>NW_006436811.1:959390-1011312 GCF_000325575.1 Pteropus alecto | reverse complement strand
TGGGAGAGAGGGAGGAAGACATCAGACTAGGTAAAAGCAGAGTTTGCCTCCTCCCAGGTCCACACTGAAATTACAACCAAATTATAAAATAATCATCTTGGAGAAGCACCTGAAGTCCAGCTGATTATAACACGTACATCTGATATTATAAAAGAGCCATATAACGCTGGTAGGAGGGCAAAGTCGTGAATTGGGCTGGACCCAGACCCACACCCACAGGTGGTGGAGGATCACCAGGAGGGAGAGCAAGGCCGCAAAGGCTCCACTGAAGGAGAGAGGGGTCCTGGCCTCATCTGGGGGCTCCTCAGCCCACGATCCCAAGCCAGGAAAGAGGAGATTCCAATAACTCTGACTATAAAAACCAGAGGGCATTCTAGCCGTCTGGGTGAGAGAGAAGGAGACTGAGCCCCTAGATGCCTTTTTAAGGCTTTCTGACCTGTGGACACTCACCTGGGACACTGGTGGTGGGTCAGAGGCTCGTGCGGGATTCATATCAAGTAAGTTTGCATTACCTGGTGCCAGATGAGGGCTGGAAGGACAGCCACCATTGTGCTTTAGTCCAGCCCCGCTATAGGGCAACCTACAGACCGCATCAGCTTGATTGTTGCAGACCCCTCCCACAGGGCCATTAGGAAGTGCTGGCTGAAGGGATTAGCCCAGGACACCCAACCTGCAGATTGCCCAGGGTCTTTGTTGCTGGATGGCTGCCAAGCCCTGCACCTAATCAGGGCCAAGCATTCTCAGCTGTCCCCCAGCTCTGTGAGCTGCATTTCCAATGTAGGGTCAGGCAGATCACTGCTGGGAACAGGAACTCCAGCAGATCTCAGGGATCTGTGGGCAGTCCCAGATCGCAGCTGGTCTTGTTGTGATCTGGGACTTCTGAGGGAAAAGGCAAATAATGGTGACCAATGTTGCAGCAAGACTGAGGATGTATTGATCTGACTGCCATTGCCCTTCTGAGACCCCGCCCCACCCTACCCACAAATAGCCCCAGGCGGTACATTGACATTGAACTGCCACAGCCCTGCTCCTTCCAGCTAGATTGCCTAATCCACACAGGCAACAAACTTTGGCTAGCACAGGGTGGGGACTACATGGATATCAATGGCAAGCAGACCTCTGCTGTCTGCAAGAGTTGCAGTAATACATCCACGGAAAGCAGGGGTCTGTGGGACCACCCCAGACTGCAGTTGGTCTCACTGTGATCTGTGATTACAAAGGGAACGCCCAGGCACAAAAGTTGCAGCAAAACTGAGGCTCTATTGACCTGAAGGCCGTTGTCTTCCTGAGATCCAGCTTCACCCAAGCCACAAGGTGCCTGCAGCTCATTGACAGGCAGCCTCCTGTGCCCTGCTTGGCTCTGGGGTTGTGCAGTCTGCACAAGCAACAGACCTTGGCTAGCACAGTAAGTGCATTTCAAGGAAAACAGTTGTGGGCAAACTATTGCTGCCTGTTTGAGCTACAATATCTCTTGAGGAGATTGCTAGTGTCTGTATTGGCCCGACGGCCCCTGACTCCCTGAGTTCCTGCCCCATCCAATACACAAAGTGTCCGCCGCACATTGATAGGAAGCTGCCCCTGCCCAAGGGTGGCGCATTCAGGCCTAAGGTGGGCAGGAGCTGACCTGTTATGATTGGAAACTTGACACAAAGAGAGTGTCAGCATATAAACTGACACTGCAGTAATGGGAAAATTTACTCAATAGACCCAGGAGACTCCTGGAGTCCCTGCACCACCCAACACGCATATCTCCCAGAGGCTATTCCAGTTTCAGAGACATAAGGGCAACTGACAAGCAGTGTCAAACCTGGAGGAGCACTGGTCCCTCTGCTAAACTGGCCTAGGTCAGAGACTAAGGATAGCTGACCACTGCCTACAGTGTTGTCTCTTACACTTACCTATAGATCCAGCACAGGCAATGACCATCTGTGGATTGCTTTGTAGTTCTCACCAGATAGCCCTGAGCAATTAAAAGCAGCAGCTGACCTTGGCCTATGGGGGAGCTCCTCCTAAAGGGACACGAAACCGATGCATTTGGAGGCTGACGCCAGACCACAACAGAGCAACTCCTGACTAGTCCCATTGGTGATACACACAAGGGTGGTTGCAATAAGTACACAAGCCTGCTCGGGCAAATCCCACTCAGTGGGGTCAGCCCATACACAGCAACTCTTACTCTGTGGGAGTAGCCAATTCCCACAATGTTCAGCCTGAACGTTAATCTCATCCACTGATCTACTAACAACAATAAAGGCTTGGCTAAAACAGAAGATCACATACAACCCACACAAAAATCACGTCCAGGGCCCCTGGCATAGGGGATCAGGGAGAATGTGCCACCGGGCCACATAGGACATCTTCTACATTATGCCATCTGGCCAAGACTGAGATGAAACAAATATTCTTAACACATGGAAAGAAACACAGAGAGGCTAATAAAATGAGGAAACAAAGAAACATGCCATAAATGAAACAACAAGAAAAAACTCTAGAAAATAAGCTAAATGAAATGAAGGCAAGCAACCTACCAGAGACAGAGTTCGAAATAATGGTTATAAAGATGCTTTATAACTTACGGGGAGAATGGATGAGCACAATAAGAACATCTACAGAGAGAAGGTAAGCATTAAAAAGGACACAGAAACTATAAAAAAAGAACCAGACAGAAATGAAGAATACAGTAACCGAAATGAAGAATACACTAGATTCAACAGTAGATTGAACAAAGCAGAAGACTGACTCAGCAAACTGGAAAACAAGGTAGCAGAATAAACCCAAAGGTACCACTGATGATTTTCTTGAATATCCATTGTATGGCACTGTGCTTGTTGTGCACAATGATAAGCAGCGTAAAAATTGTGGTTTCTGATTTCAATTTCATAGTGATAGAAACAGAAAAACAAATGACTAAAGACTGAACAAATTTCACTTGATTCTATTAGTAAACTAGTGTCAATTTCTTTAACCCAAAACTCATTCTACAATCAATGACAGCAAAAAATCACTGATAAATATATTTTTGTTCTATAGTTCAAAATCTAGCAGTTACACTCTAGTAGCAAAACGTGAACCTACTGCCCAGATCTTCATTATTCACCAAAAGAAGTGAGAGCTCCTTGTAGGATTTATTGATTCCAGTGCGAGAGCAGGAGTATGAAAAGGGGAATGACAGAAGTGCTAATGGGATAAACGGAAAGAATTCTCCATGACCAACTCTGAAATGCAGGAGGAACAACATAAATAACGACAGCATTGGGTTATGACCAGAAGAGAAAACAAACATCTATCAAAGGAATTAGACATACAAGTTCAGAAAGCACAAAATGTCCCAAACAAGTGGAATTGAAACAGACCTACACCAAGACACATCATAATTAAAATGCCAAAGGTCAAAGACAAAGAGAGAATCTTAAAAGCAGAAAAAGAAAGGAAGCTAGTTACTTACTCCATAATAATGTCTGCTGATTTTTCAATGGAAACTTTGCAGGCCAGAAGGGACTGGCAAAAAGAAAAAAATGTAAAGTTATGAAAAAGAAGAATCTACAACCACACTCTACCCAGCAAGGCTTTCAATTAAAATGGAAGGAGAGATAAAGAGCTTCCAAGACAGGAAAAAGCTTAAGGAATTCATACGGACGACACCAGGCAGGCAGGCAGGCAGGCAAGCAGGCAGGCAGGCAGGCAGGCAAGGGGGCGGGCCGAGGGAGGGAGATAACTCTTCTTTAAGGAGTTCCAATTAAAAATGTAGAAAGAGAAGATGGCGATCTAGGTAAAAGCAGGGTTCGTTTCCTCCCAGGTCCGCAATGAAATTCCAAACAAACTATAAAATAATCAACATGGAGAATCAGCTGAATTCCAGCTGATTGTAAAATCTACATCTGATAATATGAAAGAACCACATGGAAGCCAGTACGGGGCAAGGGCAGGTGGCAAAGTCAAGAATTGCGCTGGACCGACACCAGCTCGTGCTGGTGGATCACGAGGAGAGAGAGTGAGGCTGCAGAGGCTCCCCTGGAGAGGGGGGTCCTGGTCTCATCAGGGGGCTCCCCAGCCCAGGGAAGAGAAGATTCCAATAACTCTGACTGTAAAAACCAGAGGGGATTCCGGCCATCTGGGTGAGACTGAAGGAGACTGAAACCCTAGACTGCCCTTTGAAAGACCCATGCACAGGCTCTTTGACCTGTGCACATTCACCCAGGACACCAGCGGTAGGTCAGAGGCCTATGCAGGATCTATCCCGAAAAAGTCTACATTACCTGGCCCCAGAAGGAGGGATAGAAGGGTAGCTGCCATTGTGTCTTAGCCTGGACCCCCTGCCAGTCAATCTACAGACCTTATCAGCTTGAAGATAAAGGGATCAATAAATCAAGAGGACATAACTGTAATAAATATCTAAGCACCCAACATAAGAGCACCAACATATATAAAGCAATTATTAACTGACATAAAAGGAGAGGTCAATAGTAATACACTCATAGTAGGAGACTTTAACACGCCATTGACACCAACGGACAGATCTTCCAGGCAAAAATCAACAAGGAAACGATGGATCTAAAAGACACACTAGACTAGATGTATTTAATACATATTTTCAGAGCATTTTATCCCAAAGCAGAAAAATATATATTCTTCTCAAGTGCATATGGAACATTTTCTAGGATAGACCACGTGTTAGGACACAAAACAAGTCTCAATAAATTTAAGAAGATTGAAATCATATCAACGGTCTTCTCTGATCACAATAGTATGAAACTAGGAGTCAACTACAAGAAACAAACTAGAAAATACACAAACATATGGAGGCTAAATAACATGCTACAAAATAATAAATGGGTTATTAATGAGATCAAGGAAGAAATCAAAAGATATCTAGAGACAAATGAAAATAAAAACAAAACAATTCAAAATTTATGGGACACAGTGAAAGCAGGCCTAAGAGGGAAAGTTATAGCAATACAGGCCTACCTCAAACAGTAAGAAAAAACTCAAATAAACAATGTAACCTAACCTAGAGAGAACTAGAAAAAGAACAGCAAACAAAGCCTAAAATGAACAGAAGGAAATAATAAAGATCAGAGCGGAAATAAATGAAATAGAGTCTAGAAAAACAATAAAAAGATTCATGAAAGCAAGCGCTGGTTCTTTGAAAGAATAAACAATATTGACAGACCCTTAGCCAGATTAATCAAAGAAAAAAGACAGAGGACTCAAATAAATAAAATCAGAAATGAAAGAGGAGAAATAACTATGGACTCCACAGAAATACAAAGAATCATAAGAAAATATTACAAACAATTATATGCCTACAAATTGGACAACCTGGAAGAAATGGACACATTCCCAGAAACAAGTCAAGAAGAAACAGAAAATACCACCAATGATATAGAATCAGTAATCAAAAACCTCGCAAAAAACAAAAGTCCTGGACAAGATGGATTCATGGACAAATTTTACCAAAAATTCAAAGAAGACTTGTCACCTGTTCCGCTCAAACTATTCCAAAAAATCGAGAAGAGGAAAGGCTCCCTAAATCTTTTTATGAGGCCACCATGACCTTGATTCCAAAACCAAAAACATTACAAAAAAAGAAAACTAACTATGAGCCAATATCTCTTATGAATATTAATGCAAAAATCCTTAAAAAATATTAGCAAACTGAATACAGCAATACATTAAAAATATCATACACCATGATCAAGTTGAATTTACACCTGGGATGCAAGGTTAGTACCATATCTACAAATCAATTAATATGATACAATGTGTTAACAAATTGAAAGATAAAAACCATGTGGTCATATCAATAAATGCAGAAAAAGTGTTAGACAAAATCCAACATCCATTTATGACAAAAACTCTCAGCAAAGTGGGAATAGAGGGAACATACCTCAACATAATAAAGGCCATGTGTGACAAACCTACAGCTAACATCATACTCAATGGGGAAAGGCTAAAAGCATTTTCCTTAAGATCAGAAACAAGACAAGGATGTCCACTTTCACCACTCGTCTTCAACACTGCATTGATGTCTTAGCCACAGCAATAAGACAAGAAGGAGAAATAAAAGGCATCAAATTGGAAAGGAAGAAGTAAAATCCTCATTATTTGCCAATGCCATGATATTGTATATAAAGAACCCTAAAGATTCCATCAAAAAACTGTTAGAACTGATCAATGAATTCAGTAAAGTAGCAGTTACAAAATAATGATTCAGAAGTCAGTGGCATTTTTATAAACCAGTGATGAACTTGCAAAAAGAGAAATTATGAAAACAATCCCATTTACAATTGCATCAAAAACTATAAAATACCTGGAAATCAAATTAACCAAGGAGGTAAAATACCTGTTCTCGGAAAATAATAAATCATTGAAAAGAGAAATTGAAGAAGATACAAGTAAATGGAAGCATATAATGTGCTCATGGGTAGGAAGAATCAACATTGTTAAAATGGTCATGCTACTCAAAGCAATCTATAGATTGAATACAATCCCTATCAAAATACCAGAGGCATTTTTCAGAGAGCTAGAACAAATACTCCTAACAATTTTATGGAACCATAAAAAACCCTGAATAGCCATGGCAATCTTGACAAAGAAGACCAAAGTTGGAGGTATCACACTACCTGATATCAAACTATCCTACAAGGCTACCATAATCAAAACAGCATAGTACTAGCATGAAAACAGATACAATCTTCAACAGAATAGAGAGCCCAGAAATAAACCTACAGCTATATTCTCACTAATTTATGACAAAGGAGTCAAGAAAATACAATGGGATAAAGACAGCCTTTTTAATAAATGGTGCTGGGAAAATTGGACAGATACAAGTGAAAAAAAAGAAAAGACCATCTTCTTACACCACAAACAATATATTCAAATTAGATTAAAGACTTAAATGCAAGACCTGAAACCATAAAACTTCTAGAAAAAAACATAGGCAGTAATCTCTGTGATATTGCTACTAGTAATTTCTTTTTGGAGTATTTCCTTGGGCAAGGGAAACAAAAGAAAAAATAAAGAAATGAGACTACATCAAACTAAAATATTTTTGCACAGCAGAGGAAACCATTAACAAAACAAAAAGACAACCGACTCAATGGGAGAAGATATTTGCTTATGATACATCTGACAAAAGGTTAATATCCAAAATACATAAAGAACTCATACAACTCAACAACAAAAAAGAAACAATCCAATTAAAAAATGGGCAAAAGACCTAAACAGATATTTCTCCAAAGAGGGAATACGGATGGCCAATAGATATAAAAAGATGCTCAAGGTCACTAATCATCAAAGAAATGCAAATTAAAACCACAATGAGATATCACCTCACACCTATCAGAATGGCTATCATCAATAAATCTAAAAACAACGTTTTGGCAAAGATGTGGAGAAAAAGGAATGCTCATACACTATCTTCATACACTACTGATAGGATTGTAAATTGATACAGTCACTATGGAAAACAGTCTGGAGGTTTCTCAAAACATTAAAAATGGATACCTTTTGACCCAGCAATTGCATTTCTGGGTATTTATCCAAAGAAAACCAAAACGATAATTCATAAAGATCTAAGCACCCCTATGGTCATGGCAGCACAATTTACAATACCCAAGATCAATCCCCAAGATGGATGAAAGCAACCTAAAGGCCCGTCAATAGACAATTGGATAAAGAAGTTATTGTTCATATATAAAATGGAGTATTACTCAGCCATTAAAAAAAATGAAATCCTAACATTTACATGGATGAACCTAGAGCTTATTATGCTGAGTGAAATGGCAGCGAGAGAACGATAAATACCATATGATTTCACTTATATGCTAAATCTAAGGAACAAAAAACAGCAAACTAATCAAAAACAGAGTCACAAATATAGTGGACAATTTGGTGATAGAGGGAAAAGGTGGTTGGGGGACTAGGAGAATGGGATTAGAGAAGTACAAATTAGTAGTTGATAGATGGTCATAGGAATGGGAAGCATGGCATAAGGAATGCAGTTAGCATTAATATATTGGCTAGGTGAAAAACCAGAGAGAAAGAAGGAACAATTAGGGAGATCATTTTATAAACTATATAAATGTCTAACCAATGTACTATATACTTGAAACTAATTAAAATTTAAAAAATGAAAAAAATGTAGAAAGAATGGTGACTACTAAATCACCAATTACACAGAATATCAAAGAAGTAATTGTCATAGGCTAAATTCCTCAATAAAATAAGTTAGTGGACAAATAATTAAGCTAAAATGAGATGAAAATCTCCTTTCAAAGAGAAAATTATAAACTACATTATAAAGAAAAAAAGTAAATTTACTTTTTTGTAGAATCCTAGCAGACACAATCTTAACTAAGTGCTCAAGGTTAATATATTTGATGATGACAACATATAATCCCTTGATTTATTCACAGAGGAGCATATCACTTTTGTGGTACTTTCCCAATCTTATCGAGAAGAAAAAAAAGTCAGTCAAATCAAAATTGGAAAATATTCTAGAAATAAGTGACCTTCCTCCTTTAAAAATTGGCAATGTCATGAAATATAATGAAATACAAAAAGGCTGTAAAAGATTAGAGAAAATAATAAGATTTCTATTGCCATTGGAACAAATTACCAGAAATTTAGTAACTTAAAACAACACCAATTTATTATCTTACTGTTCTGTAGATCTAAAGTTTGACATGGTTCTCACTGAGCTAAAATAAGGTATCGGTAGGGCTGAGTTACTTGCAACCATAAAAATCAGATTTCAGCATTTATTTTCTAAAACAAAGAATTAAATGTCACCAAATGTGCAAGTTAGATTTTATTAATTTTATGTCCAGATGTCAAAACCGCACTATGTAAAGCATATTAAATAAAATAATGTAAAAGATGTTATAAAAAACCGTAAACGGGGAATGATTATATTTCATAAAATATAGAAATAGTTCAAATGAATACATAAATATGTTCTGGTGAAAGCATTCAAGAACGGACAGTCAAATCATTTTAAAATTTGCATTTCTTACTTTCTGTTACTTTGAGCATTTATAATGTCCTATATATCATTTTAAAATTCTGAAGCAAAACTTATATTCTGAGAAAAATACAAAGTTTAACTGTCTTTAAATAAAGAACTGCATCATCTGTGTTTTTAATATAAATAAAATTGGATTTAAATTAAAAATATATGAATTTAACTGTTTTGTAATTTTCATTAAAATGTTCTCTTTTAATGAAATGTTCTAAATTGTGTCTGCACCTACTCTTGACTTAATATAATTTAAATGGTATCCCTGATATAACCTAGCATCACAGCATTTATGATATTCTTTGCTTGCCTATTTATAGCTTCTTACTCTGGTAGCAAGAAATCTGGCCCCCATTATCTACTATTATTTAAATATTTATTCAACCCTAGTATACATGTAATTTCAGAATTTAAAACATATCCCTATATCCTTCTAAAAAGTAAATTTATCAAGAAGAGTACAGTGTGTTTAGTTTTCTGTTTCCCCGAGTCTTCCAGTCACCTAT
This sequence comes from Pteropus alecto, assembly GCF_000325575.1. Classification (NCBI taxonomy): domain Eukaryota; kingdom Metazoa; phylum Chordata; class Mammalia; order Chiroptera; family Pteropodidae; genus Pteropus; species Pteropus alecto. The sequence goes on along the minus strand of NW_006436811.1, from coordinate 1,001,787 downwards.
TCAAACAATATTTCAAAGTTACTTTTCCTCCCACCCTCACCAAAATAATTATGCAATCCAACTGGATTTGTTTGTCCTAGTCAGCATTTTATGCTGAGACTCTTGAAATCTTTTTTTTTTATTTTTTAAATTTGCATATGCTGTTTCGCTCTTTAGAGGTCTTACAAATGCATAAAGTCATATATACAACACCTCATAAACTATGTAAGACTTTAGTTGCTTATTTTTAAAAAAGAATGTTAGAGTGATAAGTTAATAAACCTGTGAATCTTAGAATACAAGTTTTTTATGAAAATATTAAAAGTAAAATATTTGATTTTAGAAAACAGAGAAAAAATATCAATGAGGAAAAGACAAAATGATATCAGTGAAATATCTCCAAAAAGCCTTAAATATAAATATAATAAATGGATACTCAAATACTATATCACAAAGTGAAAGCTGCTATCAAGTAGAAAAAGTAGCACAGATGGAGGTGGATGTTATAAGTGAGGTGGGAATTAGTTGCAGCATTATGTAGAGAAGTCAGAAAAAAATCTCACTGAGAAGGTGCAATATGGACAAAAACTTTTACAAAACGACAGTTAGGCATGTAAATATTCATAAAAGGTTATTACAAGTAGATGAAACCTTTAGAGCTACACAGTCCACTAGCAGCAAGTGGCTATTTAAATTTAAATAGACTAGATTTAATGAAATTTAAAAATTCAATTCTTTGAATGAATGCGAATGCCTAGTAACCACATATGTACAGTGCTGATTACATACTATTTCTATCTTTGCAAAAAAAAAATCTATTGGGAAGCACTAGGCTTACATTGACCTTCTGTGGAAGCATATACCTGCCATTTGGATAAACAGCAAAGTGGCTGGAGTGGAATGAGGAAGAGGGAAGAAGTGAGCGAGGTTATAAAAGAGGAAGTGGCACAGATAAAATACTTATGTATTTATTATGCCTCAGTGAAGGAATTTGTTGGGAGAGCCAGCTTGCCATGGACCCTAAGCATCCCTGCACATTCTTGCCGATTTTCCCAGATTGCAGAGTTTATCCCACTTCTTATAGTCTACGTGTCTAGTCACACAGGCAACTAAATAGATCAAAGCCACTACAATGTGACAACTTTGTAACTACATGCTCCTTGGTAGCAGGGACGACTGTCTTATTTGCTAACTAGAATGTGTGCAGTCGGCTCAAAAAGTGCTAGGGCCTTGAGCCTGCGTTTTTTTCCCAGTCCAACCCAATGTATGTGCAGGTATTATCTGGCTCTCTGTGTGACACCCATGAGACTTAGGACAAGGAAACCTACACATATATTCTGACACATGCACTGCTTGCTTTGCTAAGAGTAATAAAGGCATTTGTCTCACACAAGTCTCAAGTTTGTGCCAGTATCCAAGAAAGGGTTACAGACTAACTCATTAGTTTGTGTGGTAGTCAGCTGTCCCACCCCCAGGCTTGTCATTCCTTGGTTATTCAATCGAACACTAATTTAGGTACTGATGTAAAGGTATTTTGCATATGTAATTAAAATCATAGACTTAAAATAGGGAGATTATCTGGATTATTCTAGAGGGCCCAATGTAAACACTTGAAAGCAGAGAAATTTCATCAGTTGGAGTCAGAGAGACATGGCAAAAGAGTAAAGCAGAACAGATGAGACCTAAGGGAAGCAATTTATCATGAACATCATAAATATTGGATTCAGATCATCCTGTAAGAATTTCTACTGTGACACAGTAAAAGGACTAAAAATGAAAAATTCTAAGTAATTTATGGCAAGAATTTAGAGCAACTGGAATTCGGGTCCACTGCTGTTAGAAGTGTAAATTAGTCCAACCACTTTGGAAAACTGGAAGCATCTGAAGTTGAACACATGCATTTCTTATGATTCAGTAATTCCACTCTCATGTATACATCCATCAGGAATTCCTATTTATGAAGAAATGTACTATGTATTCATATTAACACTATTCATAATAGTCCCAAGCTGAAAACTACTCTAATGTCCATCAGCAGTTGAATAAATCGAGATATATTAACACATTCAATTCTCTATTGTAAGTAGAGTGAATAATTTTCCAGCATATGCAACAATACATGAACTGCTCAAATACACTCTTATTCAAAAGAAACATAAAAAAATGTGCACTATATGATTCTGTTTGTGTAAACCACAAAAGCACGTGAAATTATCTATAGTGCTACCTTTGTGGTTAGTGACTGAAAAAAAAAAACAAGGGAGAAGAAGAACAAGAAATAAATGTTTTATTTCTTGAAACGAGTACTGGTTAATGTGGGTTCAATTAATAAAAATTCATCCAGCTGTGAATTTATGATTTGTGCTATTTTCTTTATGTATATTATTTAAAATATATATAATAAGGCATTTATCCCAAAGTAGTCGAAAAGAAAAACAAAATACAGCAATTTTTTCTGGATAAATAGAATTTAAAATATTAGATAGAAATTCATATATTAACATACACATAGATAAATTCCAGATTTATTATTTACTGCATTAAGATATATGAACTACATAAATATACAATCTTAGTACGGTAGTCTAAGTCTGAGTATTAGATATATTAGATAATGTAAAGGGAACATATTAAAACAAAGAAGAGTAAGGACATTTAGAACCAGATTTTCCAGGGACCAGGCTTCTAATGCCATGGATTATCAAATCAAAGACCACTAAATTTAAAATTTAGAGTAATACACATTTTAAATCATACATAGGTAGACCTCTGCCTTTGTGCACATAGTACTCCCCAATACCAATTCCAAAACTATTGCAGGTTCAGGCATACAATTTCACAGACCATAACAACCTGATAAAGAGAGCATAATATTCTACTGGAACACCATTTAGTAAATCAATATCAATATTTGCTTTATCGTCCACTTGGTGGTATCTTTATAGACATAAAGATGCTACTTCTGTTAAAAAAGCAACATCATTTGCCAATTTTTTAGGATCACTCTCATCTATTCAAGTTGATATTTTACAATAACTTATGGTCCTTTTATCACAATCTCTGCTTTTGTATGTCATTCTACTGCTAGTGCGTCACATTGATTCTTGATAAATGTATTCATATCCTGAGTGACTCCCTTTCATGACCTAATCTTATTTTGAACAACTGATCGTATTCATTCCTAAAATAAACCAGACTGGAACTACAATGTGAAGGGATGTGTCCTGGAGATTGAAGTACGTGTCCTTTATTTTATAGAGTAGAAAGTCATTTATTGAACATTTTAAATTATTAATATGAACAAATTAGTGATTTAGGAGAATATAACGAGCAACATAGCTTAAAAATAGCTTAGAGTACTCGCTTTGGCAGCACATATACCAAAAATGGAATGATACAGAGATTAGTATGGCCACTGTGCAAGGATAACATGCAAATTCATGAAGCATTCCATTAAAAAAATAGCTTATAGTGGGTCGTTACAAGATAAGGAGAGAAAAAATAGTCATATCCTCCTTGCTAAGAGCATCACTTAATAGAGAAGCAAAGAGAACTTACTTTTGTGAGAAGAATAAACAAGACTTGATGTGTTGCAGGTTTTGGGTATTATCATAGAGAACAAAGGTGCTACTATGAGCATAATTATCTGATAAGGAAAGAGGTGCTTAGGTTTATCTACCAATAAATGCATGAAGGTCAAAAAAGTGCTAGATCAATGATTAAAGGGGGGTCACAACAATTAATTAGGGGCTTTGTGGGAGTAGGGAGTGAGCAAGTGCTGTAGGTAGGTAGCTATAAAAATACATATACACTTTGTTAGTCTAGGTAAATACTAAAATATCTCACATTGGAAGGTCTTCATATCCACTAGTCAGTTTCATTATGTATCTTCTCAGTGTATTTACTAAATGATTTTAATAATCAATTATGTAATTTGTACATAAATGCATTAGAAATGTCTCCCACCAAATTTTTTCTTTGTTTTTCCATACTTCTTCCAAAATGAAGCTACATGTACCAGGTTCATATCTGTCCTCTCATACATACCCTGCTCATATAGAGACATGCATATAAGTATTTGCCATAAATAGCATATTATATGCACCACTGTACATCTTGTTCTATTCATTTAACAATGTGTCTTAGACATCATTCCTTTTGTAAATATATAAAATCACTTTTTTTTTAACAGCTATATAATGTCCCATATATAAAGAAAGGTAATTTACCTTGTATCCAATCTTTCAATGTTAAGCAATACTACCATGAATATACCTGTTTATATAAAAATGTTCATGTAATAGTATTTATTGGTAATATAAATCATTATGTATAAAGGTGCAATTCAGAAGTTTATAGATATAGAACATATCTAGCATTCTTATAATATATAAACTAAATAATAACATATGCTTGAGTAGACTATGACCTTAAACTTAATAGTTTATACATAAATCGTTATAATAATAAACTGCCCTTAGCCCTAAATACCATTGTATTTAATACCTTGGGCCCTCAGTGATTTGGAAGTAAACTGGCTCTCCTCTTAAAAAAAAAATTAGTGACAGTGTTTGCCATTTTTACAGTGTAAATATTCTCACTATGACCTAGTTCAAGTTAACACTAATTTGACAAATTTTGGGAACATTTAATAAATAGCTCTAAAGAGCTTCGGCCAGGTCCAACAGGCCACTGTGATTCAGTCACCTGTATTTACGTCTCAGCTCCATAGATAATTAACTGGAATACTTTTGGTTATTTATTAATTCCCTAACCATAGTGTTCTCATTTCTAAAAAGAGGTGCTACATAGAACCTGCCTGATCGGACCACTTTAAGGATTACTTGATGTAATTTCTACTGTCAATTTATACTTCAGCTTAACACAATAAGGTAGGTCCAACTACTTCATGAAACAACTCCCCAGATAGTCTCAGTTACCTCTAAGCAGTGACAACTAATGAATATATTCACCTTACTTGACATTTGCTACCACACATCTTGAAAGATTTTTCTTTCTCGATTGCCTTTGCATTAATATCTCCTCCAACTCCTAATATATCTAACTACTCTTTTTCAAGATCTCATGCAGGCTCTTTTCCTACTCACTTTTCAGTATGATATTCATCAAATTAGATCTTTAGAATTATTTTTTAGCACTCTACATAGACATTATGAGGTTATCTAAACATATAGCTCCAGCCACACCATTAATGATAATGGCTCCCAATTTTAATTGGTCAAGTAAAATTTCTATTAAATTTTTTTCAATTTGGTGGACATTTTGTAGGGAACTAAGAATAGAAAGATGAATCAGTACCTTCTTTCAAAAAACCTTCCTACCTATTGGGAGAGGCAATGGGGCAAAAATAATTTTCATTTGCTATGACAAGTGCTATGCCCCAGGTATATTGAGCTACTTGTCAATTACATGTATGTGATATACTCTATGAAATCAGTTATTATAACCCTCTGTTCCTCCCTTCTCTGACTCCTACTCCTTTATTATTTCTAATCCCAAGAATAACTATTTATTTGAAAGTCTTTCCTGACTTCCTCAGATAGAGACAGAGAGTCTATTCCCCATGCCCTTATTATGTCTTAGGAAAACTTTAAATAAATTAATTTTATTAGGTTATATTTGTTTATACTTATATTTATATTTTCCCACTTCTTCATTAATTTGTGAACCACCTAAAGGCTCACAATATACCTTTATATATTTAGAACTCAGCATAGCTAAAGAAGAAATATACAACAAATAAAATTTCAAATGAATTGAAGTTTAATTCAATGTCATACATTAAATTCAAGCATAGAAAGAATGATTAAATTAAGTAACTTTAAATATCCCTTCCAATTCTGAAGTGGAGTAAAAAAATTCTTTGATACCAGAATGGTAGATCTGGTTTCGTTTTTTAGTGAGGGAGTATTTCTGCTATAGAAATGGAGAGCAAGCCAATTGCTAGAAAAGAGGCCCAAGAAATACAAGCTCATACAGGCAATATGAATTTATTTCATGGCAATCAAAGCCATCTATATTTATGTATATATTTCAGTTATCCAACATGTAAACAGTGTGGCCTAGAATGAGGCTTATCTACCTTTTTCCAATGAATATGATGAGAAAGCATAGCATTATTTTGTTTCAACAGAAACAAAAGAAATCATACTAACATAATGAATTGGTAAGTGATATAATAGAATGAAACAGGCATTAGTGTAGGAGCCAGAGAAACTGTGGTTTACAAATTTTGGCTCTTATTCAGGAATGAATTTAGCCTCCTAATAATAACTAACATACATGTTTGGGTCAATACATACCAATGTAAATTATGCATGTAAACTAACCATTAGTGCTCAAAATATAACTGATAATATCATTATTGTTAGTATGCGAAATTGCATTCAGTTTACATATAAAGAATATTTCTTTTTTGCCCTTCTAAGCTTATTTATCGTTCTTGTTGTTCCTGTTGTTATTATTCACTTATTGCCAAAAAGGCAGTGGATATTTTAAAAAACAGAATCAAACAAGGAGTTATGCTTTCAACTAAAAGTCAGGCTCTAACAAAAACATGTTTTCCTTGTTTACTGAGAAATATTTTATGTGTGGTAGCTACAAAATCATTGTAGCTACCACACATAAAATGTCAGGAAAGATTGCATCTACTTCTTCCCCTTGATTGATCAGGTTTAGATTAGTTTGATAGAACTTGTACTTTAAAAACCAATTGCTGTTATTAACTAATTCCAGGAATAAGTAACCTCCATAAAATAAACCAGAACATTTACCCTGTTGACTGGTCAGGAGGCAAACTTTCTGGCAAAAACAGGAAAGTCCTACTCCTTGCACCCACAAAACCCAAAGAAGCAGTGGCTAGCCTTGGCATGCCCTGTACCTCTTATTAAACTGCTTCAGGTCTGGCACTAGTGGCAACTGATCTCAGTTTATAGCATAACCTCTCCCAGGTGACTCCTAGCCCAGCACAGGTATCTACCAACTGCAGATCATTTTGTAGCTCCTACCAAGTAGCCCTGGGTGAACACAGGCAATGGCTGACCTTGGCCTATGCAGGAGCCCCTCTCAAAAAGTTTCCAAAACAACACACTTGATGACCAACTTTGAACAACCCAGAGCACCACCCAATAAGTGACACAAATGACACACCCAAAGGGTGGCCTCAGCAGGTATCAGAGCCCTGCTAAAGTGAATCTTGCTCTGTGGGGTCACTCCTACATAATAGCTTGTCGGCTGTAGTCACTATCAGTTCTCAAAGCCAGTCAGCCTGAGGGTCAAGTCTACCCACCGATGGATGTGCCTGCAGCAATTAAGTCTCAACTATAAGAGAAGAGCACACATAACATACACAAGGGACACCCTTGGAGCACCTGGCTCAGGTGACCAGGGAGACTGTGGCCCTGGGCCCTACAGGCTACCTATTACATAGGCCAACCTGCCAAGACTGAAGATGTAGCAGACCTACCTAATAAACAGAAACAAACACAGGCAAGCAGAACCAGGAGACAAAGAAACATTTTCTAAATGAAAAAAAAAAAAAAAAAGCAGAGCAAAACTACAGAAAAATAACTAAAGACAATTGAGATAAGAAATCTATCACATGTTTAGTTCAAAATACTGGTTATAAGGATGCTCAATGAACTTAGAGGAAGGATAGATGATCTAAGTGAGAACTTCGATAAAGAGATAGGAAACATAAAAACGGAGCTAGAAAATATAAAAAAGAACTAGTCAGAAATTAATGGGATAACTGATATAGAGGGAATCAATAGCAAATTAAATGAAGCAGAAGATTTAATCAGTGATTTGTAATACAAGGTAGAGGAAAACATCCAATAGGAACAGCAAGAAGAAAAAAAGATTAAAAAAAAAATGAGGATAGTTTAAGGTACCTCTGGAATAATAACAGACATAACAATATTTACATCATAGGGATAATAAGGAGAAGTGGGAGCAAAGGTTGAGAACCTACTTGAAGAAATAATGACTGAAAACTTTCCTAACCAGGTGAAGGAAATAGACAACAAACCCAAGAAGTGCAGAGAGTCTCAAACAAAATGAACCCAAAGAGATCCACACCAAGACACATTATAATTAAAACTCCAAAGGTTAAAGAAAAAGAGAAATTTTAAAAGAAACAAGTAGCTCCCATAAGCATGTCAGCTGATTTCTCAACAGAAACTTTGCAGGCCAGAAGGGCTTGGCACAAAATATTCAAAGGGATAAAAAGCAAGGAACTACAACCAAGATTACTCTATCTAACAAGACTATCATTTAGAATTGAAAGAACGATAAAGAATATCCCAGACAAGAAAAAACTAAAAGAGTTCATCACTGTGAAACCAACATTACAAGAAATGTTAAAGGGACTTCTTTACAAAGAAGAAACAAAATCTAAAATATGAATAAAAAACACAGCAAAAAAAATTGTTACTGACAAATGCAAACACATAATAAAAGCAGTGGATCAACCAACACTAAAGCTAGTACAGAGGTTAAAAGGCAAAAGAAGAAAGATTATGCATAATTACAATAAATTCAGGGATACACACACACACACAAGAAATAAAATTAATGACAAAAACATAAATGTAGAGAAAGTGAGTAAAAATAGTAGTGATTTTAGAATGTATTCAAATTTAAGTGACCATCAACATAAAAAAAGGCTGCTATTAATGTAGTTTGGTATATATGAAGCACACGGTAACCACTAACCAAAAGTCTACGAGAGATATACAAGAAATAAAGAGAAAGGAATCCAAACACAACACTACAGAAAGTAATCAACATACAAGAGAAGGGAACATGAGAATAAGAAACAGAGAAGAACTACATAATCAGAAAACAAAAAAATAGCAATAACTACATCCCTATCAATAATTACTTTAAATGTAAATGGATTAAATGGTCCAATCAAAAGACAAATGGATAAAAATGATGTGGTACATATATACAATGTGATATTTCTCAGCTATAAAAATGAATGAAATCTCACCATTTGCAACAACATGGACAGACCTAGAGGGTATTATGCTAAGCGAAATAAGTCAAAGAGAGAAAGACAAATACCATATGATTTCACTTGTATGTGGAATCTATAAAAATCAAAATAAACAAACAAAACAGAAACAAACTCATCGATACAGAGAACAAACTAATGAGAGAGACGTTGCAGGGCTGGGTGGAAAAGGTGAAGGAATTAAAAATTAAAATTGGCTGTTACAAAACAGTTATAGGGATGTAAAGCACAGTTTAGGGAATATAGTCAATAATATTGTAATAACTATATATGGTGTCGGGTGAGTACTAGACCTATCAAAGGTAATAGCTTCATAAGTTATATAAATATCTAATCACAATGCTGTACACATGAAACTAATACAATACTGAATGTCAATTGTAATTGAAAATTTAAAACTTTAAAAAATAAAGAATTGTGAACATTAAAAAATAATAAAAATATATTTAAACAAGATGTTTTACATTCATCATGTTTTATGATTTTCCTTCTATATTATCAATTTTAATTCACTTCCTATTACTTTTGTTATTTTGCTTATACTACTGTCTTGAAATACTTCCAGAAATTATTTTTGTTTAGTAGTGTCAACTCCTTAACAAATCTCAGATGTAGGAAGTAGACAAGAATCAAGGAAAAAATATAAGTTAGCCATGTTACTTTTTCTGAACAAAATCTGAGAGCCCTTATTACTACAATTGTAGGAAAAAATCAACTTTTTTTATATAATAGGCATGTGGAGAATGCACATTTCTGCAAATAAGTATTATCTTTAAATGAAAAATTAGGTCATTGTAAGATTTTTAAGTCACTAGAGGTCATCTATTTATTAAACATTGTTGTCTCCTACATTCCCAGACCTATTTATCCTATATCAATCAAAAAGTAAGGATCAGAGGTTTAATATTCAAGAAGAAATAAACTTGATTTCAAGAAGTATATAAAACACTAAAAGATGTATACCTGAGAACTAATTCTTCAATAGACCAGTACAAATTATTTGAAGAGCAACTGCTTTTGGTTGATGAGACCCGTGGTCATCTGCCATTCTCTCACAGTTTGATATAAAATAATCTTTTATGCTCAGAGGAATTTTGTTTGGTATATTGTGACTATCAATGAGGTATTCAATAAGTTCTCAGATGAAGGTGGTAAAGTATAGTAGGCAAGGAAGTTAAATATATAATCAGATTAAATATCTACTATAGTATGGATATAACATTATATCCTTTTAATTGGGAAAATCCAATATATATAGATTTGATACATCTGCAGAGTAGTGCCGTATCATGGTATTGGCCCAGAAGTTATCAGATTGAATATCTGACACTAGATGCAGCCAATTTAGCTTACAGCAGGTCCTAGAATGACACTGTCATTCAATGTCATTTTATTATAACATTGATGAGATGCCGTTGAAATTTGACTCATTTATAGCAATTAGCAAAATTGGTTTTGTTATACATCTGTTTGCTTGAAGTTGCGGAACCTATCGATGACATTAAATGAGGACTTACTGTACTCAAAATATGTCCATATTGTTGAGTTCACAGATAACCATTATCTGAGTCATATGGCAACAGTATTGGTAATCCCACTGAGGAACCACTGACTCAGGGACAAGAAGAGAAGGTGAAAGATTTTTCAGTAAGATCTCTTGGTTCTACCTTCAAATTATATCTCAAAACTGGCCAATTCTTCCCAAGTCCTTTACACCAAGATACAGGATGTCACCATCTCTTACCTGGATAAAATAGAGTAGGTGTGCATGTAAACAGTGATAATTAACTATAAATATATTAAAAGTCTGTTCCAGAGTAAGACAATTCCAGTCTTAAAGCACATTCCTGACGTGAATTTCCTGATCACAATGGTTGTACATGATTATGTACGAGGATGTTCACATATGTAAGAAAATATACACTTCAGTATTCTTGGGTAATGAGGTATCATATCAGTAACTTATTCTCAACTGGTTCAGATATAAGAAAGTTATTTGTACTATTCTTACAACTTTCTGTAAGTTTGAAATTGTTTAATATTTTAAATATTTAATAATAAATCTAATTACTCAAACTAATATTTTATGTGGTATATGTTTTTTGCCATGTAGCACTTTATTTCATATTATTTTTAGTTTCATAAGATATCCAAAATTATTGATTCCAATAATATTGGATTTTTTTTTTTTTTTTTACCAAATAGCTAAACCAACTCTAATTTCTTTAACATCAGGGTTAAGATATATATTTTGTTCTGTATTACAGGTATCACAATATAAAAATGATAAAAAAGTTTTAGTGTTATAAATGTTTCCCTAAAACAATCTAAAAACATGCTGTCTTTTTATTTAGATCCCTGATCATACTTTTTTAAAAAATCATATACTAGAGCTTTCATTAAAAGATTTCACCCTTCATCTCTTCCTATATCTTTATGAGCCATTGAGTCACTTGTAACGATTTTAATTCTTAAGAAGGCTGAAACATATGTTCTTCTGTTTACAGAATAGAGAAAGTCATATTAGAAATGTTTATTTACAAATTTGCATCATTTTCTTAGAATATTAAAGCATCATTATGCAAATTGTCTACTTTTAATTGGCATTTTAAAATCAGATTTATATTCCAATTTTCTCAGAGGGAAAATACAACCAACAAAATCATACATTGTGTATATTTTCTAATGTCTTCTTTTCTCTTATTCTTATTAAAACTTATCTGTTGCTCTATATGCTGCATTATTTAAAGGCTATTTGACATATTTACTACTTGAGAAGGGCTAATTCAAGAACAAAATTGCTTTTAACATGCTGTGATAGATTTTCAAAAAAAATTCAAGTTCAATTATTTATAGACTAATTTTCTATTTGCTGTCTACAGAATGGCAAAGTGAAAAGTTCACAAATCCAGCTAGATGACACTTGCCTCCTCATATTCTAGGGCACTGACATTTCTTGGTGGACTGACAGTAAATCATAACTCCCCAGGCTACTCGTTAACTTTTAGAAGTTGATATAGTAACTTATAAGTTTGGTCTCTTTTGGATGACCATGAGTTCTGCTTAAGACATAATTAAAAAAAAAAAAAAAAAGGGTACTTGGGATGGTAATAAATGGTGCCTCAAAGACTAAATTTAACCGTGGTAAACTGGAACCATAATCACTACTGCTACTTCCTATGAACATCCACATTGGTGCTTTAAAAGCTTTAGGGACAACTGTATTTTTCACACCACATAAATTGTATTTTCATTTCAGACTGTGTCATTATCAGACCTACGCAGCCATCAATCACCTTGTGATCTTTGAGTCATGAATCACTATTATTAGAGTTCTGGTGAAGTTTAGTTAGAAAGAAAAAGGCAAAATAAAACAAAAAAACAACTGAACAATTTGGAGGCTGATGGCATTTTACTTAAAGATAATACAATAAAAAAAACTATCAACAAAAATAAATAAATAATACGTTTTAACAATAAAGTATGAGGAGAAGCAAATGCGTTTTAAATAGCATTGTAAAAATTATAAAAGATTTCAGATTTAAAAACATTTCTAAAGTGACTTTCATTTTTAGTAATCAAGATATTGCATGTTGCAGATTCTTTGTAAAACTGTAATTATGAAATGTTTTTATCACCTATTGATCTAAGAAATACAATAAAATATCTGATGTTGTACAGAATAAAACTATTCAATGTTTCCGAATGCACATACGTATATAAAAAGTGCTTTTGTCATGTAAACTTCAAAAGTTATTTCTCTACAAATTGCTTTATGAAAACCCATCCAAAAAAAAAAAATAATGTTCATTCATGCCTCTTAGGTGATTATTTTAAAAGTTTAGATTAATAGCAACAATAGCAGCATAAAGCCTTAGCTTATTCATACTCACTAAAGCTTTTGATGGAGAAAGTGGGCACATATATTGTTACTGTTTTTTTTTTTTACTGTGTTCAAGTAATCAATGAAAATTCCCTGAAATACTCAAATAGCTAAGTATTTCTAGAATGATTATATCCAGCCCCTATAAATGCTAAATTTCTTAATGAAAAACTACATGTAAGATAATGTATTTTCATGAACTCACAACATATTAGATAAGCAGTCTAGAAATGTTCTCTAATAACCTATTATTCTGAATGTACAAAGAAAATAGCTAAATATCACAAAATTAATTTGTTTAAGTTTTATAGACTACAACTCTAGTAATAATTTTGAGATTATCTCTAAAGGACTTTTTGCTTGTGGATTATAGTTGTGGGGTTTTTTTTGCCATCAATTTAGTTTTTAGGTACAGTTACTCATCAGTTTCTCAAATTTGCCAGTTTGCATGATATATCCATTGTTTTGCAAATGCCATTTCTTCTCTGAAAGGCTCATCTCCTGCCCTACCTAGTCAAATTTACATATTCTTCAAATTTCAGCTCAAATGCCACTTTTCTGTGGAAAATTTCTATATAACTGTATTCAATCCCTAACTCTGATGGAAGTATTTATTTATTCTTCTGAGTTTGGGGAGTTCTTTGTTTTAAATTGGTACTTGTCCATCTAGAGATATCCTTTTTGATATTATCCTCATTATCATATTCATCATCATAACTCCCATCATATAGCTCTAAACTTGATATATATTAAGTGTCGGGATGAGCTAAGAGCTTCATGAAAACTCTCATTTAATCCTCATATAAAGCTGTATATTTTTCACATTTTCCTCTTATTCTTCATTTTACCTTTTTTAAAAAAATTAATACTTTATTTTTAGGGTAGTTTAGGATAAAGAAAATTGGAAAATATGAAGTTACCATGTACTTACTCCCTCTGCTTCTACACACAGTGTGTCCTATTATTTACATCTTTTACTAATTTAGTACAGTTGCTGAACACATATGGATACATTATTACAACTAAAGTTCATAATTTATATTAGGATTTACCGTATGCTTTGTACATTCTCTGGATTTTGACAAATGTGTAATAGTGTGTGTCCACCATCATTATATCATTTGGAACAGTTTCACTGCCCTATAAATCTCCTGTGCTGAAACTTTTCATCCTTCCATCCCTTCACCAAGTCCCTCCCAAATGCTAATCTTTTTATTATGTCTCCATAGTTTCACCTTTTCTAGAATGTCATATAATTGCAATCATACAGGATGTAGACTTTTCATATAGGTTTCTTTCACTTATCAATATATATTTAAATAAACTCTGTATCTTTTTCCTGACTTGAAAGCTCATTTCTTTTTGATCACTGATAATATTCCATTATATGAATGCACCATTGTTCATTTATCCATTCTTTTCTTGAAAGAAGTTGGGCTACTATCAACATTTGTGTGCAGGTTTTGTCATAGACATAAGTTTTCAATTAATTTGGGTAGAAATGTGATTGCTGGATGCTATGGTAAAAGTAAGTTAAATTTTGTAAGAAACTGACAAACTATATTGCAAAGTTGCTTCCATTTTGCGTTTCCACTATCAATGAATGAGTGTTCCTGTTGTTCTACTTCCTCATCAATATTTGTTCTATTGTGAATTATAGCTTTGAACAGGTATAGAGTGGTATCACATTGTTTTAATTTGCAATTCCCTTACAAAATATGATCTTGACCATCTTTTCATATGCTTACTTGCCATCACTATACCTTCTTTCATGAAGTGTTTGCTCACATCATTTGCCTATATGTTTTAACAGTATTGTTTGTTTTTATTATTGTTGAATTTAAGTATTCTTTGTATATATTTCCATTAGGAAATATGCAACCACTAATTCTAAGGATTAGTAGCAAGAAAAAAACCTAAGGTCACAATTCAGTCACAAATCTAAATATGTCACACTGTGTGATCATGAAATAGAATGTGCATCCTTATGTGCAATGGAGAAGATGACTTAAATCTGATGTCATTCATTAATATAATTCTAGCCTTGAGAGTTAATATGCATGACTGCCAAGTTACAAAAAATTGGCTTTTCTTTTTCTTGTTCAGAGAGCACTATTAATTATGACAGTTATTGTTTTCTCAGGGAGAAAATTCAGCACTATCTATCCATTATACAACACCCAAAAGAGTAGAACTCTACAACTATTTCTCTTCCAAAGAAATCAATGATATTTGCTTACTACTTAAGTGTTAAACTCTTTGAGGAAGAGCTCTAAATGGGTGAAGATGATATAAATATCACTCAACGGATTAGGGTACTATAGCATAATTTATGAGAATTTTTATGGCAAAATATATTTCAAAATTTCATTTTGAGGAGTACGGCTCCTATTTAACAATCTATGTGCTCTTAGGAACTAGAAAAGACGTGATCTGGCAGGTATCTCTGCTCCCTCTCCACACTGGACTTGGTGCACAGCCCAGGCATTTACTTCAGTCTCTAAAGGGAGTTGCAGTGAAGGACTCAGGCCTCTCTAGCTGGTCATGTTCTTATGCACATCTGCCTTCCTCTCCTACGTGCCTTTATTTCTTAGTCTCTTTACCTAATGTCTTCGGCTAAATTTCTCTTCCAATGCCTTGGCCAAGGCCTCCTTATGGGAGGAGAAAGGGAAAACTGAAGAAACTTTTTCCCACTCTGATTCAGTACTCAGGTCAAATGGAAACAGCACATCCATTAAGAAAAACGAGATTCTAAAGCCCTATAAATTGATGTACATTATTTTGAAATCTTAACATGTGTGGTAAGTCTACCTGTAAAGAACATGGATGGTATATCAGAGAAATATGATGCTTGAAATTCATAAATTAACATACATTTACAATAGGAAAATTAGAAAATACAGAAAACTATAAGGTGGGAAATTAAAATCAACCATATAAATCAGATAAATTCCACCTATTTGTTATATACACATATTTATGGCATATGTGAATACATAATATTTTGTATTGGTCATATTTGGATTAGGTGATATAGTTTTGTATTACCATGTTGTTTAATTATTTCATTAAACATATACAAGATGTTTTCAATATGTCAGTTTTCTAAAGGCATCAAAAATTATTTAGGACCATAATTTTTGAACTACAAAATAATATATCCCATCAGATATATTTACCATAATGTTTAATAATTCCCCTATTTATTAACAATTGATTTGAATTTTTCCACATTATAAAAATATTAGTTATATTGATGTTATATATTTGATTATTTAAACAGATAAGATTTCTATCAATAATAGCCCCCCCAAAATATTTTTAATTTCCTGATATAAAATTGCCAAATTATTTTCTAAGAAGGTACACCAATTCAGAGTTCCCAGAGTGTTACGAAAATAATTTTTTTAAAAATCTTGCCATAATATTTTTAATCTTGGCCAATTGCATGTATAAAAATGTTTAATTTTTTATATTCATTCTTTTGATTACAAAATATAATTTTATTAAAATATTAGTGTGAAATATATTTGTATGACAATAATAACTCATGTATTATTAACAGAACTCTTTAATAAGAACTATTGATACATATCTTTTTTTGCAATTTTTTGTTTTTTTTTTACTATTTATCAAATACATATTTTTCTTTCAGCTTTTCCTCCTTGGGCACCAGGAAATTACACTTAATTGCATGCCAATCTGTCCTCCAGATTATGAAAATATGGTTAAACTTTAAATGTCCAAAACTGAACTGATTTTCTTTACTATAATTTTTAGCAAAACTCTACATTTTAATATTTTGAAGACTGTCACATATCTATCTACCCCTGAGTTTTTCTCTTAATTTCTTCTTCTCCTTTATAATTTCTATCAGTTGATCAACCAATCTTGTTAACTCTATTTATAACTCTCTTATATATCTTTTTTGCCCCTTTCACATGTCAGCAGGCTTATAAGATTCCCTTACAATTTCTTGCTTTGTAACTCTAACTTGCACAGTATCTGCAAAAATATAGTAGATGCTCGATGAAAATTTGTTAATTTTATTAAATAATTAAATCTCCTTGCATCTGTCCCCTCTTTCAATGACATCTAGATATAGTCCAATTTTTAGCAAAGCTTATGTGGCTCATTATTATTTTGCCACTGTTTAGCCTTATTCCTGTACCTTGCCTCATCCACAATGTAACTTTTATTGGTCTGTTTGCCATTTTTCTCAAACCTGCCTCCCCACTGCCACTGCCACTGCCTGCAGAATAGGTCTAACCTGAGTACTCGTACCACGAATGGCGCTATATCTACTGAGTAACATCTTCCCCAAAGGGACTGTTAGAAACCTGAGTAGGCACTCTGCAGGATTGCATTTGCTACATATATCCTCTAAACTTGGTGTATTTCTAAGGCAACAAGACAAGCTAATAAATATACGAAGAAAATTCATTGAGAAAGCTGTATGGAAAAAAAATCTTGTTACATGTAAAAGCAAAGAAAAAAGCTAGTCTGTTTCATGTTCAATTCCATGTGAGAAAAGAAACCACAGATCTTGCAGAGACCCAGGCCCCCACCTTTAGCCCTCCCGATATTCTACCCTTGATCTGAAACTCTTTGCCCCATCTCTCTTCATATAAATATATGTGAAATAAAACTTAAAGTTCACTCAGTTACTTTAAAGAGGGAGGTAGGCATTGTGCCAGGTTATTTCAATCTATAATTACTTCCTTTAAAAAAAACAAAAAAACAATAGTTACTTTTTAAAGTAACAAGCATTGTTGAAATTAAAGTAAATGAACTATACAACTGAGAAACAATGCTGGAGAAACTGGGAGTATACACAAAATGCCAAAAGCCATAGAAGGGGAAACAGGTCTAGGAAGCTGATATAAGCTGATAATTCCATTTCAACCTGAATATCTGCATTCTAGCACTTCACCAGCATTCATTAAACATATATCAAACACTGAACAGTTAATATTTGCTAGGCAGTAAGACAGGCTCTAGGCACAAAACTTCTGGTAAGACAGAACACATGCCCTCAAAGGTTTACTTTGTAGGAATTATTGGCAAATACATTAAGAACCACAAGATAATCAGAGGATGATAAAGCACTAAGAGAATACAAGTCCTGTGATTCATAAGAACACTTTATGAAAGAAATTGTGTTTAACTTGTTTTAAAAATCAATTAGAAAAACCAGATGGCTGGATGAAGAGGAGGAGGAAGGACTATCCAAGAGGAAATAAAATTCGTGGAGACACTGAGCTATGATGATGATTGTCATCTAAATTGCATCACTGTGTGCCATTTGCAGACTGCACTGTTTAAGTCAAAGGAAGTCACTAAAGGGATATATGCAGGGAAGTCAGATGAGCTCAGAAATGGATGTATGCTTGAGGAAAACAAAGGTGACTGGGTATATTAGAGAATGGATTAACTAAAACCAAAAACACAATCAGAAAACAAAAGATTAGAAAGAAAATAAAATAAGGTAGTGGCAAGAAAATGGAAAGGAAAACACATACATTACTATCCTTAAGGAGATTCTTTGAAGGACTTTGACTGTATATATTAACATGGTATATGCTCCAAGATGCTGCTTGGTAATCCCATCTCTGGTTCAGATGTTGATTTGGCTGTCTGCAAATTAACAGTTCTCCTTATTAATTGATAAAAATTATTTACTCCAAACATAATTTCTTAGTAGAAAAAATGACTTTTTTTCTTTAAGAATAGAGTCAAATTGATGTTTAGAGTCCATGGAAGTAGCTTTATTTCCACTTTGCTTTCCTAACATTTGACTCTAGAAATTTAAAAGTTTAAACAATATTTAGTCCCTCAAAGACAAGGGAGGAGGTTAACTGCACAGGAATAGTTAACAGCTAGCAAGAGAACTACTATTTCTCAGATGATAAAAAAAAAAAGTTATATTAAAAAATAGACAAAGCATCTATTCTTGTGGCTTGACATTCATACTAAATTCCCTATTTCCCACAGTGGACGTCAGAACACTTAGAACAAATTCCAAATGATCAATATTTCTAGTCTTACATTCTGTTTGTAATAGATATTAAAGGGTCATGAAAACCACTGTTTGCCTCCGTGAGTCACTGTCTTTTTTCACTCTCCTTATCTAATTCACTATGCCTTTGTTAGTAATAACATTTAATATTGTTGGCTTTATTGCCTTTAACGTTTTTATACAAAAATATAGATTTTACATTATGTTCTGTAGCAGCAAATTGCATATCCCCCTTCTTTCTCTCTCCCTTCCCCTCCTCCTTCCTCTCTCTTTCTTCTTCATTTTTACTGCAATGGTCATGTAATAGCTTCCACATCTTTATTTGATTCTATATCAGACATATGCCTTTGTTTTAATGTAAGAAAGTGTTATTTCATCCAGAAACTAAGAAATAATAACAATTCAACAATATTACAGGCAGAACAATGGCACTCTGAATATGCCCTGTCCTAATCCCCAGAACTCATGATATATAAGGTTAAATGCTCTACTTGGAGTCCCAAAGTTTACCCTTAGGATCAATGACTGGCTTGTAGAACTCATAGGACTCAGACACTGACACACTCATGGTCATTTATTTTACAAGGAAAAGATACAGTAAATCAGCAGAGAGAAAGTTACATGCGGCAAAATAGTGAAATAAGCCAAGATCTCTTTAAAGCATTTCTTTCATGCACGAAATTTAGTTTTTTTCTGCCTAGTCTCAATTATCTGACTGTCCTCAGGCCAATTCCAGCTTTCAATGAACTCATCAATACCAACTTTCTTAAAATTTACATTTTTCCCACCTTTCCCACAAACATATCCACATTTTCTGGTTATTCTATTTTGTCTCAGGATTTTGTAATCAGACAAATACAAAAAAGCAAATAAACAGGAAGACTAGTTCCTTTCCAGAAAACCATTCTAATTATTTACTTAGAAAGTTTTTTATTCCATTCAATTACAATTGTAGTAATAATTCTTAAATCAGTTTAAAAACAGACAGTTGTTTTTGTTTTTTGCATTTAACTCAACAATTCCCAAGGACTTTGGGGGACAAGATGATATACTCAGTATTATCTAAATGTTACAACATAAAGAATAACATTTGCTTACTTTATTTATACTATCAAAATTTCTTATGATATACCAACTTCAAATAAGTATTTTTGAAATGATGACTAAATGATGAATAAGTGAATTTTAGTTCAGTTACTGAGGATTTTTTTCTACGTCACAATACAAATCCTAGCTAAACATGTTTGAAACCCAGAGAATAGGGTGAAGCACTTCAAGATCGTATAGTCAAAAACACCAATGTCCATGATACAAGTTTCTGAATCAAAAATTGTCAGAGGTAATTTTCAGTCATACTGTGAATTGCATAATGAAGTGATTACAGGTTACAAATATTTCATTAAACATATAATTTGCATAGCTGCTACTGTACCTTACAAAGCATATCCTGAAAATAGGACATATAAATAGGAAAATCTTAATTGTAATTGGGAACTTTGGCTACCAGAGTTTAGTCTATGAAGCAGCCTACGAAAAAGTCCAATATCTTCCCTCAATTGCACACTTGAAATCATAGGACTCTCCTGTGAGGAGGAAGGTTGTAAGTCATTAAGTTTCAACCTCCCATTTCCCCAAATTGATAATATTTGGCTCCTTCGAAACACACCAAAGGTAAGCATAATTCCAAAATCTCATTGTTCACTGTCTAGCTGACTTCCGTGACAATAGTACCTTTAGGATACCATTCGCTGGCTACTTAAAAATAATTTTTCCAATTATTCCTCTTGATCAATTACTTCACTTCTGTGGAGCCATAGATAGAATTTACAATAATCAACATTTTAGCTTCACAGAGGAACTGACAACAAATCACTTGTTTTTCTTATGCCTTATCACTATAAACATGAAGTTTTTCTTTTGTCTTTAGCAACTGTTAATTTTATTTTATAATAAATAAGGTAAGTGCTTGCCATGATATGCAAAAGAGTCCTAGATAATGGCATGTGTATTTTTTTTCCTAAAAGTACTAACATGAGAGAGAATACTTTTTATATGTTTAGATTTCTTTACTGGCATAGAATATGTGGCTTGGTTCTTGGAGATCTTACTAGAAATAATCTATAATATCACTTACCAATCTCTTTTTTTAGCCATTATTTATCTCTAAGTGAGCCATTAATATAAGTTTTTTTAAATTTTATTTTATTATTAGTTTGAAGTATACAGTACATTGGTTAGATATTTATATAGTTCATAAAATGATCCCCCTAATTGCTCTTTCTCTCCTCTGGCTCTCCACCCAGCCATTACATTAATGCTAACTGTGTTCCCTATGCCGTGCTCTATCGCTTCACACGTCCTAGAGCCTCTCTATACCATAGACAAACTGAAACAAAACAGTTATAGTTCAGATAATGCACAGGGATTTCCTCTAATTGAAACCTTCATTCTAATCTGTCATTATCTTTCTTGCTGGCAAAGGATTTTACAGCAGAATGTCCACTACTGAGAATACTTTCACAAATATGATGTCTATCATATTTTAGAAAACTGTTCTCAGTTTATCAGCATGCTTTTTTTTTTTCCTGATAAAAGAACAAATGTGGCTGGTATTTGACAAGTATAAAATAATATGCATGTGCTCCTCCATGGGATGCCTGTCAAATCTCTCAAAAATATTGGTTTATTCTAGTCTTTTGTTTATAATTCCTTTAACATGAAGCAATCATAATAGTCTATATGCTCCTGCAGAGAAACCAGTGACTAGATACATTAGTTCGTTTTGGAGTTGTCTGAAGATTTTACTTACTGCTAAATCCACCCATAGGGCAAAGAATACTACTTAACTTTATTTGAACTGTTTACTGTGTGTTTCTCCGAGAATATTTTGTCAGTGGAAGACAAGCAAGTATCTCGAGAATTTACAAATCCTGACAACCTTATTAAAATTCACAAAGATATTTCTACCAATCTCAAACATAAAAAAAAATTCCCCTCAAAATGATAGCATCATAGAGAAAATATGAAATCTATTATTTTCAAAATTGTTAGATTTTTAAGATGAAGTTGATTTTGTCATTTACTATTTGTCCAGTGTAATACTTAAGTTAATGTTAACAATGATAATAATAAAGCCATGTAAACAGAAAAATCAACCTAAATATTTCAACAAAAATAGAGCCAAAGTGATTTTTAATTAAAGAAACGAGTTTCCCATTTAATTTCTTGTTACTACGAGGTGAAGGTGGAGCTTGAAGTTATGCTACTTCACTACATGGTACTTCACGAAAATGATGTTCTGGTTTATTTACACTAAAGGGCTATGGTGGGAACTTCTTTTAAAGATGGTGCCATAGTCTTCAATTCTTTAAAAATTTACTGTTTAAGTGAAATTATGAAATTACTGATTTTTAAAACATCTCCAATAAGTAAGTTAACAGCTTAATACATTTAACTTAACCAGAAAGAAAGTAAAATGGCGGCGATCAGTAGATCGGACCTAAGTGTAGAATTCTGGCAGCATAAGATTTCCCAGATGTGTCACTTTGTGTCAGGAGGGCATGTGATGCACTGGTGTACCTGACAGCACTTCTAATAACTCACTGATTAGCTGAGTTTTTTGAAATTCCAGGAAGCAAGGCTGGGTTGGGAAAAAGTTTTCTTGGAGTAGCTCAAATATTACTTATGCTGATAAAATGGTAGCTTTCTGGATCCATGTCTGCAGAATGCCAAATACCCAGGTGAAAACTGTACAATTCGCTCACCTTCTCATTTCTTTCTCAACTTTAAAATATTTAATTTCTCAAGTTATATCAGGATAATTACAATTATTCTATATTCAATTTAATTTTTGATGTTTTGATCACAATTTTTTAAAATCCTAGTATTTTTTCTGATATGATAAATGTAAAACATATATACAAGACTACAGAAAAGATAAATATCTAAGATAATGAACACTATTATAACTGCCAGCTCTATCAAGAAACAGTTTGGCAGCAATTTATTAGATTCATGCATGTATTTTCTTCATCAGATCCATACTCTCCTCACCTCACAGAAGTAATCACTATCTTGATTTTTATGTTAATGATTTTCTTGTCATAATAAATTTTCTTTTGATTTCTTCTTTGATTCGGGAGTGTTTTAGGAGTGTGTTGTCTAATGTATGTATCCTTGTGAATTGTCTATTTCTGGTTTAATTCTGTTTTCACCTTAGATAATTAGTTAAGCAGGGTTCCTTTTTTTCTATTCTGATTTTATGTGAGATTTGAATATTTGGATGAACGTGGCAGAAGTTAGTTAAAATCGTCCACTTATAAGAATTTCTAATTCTTTCTGGAGTTTTGTGGTTTCTTTGATATACTGACTCTCCCTTATTGTGTCTATTTTGCATGTTATTGGCTATATACAGGTTTTTCATTTCTATGAATCTCAAGAAGAAATTCCTTGTGAAAGGATGGGTGGACCGGACTGATTAGAGGAAGTAGAGCAATGATACAGGCCTTTCATCTTAAGGCAACCCCACAGGTAGCCCCAAGGCCAAAATAACTCAATTCATGATAAATTATCCAGGATTTAATACCTCTCTCCCAATCAGTTATCTGGTAAATGTGGTCCAGGAAGTATGTCCTTGCCTGAGGTACCTGTTTACGGCTGAAGCAATCCTTGAAGTTACTGAGAACCAAAGACTTTTGGCTGATAAGATTCATAGCCACCAAGGCAGCAAGTCATGGTTTGAAGAAGGCTGTAGGTCAAGAATCTCTAAAGTCACCATATATGGGTATGACGATTTTCTTTTCCCTTTGTTACTTTCTGTATGTCAGCTCTCATCTCTTGACTCAACTTTTTTACTGTGTGTATATATATGTATGTATATAGTAACAACAATTTTTTTTCTAGCATTTTATTTTATTTTTAGTTCTGAGTATACTCATTTTCTTTTAACTAGAACACTCAGTATGTTTACATTTAATGAAATTATCAATCTATATGAAATTTCATTGAAAAATTTCTTAATTTAAGGTCTACTTTTCCTTTAGTTGGAGTCTGAAATTATTCACTTTAATATATGAAAGATATTTTCACTGGTTTAAGAATTCTAGGGCAGCTTTTTTCTTTTTTTTTTTAGCATATGAAAGATATTATTCCACTGCTCAAGGTTTCCATTGCTGCTCATGGGAAGTCAGCAAACACTCTGTTGTTTCTTTGAACGTACTTTTATTATCCATCACTCTTTATATCCTTCCAAGATTTTTCATTTGTTTTCTGCCATTCCAATAAGATGATTTAAGCACAGAATTTTTCTTTATAGTATACTTACATGGATCCATGGGGTTTCTTCATGTTTGACTTTGCTTCTTTCATGAGTTGTTTCCTTTTACTAATGGCTCTTCATCATGGAGTCAAATCTGCTAGTGTGCCAACAATCTCTGTGTGTTTATCAAATTATTTCTTAAAAATTGCAGAACAACGTGTGACCTTGAATGAGGTTATTCTCCTATGAGAGACTTAAAATTTGTTTTGACCAATCACCTGGATACATAACCAGTCTGGAATCACCTCAAATCAAGTGACGGTTTGATTGTCCCTAGACTTCAGAAGGCTTTTAACACCTGGCCTTTCGCTTTTCATTAAGATTTGTTCACTTATGTTATGCTTTTCACCCAGAGGGATGCTGTTTTTGTATAGTGGATTCTCTGTTAGAGTGTCATTTTCTGAGACTTGATTTTGGTCTCTTTTTTTTTTTTTTTCCTCTCTCTCTTTCTTTTTCCAACAAAAGGTAAGTAAAAATATGCACTTAACACCAAAAGAACTTTAAGGTTGTTTGCTCTTTGGATACTAATATTTCTTAGACTTTAGCTAAATAATTTTTTACTATTTTGTCAGTCCAAGATTCTTCTAAAGAAGATTGTAAAAATATGTTATCCAACTTTCCTAGTCATTTTCAGCATGGAAGTTTTCCCAGATAACCTCACTCATTACTTCTGGAAATGGAAGCTCATATATATAAATGAACAAAGACAGATAAGTGGGTATTGATTATTAGTGTGACCTAGTTCTCAAGGCACAGAAAAGCAAAGGATTTGCAGCTTCCCCAGTAAGAGATGAAACATTGCTCATTCTCTAGTGATAGTTAAATACAAAGTTAAAATTTTCTTCTTGATGTGATTAACATACAATCCCATTTCCCTAGTCAATCGTGAAAGTTCGAAAAAATAGTAACTTACTATATACACATGGCAGTTAGAGAAGAGTTTTGCATGTGCCTGAAATGGTAATTGACAATAAAACAACTGCTGTTGTACAGTTCAATGTTGGTGAAGTATTTGGTTACAAATCATAGTATGTTTTCTTTAATACGAAAACATTTAAAGACACTGACATGACAGTTTTAATTGAAACCTAATTATTTGTGAAAAGGCTCCTCCTTACAAAATTAAAAGTGGCCACTATAAAAAATTATAATATCAGTATACTAAGGGGCATTCACACTGAAAAAGACTCTTTCAGAGAGAAAGCATATTCAGTAATTTTACAAGTTTAAGATCATTCAATCTTTTCAGTCTGAGACAAACAATAAAGAAGCAAATGTGGAAACAAATTAACACATTGTAACTGAATCTGTTGCTCTTTAATGTCAAAACAGTGTTCAGAGTCTTTTACTCCTACCATTTGGATGCATCTGTTACAGTCATAAATGAAAGCATGGAATTATTTCAACAAGCATTTGCTTGTTGAATTTTACTAGATTAAATCTTCTATTGCATATTCTTTTTCAAATCAAAGCCTTTTTAAATACAAGTTTCCATCTATTCTCCACGGTACAGCTATGGATATTAAATGTTAATCACAACCAAAGAGATGTTTACAAAGGCTTATTTCCAAAATGATAGTGTATTTTGTTTTTGCAACAAGTTCTCTATATTGCTCTATTATTTGAATAATCAAAGTTAGAACACAGAATACCAAACTACATATTTCAAAGTGATTCTTAATAATATTTTGTATTAAGTGTATCCATTTTTAATAAAAACTAACATCCACCTGAAATACAGGGAAAATAATAATGGTTCTTAAATTTGCTTAAAATCACAGTTTTAGTCTATTTCATATAAGGTGTTTCTTTTTTAGAGAAAAGTTACTAGTTATATTTATGAGCTTGTTCAGTCAACCAACAAAAGTCAGACTGTTTTAGAATTGTGGATTTGGATAATAAGGTTATTTCACTTTTTGGTACATTAAATTATAAATTTAATGTGAAAAACTGAAACATTCTATTATTATTTGACCACAAGTGATAATAAAATGTTTCAGGTTTTTACATTAAATATATGCCTATATTTTCCTTGTTATCTCCCATTTGGTGTGTGTAGCTGTTGTATTGACGCGTAAAGATGGTATACCAGCCCTGTATCAAAGTATGCTGGGATATAATGATGACATTTTCTCTATTTTTTATGTTAGATGTATTTTAAGGTAACCTACCTTCAGAAGGAAAATGTAACTATATTTTTTAACCTCTAAATTGTCTAGAAGGCCTTTTATACATTAGTGATAGGTGTCTAAATTTGCTTCTTAGAACAAAGAAAACATTACTCAACATTAATAATAATGAAATACATTTTATTCTAGGTTTATGAGAATAACAGGTTTTATGATAATGAGTATAATGAATATTATACTTATTCATTTCTATTTTCTATTTTATTATAATGAAATAGATATCTTGAATCAAAAAATTTTCATTCAAAGCAAAAAGCATTATAAATCTTGGCTAACATTTTTTCAAAAGTGAATGCATTCAAAACAGAATACATATAATTTTTATTATTTTCACTTTATTTCTAACTTCTTGGCTTTTTTTTAAAGCACAGTATTATTTTCAATGTTCCCCACTCAGGTATAAAAATAGACACTAACTGTTTGGGAATAAGACTTCAACCCTACTGAGAAATTCTTCATAATGGCATCCTGCTTTCACTAGTAAATTGAATCATACTGTGATGACTATAAGAAGCAGCACTTCCATCAATTAGATGAATTTAATCTTTAAAGAGAAGCTCAGTTTGATAACCATTAAGTGCACGTTAAATGAAAACAAAGAGCGCACCTTTTGTCTCAACAGAATTAATTCAATATAGTCAAGATTTTTAACAAAATACATATATCATAATTTAGTTTAGATGACATGTATAGATAATCTGCTTAAATCCTCATGGGTAATACATATGGACCATTAATTACATGGATAGCCTTCACTATTCAAACTAAGTTAAAACTTTGTAGGTCTCTTTTTACAATAAAACATCATAAAACTAATTCTTTTTGCTCTGAATGTAAGACACAAATTTTAAATATTTCATAATAGTTACAGTATGAAATTGACAAAAATATAAAAAATATATAAAAAATATAAATAAAATAAACATCATACTAAAAGATTCCAGATTTTAAACATAGTTTTAATAGTTTTATTGTTATAAAATTTATATTTTTCTTTTATACCTCTTATTTTGTGAGCCATTTAGTGTACATCCTAATTATTTACACATTCTTTGCTACAGTTTTTGTTTTATAAAACTAAAGAAAAATCTTTCAGCTTTACTAAGAAAAAGGATAAAATCACCCAGAAACCCTTATATTCCCAACGAGATAAGGACCTGAGCTTGGTGGAACTGACAATCTACAAAGTGATACCGTGCAATAAAAATGAGAGTTGGCCTGAGAGGAATGTTCGAATTTTAAATGCCTAAACTCAATATTCAATCCCTGAGGCATGTGTGTGTTTGTATGCGTGTGAGCACATGAGTAAATGTATGCACTCCCCCACCCCCCAAAAAAATCTGGAATTCTATTCACAAGCATTCTTATTTTAAATGTACATATTTAATTAATTTTGCGAGCTTACCAAAGATTAGAACACTGCTATGTGCCAAATCAAATTAAAGTTCACATTTTCCAAAGGCCTTCTCCCATCATTTTTACCAAAGTGTAGTTTCTCTCCACGGCATGTAATGCATACAAAATGGCATCAGGCTCACTTCTGAATATATTAGCTTAATGTACAACTAGCCACGGCCATCTAATAAAAATGATCTTTACAAGTAAACTATCCCTCCACCAACAAAGGCAAAACATTGCAAGCAATCTATGTATACAACTAAATATTACCTATGATAACTCAGCCACAAATGAGAAATCAATGGTCTTTTATTTTTTAAATTTTATTATAAATCTGGAGAGTCCATGAAAATACATTGTGTTAAACATCATAGCATATACTGACTGGCAGGAACAGATAGCATAGACAGCATCAACAGATATAAAAATAAAAATAATAATAATAATAATAATGTTAAATGGGATCTCACATTTCTAACAGAAATAAAATATCTTGAGAATAGTTGGAAGCATATTTTCATAATCAATATTAAATCTACCTTTCTGGTTTCATCATATACCACTTCCTGAAATATACTATGCCTTAGTTAGAATATTTCCATTTCAATATCAGTGACAATATTTCATTTGTATTTGAATTTACAACTTTTCCTTTAGTATGGGATGGGCTTACACTTCTTTCTCTGTCTAGTGAATTCTTATTTTTAAAGAATAAGCTATAATTTTACTCCTTCAATGGAGTCTTGAATTTGACTTCCAGGAATGATCTTTAAAATCCACTATTAGACTTAATTATCACACTGTTCTTAAATCTTTGATAGATTTCAATATAATTATTTCTTAACATAGCCACAATCTATCATATTGCCTTCATTCTTACATTTTTTTCCTCTCAATGTGAGCCTCTTACTATTCTCTTTTTCTCCAATTTTTCCTCAGGCTTCCACTGAGGACTGTGAGACACATGGTTTAAGATGAATGACGTGACATTACAAGAGGTGGTCAATGTGAGCAAGTGAACCATTACTGTGTTTTTGTTTCATTCATTCTAAGAATATGAATGATGAAAAATATCTCTAATGACACACATACTTTATGTAACTGAACTCCTCTTGGCAAGAAGACATCAGGATACAGTAGGGAGTGGGATAGGCAGAAAAAACTGGATAGTCAAAGAAAAAGGTAGAAATAGAAGGATCAAAGAGTAAAACATGCCTGCAGACATGCATCTGGGGTGTGTTCTGCATAAACTGATGGATGACCTAAAGAGAAAGCTAACAGAATATAGTAGACATTATACTTTGTATGCTTAGGAGTTATTTTTTTCTCTTTATGTTGGCAAGCCTTTTGTATTGTCCTACTGTTCACCCTACACTATGAGTCTCAGGAAATCCATAACGTAGTCCTATTGCATGACAGACTAACAGAGATGGGCACGTAATCTGGTTTGATCAAAGAGACATAAATAATAACTGAAGAAATTCTACTACTAGATTTTTTCTAAATTTTAAAACTTCTTTGTGCATTACTTATTAAATATTTACTACTCCTTCCTCTAGGATGCCAATTAGGCATATTTTAGACAACCTGATATTGTCACACAGGCGAATGAACTGTGCTTTATTTTCAATTGTCTTGTTTTCAAGTTCACAATCTTTCCTTCTAATTTTTTAATGTTCTGATAGCCCATTCAATTAATATTCCATCTGGTATTGTATTCACAACAAAAATAACCCTTACTGATTCAAACTAAGAAAAATAATGGCGAACAAACACATACACACATACACACACATACTCACTCCTAGAGACTCAAGATCTTTAAACATTCTTCATGATCATAAGGTTAAATGGCTAGCTCACTTAAAGTTTGCTGTTTTGCTTACATAACCTTCCACTCTAGCGATATTCTCCTTTTTGATTACCCTTCTTCCATTTTCACCACTATACAATGTACCTTTTTTTCTACTGGAACTATTCTAGCTAATATTTGATTGATTTATAAACTCTGTGCACTTACCATGGCTCCTACTTCTGCAATTACCAACTCATTAATTCTTTAATCTCGAATGGACCTGTCAGGCCATAACTTTTGACATCGCATCTCTCTAGTTATCTACTCATTACCTATCAACCACTTCTCTTTCTCTTCTTTCCTTCCCCAACTCCAAGCCAAGGGTCTGTCACATCAACCAGCAATTTTCTTTCCCTTATTGTCATTCTATTCTTCCAACATTGGATGCAAACATAGAAATTAAAAATTCAGCAGAATGGCTGCTTTCTCTATATTTACACTTCTTCAGTAGAGAAAAATATAAAACAACAAAACTATATAGAAAGGAGTCATTACCCTATGTGGGTCCCAATGTCTTAAATGAAATTTATCTATTTACTTGAATGACTTTTTCCTTTCTCATTCTTCTTAAAAGTGTTTTCAATTTTTTTTTACTCTTCAAATCTTCACCACCTCCTCCCCCATCTTGCAACCCAGCTCCATGCTCAGAATATTATTTTACAACCAGTAAATTGAGAATATATTGACCACATTAGGAAAGAAACAGAATAACAGTACTGCAAATATAAATACAAGCTGAG
Source organism: Pteropus alecto (assembly GCF_000325575.1). Lineage (NCBI taxonomy): Eukaryota > Metazoa > Chordata > Mammalia > Chiroptera > Pteropodidae > Pteropus > Pteropus alecto. The sequence goes on along the minus strand of NW_006436811.1, from coordinate 971,367 downwards.
TTAAAAATCTACTAAAGTAGAACACAAGTTTGCAATTATAAATGTCAGGTAAATCCTGAATATATAGTTTAAAAAAAGAATATAGACAACAGAAGGTATATTTTTTGGCCAAAAAAAAATTAAATATTTTGTTCAAGAAAAATATAAATTATTCAGTAGTTTACCCCACTTTTGAGAACTTTTCTGCATATATAATGAACAATAAAAACCCTTGAACCATTCAGTGTTCCCTGAAAGCCCATTCATACTACTAAGTCATTGCACAGATAATTTGCTTAGTTTGCTCATTCACTCTCCCCTATCAATTCCTATTCTTCTTTCAAGATATAATTCAGTTCAACTCTATCATTAAGACTTCTCTGCAGACCTAATGAATGTAAGACATATGAGAGGAATAAGGACATATCATGTGAAAAACTTGTTTAAAGTAAGGCCAACCATAATGACATTGTCCCCAGTCACAGCTGTAATTCATATATTTAAATGCCCATCAAAGTCAATGACATTAGTTGAGTTATATACAATGAGTCCCACTCTTAGCAATCCAACTATTCCTTAATAGTCTCAATTGAATATTTCTAAGAAAAATCAAACTCAAGAAATCCAAGATCGAGCTTAAAACGTCTCCTCAGTAAATTTTCTCTTCCGGAACGTTTCTTTTCCCAAAAAATAAATATAAAACTGATTTTTCACTGGACTATTTAAAAAACTTAAAGAACTTTTCAATAGTCATAGGATAAAGACCTACATTTCTGCTGGGGTTTTGCATGCTCCGGCTTTTCTTTCCATCCCTGACTTTATTTCGTGCCACACTTCCGTTCATTCTGGGTGCTAGGGCCATGCTAGCCATTTGACTCTCCTTGAAATGCGCATGTGTGCTTCTCCTGCTTGGGAAACATTACATAGGCCGCTCCCTTCACAAATGGGTTTATTGGAACCTAAGTTACCGCTATTTTCTCTTAAGCTTCAGATGACATCAAAAGTAGTCCTTTTTAGAAAATCTTTTTATGAATTCTAAGTCTAAATCATGTTCTTTTGTTATAAGCGCTTATGTCATTATGAAATATATTGATTTCCTTCAAAGTTCATGTTATTTGCAATTTATTAGAGATGATATGCATATATATTCCTCTTTATAATCTCATGAGGACAAGGACTAATCACCCCCATATAGATAGATAGATATTTTTTTTTTACATACACACATTTTTTTCCTCTTTATAGTCTCACGAGGACAAGGACTATTTCTCTCTCCACACACACACACACATATTTACATATACGCTTTTTTTTCCTCTTTATATTCTCCAGAGGACAAGGATAACTATTTTTGCGCATCACTGCACCACCAGCACTGAGCACAGTACCAGGTATATAAGGGCTGTGGAATTAATATTGAAATATGATTTAAGAGAAACCAAGAATAATGTAGCTTCTTCAAATACAAAATTATGTCCTAAGGAAATAACACTTTAGAAAATTAAAGCATTTGGAAAGATGAATTCATTATCTAGACACTGGTTTCAAGTATATAAAATATTAACTGTAGGGTTAATTTGAACTCTGATAAGAGTAGAAAATTTTAAATAAAAGACGAAAACTCCAAAATTCTTCTAACACTTTTTCTCCATTAAGTAGTAGTGCCTTCCACTAATGCCAATTCGACAATCTTTTCTCATCTTTGAAAGTACATGACATTATAACAAAATTCAATGACTGTACTGTCAACTAAATATGAAAGTCATACATAAAAGCCGTGTCTTCTTACTAGACTTCTTAGGAGACAGTTCTGTACTTAAGATCGAGAATAATTTTACTTCTGTGGCATTGATCACTTATTTTCCATGAATCTTGTAATGACCAAGTTTTTTCCTTATATCACCTACTGGAAAGTATGTGAGCAAATTTTTAGCTAGGTTGAATAAGTATATAGGTTTTAATAAAATAAATATTTGGCATTAGTCTAATTTCTTTTTTGTACTTATAGCCTTGCTTTTTAATGTTTTTTAATATGTTAGTAATATATTATAAGTCATTTTACATTCTTTCTGGTATAAACACAAACATACATATTAACAAAATAAACAACATAGAGTTGCTGCATGCATTAAAGAAGATACTGTGGAATAATCAGGAACTATATACATTTAATCTCACGGCGTCGACATTACTCACTAGGAAATGAGACAGTTCTGTTTGAATAAAAGTGTTTCTTTGACTGTGTGGCAATAAGAGCAGGTCCTCAGCAACTTAAACCATAGAAGAGGCAGTAGAAGTATTTGTCATTTTACTCCAGAATACATGTGAGTAAATAAAATCACAATAATCAAAGCTCGTTTCCCTCTGTTGTCTTTATGTACACGGTATAAAAAATGACATTATGTCTTTTATTAATTTAGTCAAAACAAATCTTGAAAAATTAATAAATGAATAATTGATGTCATCTTTTACATCTTTATTTCCTATAATTAGTTATAAAACTATGCCCAGTTTTTTAAATGTTATTTTCAATTATATTCTAACTTACCACAAGAATTTTGTGTACTCTTTAGTCTGTTAATTCATGACCGTATCCTCCACTCCCAAATTCTAACCCCTTGCTCAATTTTCAAATCCCTTGCCCAAGTCTGAATATTTTAGTCAATTACAATTATAACATTCTAAACATAGATTACAATTCAACAATCTCTTATAATTGCCATTTGCCCTTAAAAAATGCTTGGCCTAACAGTCCCAAGCCCCTTTGGCTCTAGCCTCATCCCTTCTAACAGTCCCAATATTTCAAACAAACTAGGCCAATTCTGATTTTCAAGTATGTCTCTATCCTTTCCTTAACTGTACTGTTATGCAAAGTTTCTGCTTATTGTGCTATATCCATCTCTAACTTGAAATCCTAGTGATTCTAGTATATAGTTTAGATATCATCTTCATGAAATCTTTTCACCTAACTGTAAATAACTTCTTCTGCTTTTCCTCCTTAGCCATATCTTTCTCTCTTATTACCTAAGGTACATAGCTTGCTTTATCTCTATGTCTTACTTTTTTCACTTCTTTTTACAAAAATTCTTTAAATAAGTGACCAGAGCTTACCCTTTTTTTTGTATCTCTCAGAGTCTAAAGTCATCTCTATAGACAATTAAAAAACATATATTGCATTAATGGTTTGATACCTAAAATAACTGACTACAATACTGGAAAATTTTAAGGTGCATTAATTGTATCTCACAGATGGTATACAGTTTCCTTACGTAAGATGTGGCTTTAGGAATGTTATGAAATAATGTGGAAAAAAATTAACCAAAAGAACGTTAGGAGATTTCATTGGCAGATGTTGGCCTAACACTAGGAGAGTTAAAGAATGATTTACTGAATATAAGTCATAAGATTTTATAAATAACAATAATTATAAAATTTTTTCCGATCATCAAATATTCCCTTTTCACACACCAATAATAAAGAACAAAAAGGAATCCCTGTTAGAATCTTATCAGGAACCATGTTTCTTTTAATATTTCAGAATGAAGACCAAAGCTAATAGTTTACACAATGTCCTTTAAAGCAACAAACCAAATGAATTTTACATAACTGGGAGCTGGTTTTTATCAGGGAAATAATGGAATAGAGGTAGTGTTTTTAAGCAATCAATTGGAGTAATAAAAAGGAAAAGCAAAAGCTATTATGCAAATATATGGCTAGGTACTACTAACCTACTTTGAGGAGATTCAGCACAGAACACGGGAAGATTGCAGATTCAAACTTTTTCTGCCTGTGATCCAATTCTATTTTAATAGCAGATATCTGTACGATAATGGATATTATAACAAGGTAAATAAAAGATTAACCATGATAATGCTAGGTGATATAGATGAGCATATGTATTTCTCTACTATGTGACCACTATTCCCTAGCTATTTCTAATGGTTTCTTCATGGAGATATTAAAAGTAACATATATGTCAGATAAATCAAATTCTGTCATGCAGAATTCTAAGTCTTCAAATTCTATAATTTGAAGTTAAAAAATAAGTAGATATTATATTATAAATAACAAGTGCTAAATCTACAGCTTGAATAAATTCAAATAGTAAGCATTGTAGACTATCAAGGTGGTAAGTCTGTGGTAGTAAAACAAAAGAAATCTCAAATAAAGATATTTAATAATAATTACACTGAATTCAGAAAAAAATAATAAATAAAAGATGTCTTTCTTAAAATGACCCAATAACATAAATCACATGGATTTACATTACTAATTCCCTTACCCTAAATTCAATATCAGTCTTCTAAGAGAATGAGTCATATTTGCAAATTCAGATATTTCTTTTAAAGCCACATAATTTTTATTATCTTACACAACTATCTGGACAGAAATGTAAAAGAAGAAATGACTATGACTACCAAAATCAATGAGCCATTAGAAATGGAGGTGACAGCCTCACTATACTGTGGGAGTTTAGGAATAATGATTAAAATAAAGAAGTGTACCCTGTGAATAGTACTGATGCCTTTCAGAAACTACCGCTTCAGCATACTTAGTAGGAGTAATGGTTCTTAAAAGTATCTTTTTAATGTAAAAGGTGCCATTATATTTTCTGTAAATTATCTTTGAATCTTCATAGAAATTTTATCGATTTTGTTCAAAAGAATCTGAAGGCAATAAACTGAGTAGAAAAAAATGAAAATAGAGTATTCCACTTTTCCCTGGAATCATTTCAAACTCAAATCAGTTCAGAAGCAACTGAACATTTCAATAGGAAAAAAATAAAATAAAATGATCTTAGGTTATGAGTTATTAGAACCAGTTACAGAAAGTTCTATTGTTAAAATATAATCTATAAGCATTCTAATAACATCTAAACACATAGAGAAGCTGAAAATATGATGACAATAATTATAGTAGAAAGCACAATAATGATATGCTCAGAAGAGTGAAATAGAACCTGGAGAAACTACTTTCCCATTTTTACTGAGTAAAAGTGGGACAATCAGTCATAAAAAACAAGCAAAACAAGAATCTATGGAATAATTAACTATTGTAGAAAGGATATAAGTCGAAATTCAGGTTATTGTAAAATAGTCAATATCACTATTTTACTATAAATGACCTATATTAAAGAAAGGCTGAAAGTCCTTTATGTTCTACAGTTAAAGACATAAAAATATAAGAGAAATATAATAACTATGTCATATCATTGTGAGGATTAAATAAAATAACTTATTTAAAGTCTACAGAAGACTGTCTTGCACATAGCAAATATTCAACAAAAATTACTTCCTATCAATATTATTTTTTTTTCTTATTGGAGTTTCTGTTGTGATTTTTTTTGTTGTTATTATTTGAATTTATTGCCACAAAGCATTTACAATGCAATAGGGGAGTGTAGAAAGTACATATATTTATTAAGAGTTAAACGCAATAACAGAACAATGATAAAATGCAATCTTTCTCTCTTCTCTGTCAAATCACTGTTTTTAGATTACCAGTTCTCTACTTCTGTCTGTCTCAGAAAAAAAGGTGGCCCAATGTCTTCCTAAGGCTACCGTGTTTACAATATTAGCCTTCTACATTTTTTGGATCATATTCTATTAATATTTTCAATTCTCTCTTAAATATTCAATGACTCTTGCCCATATGTGATTCTATCAACAATTATAATGGAAACTGTAGATGAGATTATAGTTGTACAATATTTAGGGACAGGAATGGTATGATCGCGTTTTCCTTTTAGCTAGATAATTTAATTCATTTATAGGAACACTACTTTAAGAGAGATAGAGACAGATACAATATAGAAGCTGAAGAAAAAAATGTGTTGGTAAGTCTGTTTAAATAAAGTTACAAAGATTTAACCACAATGAGAAATGTGTGCCAGGCACAATTCTAGACACAAATGATAGAGTGATATTATAAGATGAAGTAGCCTGCTTGATGAAGCTTAAATTTTAGTGGAGAATAATTAAAATAAAACAAGCAAGCAAATAAATAAGTTGAATTATAATAGTCATAGAAGTTGAAGAATAGAGAATAGGACATTTGAAAATAACATGAGTTGGCTTGGGAGTGGAGCCAGAGAATAAAAGCCCACAAGATAAAGAACAGAATTTTTTATATATATAAATGGAACTTATAAGAATGAATTATGTTTGTGGGATTGTGAAAATCCTGGTATAAAGTTAATTGAAGGAAATGGATCAGTTGAGTTATTTTCTGTTCCCCTAGGTTCTCCTTTTTATTCTAAAATAATGATCACATAAGAAAATACATAACTTGAGAAGGATATAATTTTAAAAGAAATTAATTTCATTACTTTTAGAGGAAAGATGCTGAGAAGGGACATCAGAATTATTTCTAAATTGAAAAGGGAAACCATGGAATGGTTTTTATTTCAGTATAATGTACTTCTTTTTAACGGTAAATGTTCCAACAACAATAACAAAAAATGTTTCCTCAAAAGATAGTGCCATCTTCATAAGATATAGAATTATTGAGTGCTTACTATGAGATAGTAATAATGAAAGGCATATTAAGTGGTTTCTCCTTAAAAACAATCCAGTCAGGTGTGTGATAGTTTTATACAATTTATGAAGAACAATCTTTGGAAAGTAAAATCTGCACGCAACTAATGAGAGAGATGATTAGAATTCAAACCAAGCTCTATCTGAGGCCAGCATACAGGGCTTAACTTACTAAGCTTTACTGATTTATTAGGATAGATACTTGGAAAGGATGTGGAAGAGTCAGTTTAAGCATTAGATGGGTGGTTGGACTGAAGTTCTAGAAGTGTGAGAGATAAAATAACGTAAGAGAGTAAACAAATAACAAATACAACGATTTACGTAATAAAAAGCTAGGTCTTATAAATCTGTTTGAACTGAATTAAAGAACAGTATTTTTAATTCATAGTTTACTGTGTGACTTTAAAAAAGCTACATAACTTTTCTCCTATGTCTTTTCATCTAGAAATAATGATTTAAAACATTCCTTGCAAATATTAAGCAAAATTAGATAAACTTTAAAAAATTGCTCATTCCAATGGTTAGCCCAGACTAATCATTCAAGAAAATAATTTTTTGATTTGTTTCATTCATTTACTCAATTACTCAACAAATATTTATTACACATCTATTATATATCTAGTTCTGTCCTTCTGTCTAAGGAAAAATAATGATGACAAGTATGATCTCTATTCTCCAGTAAGTTAGAGTATCAAGGAATGCTTAAATCTACTGCTGGTGCTATCATTTGTGAACCATTCTTTCCTATAAAACACATTCAGATACTTTTATTGTCCAAAAACAAAAATAAAAACAAACCTCTTGGCACAAAGCTACAATTGAACGCAAAGTTCACATTATTCACAAGCCTCTTTATTGTTAAAAAAAAAAAAAAAAAAATCCGAATAATTGTGAATCTTAACTGCCTCCAAAAATAATATTCTCTGCACCCTCTATACCTATGTTTCAACACATGCCCCCTTTATTATCATGTGACATGTGGCTCTACAGTTACTGATATCTTTAAAGTCACATTTCTCTCCTTGCACTAGATCTCCTTCTATGTGAACTTTGGGGCCTTTATGCTACTTACATTAAATATGATTAAATATGGTAACATTTTCTTTTTGAAACATTTTGATATTCTTCCAGAATATCATAGACAGTAAACAATTTGAGATCTCATTTAGCTTATCAGTCTCATTCTAACTTATTTATTTTTAATCCAGAAAAAAAATTACTGAAATAAGATCCATAGCTAGATACAATGTTATTTTTACATTTTTACATTACAATTATGAAGAAAAATAACATAAACTCAAGGTACAAGAATGAAATTATAAAAAAGTGACAGGAATAAATCTGATATTAAAATTCTAAAGATGTTAGCATCTCAAAAGGGAAAAAAACGTGATTTTTATCATTTGTATAGCAAGTTATTTGACCTACAATTGAGAAGGTAAAAAGACATTTTATCGATACAGCCAGAAAAAAATTACTTGAAAATAAATTACAGTTAACCAAAATATGAATCAAATTCAAGAATGTAAGAAAAACATCCTTATATAAAATAATTAGAATGACAAAGAAGTCTAAGCCCCCTTATTATTTAATCTCATTTTATTTTCGTTAAAAAGAAAAAAATCTAAGCAAATAGCAGCTCAACAAATGGCTGTATAATTTCCTTTACAGCCAATTTTAATTCTGAGGTTATATGAATTCTTGCCCAATAAGGTATGAGAAAAAAATATGCTTAAAATGCCCATGTTTTACATTCTTCAGATAATTGGCTTGCTTTCTCTACTCCTCTTATCCTCTTATCCGAGGATCTGGTGACCAACAAGCAAATATGCCAGTGTGGCCATATCATTAGGAACTGAAGAAAATTATACAGGAGAAATGTAAGCCCTGACAATTTTCTGGAGAAGGGCTGTATTCTTGCTCTGGAACATCTATCTACCTCTAGACTGTAATGTGAGAGACATTTAACTTTGATGTTTTTAAGTCACAGCATTAGTTGAGTCTCAGTAACATAAACTATATCCTAGCTTTTACCATGAGAAAGGAAATAACATTTAAATTATTTAGAAAAGAAATAACATTTAAATAGTTAAAAGTTTTAATGTAAAACTTAAAAGTAATTTTGAAAACAAAAATGTATAATATTTTAGCAATAAAGTTAACAACTTTATAAAATCAACTGGGTCTATTAATCTAAATTTATATGTGGGAGGTATTGGTGGGAATTTGAAAATAAAATTATTTTAATTACTTATTTTGCATAATATGTTTGATAAATTTAAATCTATAATCAAAGTAAAATAAAAAGCATTATTTCTGCCTCTCCAATATAAATAGCAACTTCTTGCTGCTGTTGCCCTGGCTGTGAAAGTCCCATTTGCAAAGGACTAGGCTTTTAGAGCCATGTGTGCTCAACCGAACACAGCTTCTAGGCCAAAGCAAAGAGGTCGGGCTTAGAAACTTGGCCCACACTGGGACAACTGGATGGTCGCTCCCAGGAATTTGGAATTAGTCTGAGTTGACAGCTACAACTTAGGATCAGCATTCTCTGGGGTGAGCAGAATAGGTCACGTGTGCATAAAGAATAACAGAGAAAAAAGTTAGCTGTGACACACACAACTTTACCATGAAAAGCAGAGAAAAAGGCAAAATCATGACTCCTAGAAGAGGTCTTGGGAGATTAGCTGCCTTGGTTCCTAATTCTAGTTCTCGTTTCTGTTCCCGGTTCATGAGTCCTAGCCATACTTTCAGATTTGGAATTGTAATATAATCCTACATATTTATGAACAGTTGGACAATCTCTCATACTCAGAGAAAATAAGAGCCACTCTTGAATACATCAATTCCTTTTGTTTCTCACCCTGGAGAAACACTACACATGCATGAACAACTCAGCACCAACAGAGTTGTTTTGGTAAATAATTCTGTATTGCCTCGAGGTACTTCCACCTCTAAAAACTGTATTTCTCATGACAATAGCCTACATTTTGGGTCATATTTTCAAAACAAATCTTTCAAGATTAGCTTTTTTAAGAAATAATGGGAGAAACTTTAAAATTTTATATCAAAAATAACAATTTGCATGAGGATTCTTATTGCAGTATGAAATTTATTTTCTTTATATATACGATTTCTTGATTATACAAATTGATTACAGAATATCAAAAGTAATGTACTAAAACATCATTTTAAAACAATTATTCTGAAAGAAAGCACCAAAATAAAATTATAGATTTCTATTTTAGAATGAGTACTCAAATAAGGGCTCTGTAAGGATGTAGCATCTAAATGATTAACAGGCGCTATCTCTTGTGGGCTTCAGAGTAAGAGGTAAAGAGAGGAAGAAATAAGTTATGCATTCTTGAGGAAAATTAGAGAGAACAATGTGTTCTAAACAAAGTGAACAATGGAAATGTTAAACAGGGATCAGATATTTGAGGGGCCTCGTAGGCGAATGTAAGTATTTTTCATTTCAATTGATTTTAATAGGAAACCTTTTAACAGGTAGAAGATGTGTTTTAAAGTATGCTTCAAAATGGTCACTATGCTGCTATGTGGAAAGTGGATAATTAAGGGCAGCGTGAAAGAAGGCAGATCACACAGAATGTTTTTAAAATAGTTTAGGTATAAACAGATGGTGGGTGATTTCGGCTAATATCAAAAGACAGAATGGATCTACGATACGCTTGGAAGTCAGAGCCTGCAGAGTTTGGGGTGGCTCGAATAGAATGAGCGGAGATGGAAAGACAGACTCCTAGTAGTTGGCTCTGAATCCAAGTGTGTGGAGCATCAATTGTTTACGTAGATGGGGGAAAGTGAAAGAAGAATTTCCAAGGAGGTAAAGTACTAAGGGTTTTTAATTGGACATTTTAAGTTTGAGAAGCTTGTTATGTATCTAAATCAAGTTCTCAAATAGAGAAGTTCTGTATCTCAGTTGAGAGATCAGAGAAGATTCAATTTTAGAAATTATGACCATGAATGACATATATAGCCATATTACTGCAAAAAATAAAACAGAGAAAGAGCTATAGATTACTAAGGGAAGAAAACACAGGACTCGCCCAAAGAGTAGGTATTATTTGGAGGCTAAGTATAGTTAAGAGTAGCCAATAAAAACAACTGAGAAGAAGGGAAAAAAATAAAACACTATTAGTGGAATATCAGATTTCCAAGAATCAAGAGAATTCCAGAATTAAAAAGAAATGAAATGCTTAAGACCTTGGAAGTCAGCTGACAGATTATATAAAGTGAGGACAGAAGTTATTACTGGAGTTGGTAACACAGAAGTCATTAGCTTAAGGGTGTTTGAAAATAAATAATTAAGTGTAATTTAAAATTCACAGCTGAAATTTTTAGTTAATCTCAGTTGTTCTATTTTTCTACAGCAATTCAAATTATTTGACCATCATTAAAGTCAGTTAAATGAAAGGAGAAAAGGAATCTGACTTGATAGTGATGACAATAAAATGAATAAAATGGAAGACGATAAAATCTAATCAGAGGAAAGAAAGAAGTGAGAACATGAAAGAGATCATTTTTTTAAAAAATGGTGATAGAGAGGCATGTTAGGAAAAACTTCAGTTTCTCCCTTTGTGTGTCTCCTTTATTTTCAGACAAACTCTTCACTTCTGATATTTCTGTCACTAAATGTATGAGGGTTTTTCCCCTACCAAGCAATTATCTGAGATTCTACCTGGCTGTCCTACAATTTATCTACCTGGAGATAGTGTCAGATCTCACAGGTTAAGGACTCAAGTCTCCTCAACCCCACTACAGATCCTAATAGCAAGTAATAAGCCCCCAGGTTACCTACAACTTCTGTCTGACTTGCCTAGAAATCAGAGATTCCCATGACCCCTTCCTCAAGTTTGATTAATTTGCTACAACCACTCACAGAGCTCAGAGAAACACTTAACTTACATCTACCAGTTTATTTAAGAATATGATAAAGGATACAGATGAATAGCCAAATAAAGAAATACACAGGGTGAGATCTGAGATGGTCTCAAGTACAGGAGTTTCAGAACCCTGTGGGGTTGTGGTGCATCACCCTCCCAGTGTGGATGCATTCACCATCTTGGAACCTCTCCAAACCCCATACCAATGGAATTTTTGTGGAGGCTTCCTCATAGCAATATGAGGAATAATCAATTAATTCCATTTCCAGCACCTCTCCTCACTAAAGAAGTAGAAAGGGAGCTGAAAATTCCAAGCTTCCAATTGTAGTTTGGTCTTTCTAGTGACCAGCACCCACCTAGGAGCCCTGCGCCAGGAACCAGGGGCAGGGAATACTATATGTATATAGTATTTTATTTTATATTTTAAAGTTATATATATATGTATTATTATTTCACAGCAAGGAACTGAAGTAATGAATTGATTGAAATAATTATTAGAGTGAGATGGCTACAGCAGTTGTAATGAGAGGGATCATGGTTAGAGAAGTGTGTGGTTGAAATACA
>NW_006436811.1:929882-957239 GCF_000325575.1 Pteropus alecto | reverse complement strand
TGCTTCCTCATAGCAATATGAGGAATAATCAATTAATTCCATTTCCAGCACCTCTCCTCACTAAAGAAGTAGAAAGGGAGCTGAAAATTCCAAGCTTCCAATTGTAGTTTGGTCTTTCTAGTGACCAGCACCCACCTAGGAGCCCTGCGCCAGGAACCAGGGGCAGGGAACGACGTGTATATAGTATTTTATTTTATATTTTAAAGTTATATATATATGTATTATTATTTCACAGCAAGGAACTGAAGTTACTAATGAATTGAAATAATTATTAGAGTGAGATGGCTACAGCAGTTGTAATGAGAGGGATCATGGTTAGAGAAGTGTGTGGTTGAAATAAAAATTTTTTAAGAGTCAAAGTTATTGATGATGATAAAAGCTCAGATATGACTAAGATATATGGAGGTAAGAATGCTAACTGACCTCTGGTTAGAATGTAGAAGTTTAAAGAAACTGTCACCTCAAATCTAAGAATTAAAACAAATTGGATAAACTAAAAAAATCCTAGGTTAACAGAGAGCTAAAAATGCAAAGAAACATCAATTAACTGAATTTTAAAACAGAATGCGGCCCTCATAGGAGAAAAGAGACCAACAGTTGTTCTGATCTCTGGAGAAGTGGTGGACCAATAAGAAATTTAACAAATGAAACTAAGGGGAAGCAGCTGTTAACAAAACATATTTTTAACAGCCACATGTTGGCTAGTGTAACAGATTAAAGTGTCAAGCAGGTCCAGTCACAATATAAGTCAGTATCTATCCACAAATTTGCTCCCAAGACTCTTCACTGAGAGCATGGGGCATCACATCAAAGGTTAGGCATAGGGTAAGAGAGCTGAGGAAGATCACCCTTAGGCATCTGGAATCTGCCCCAAATCAAAGACCTATAAGTTATGTGCTGCATAACAATGTTTGGGTCAAAAATGGACCACATATACAACGGTGGTCCCATTAGATTATAACAGCTGAAAAATTCCTATTGCCTAAGTGACTTCATTAGTCATGGACTTCATGGACGATAGCATGATGAATATCACAGTTTATGGCAAAAGACAAAGTACCCTTTCCTAAAAGTGGGAACAAGACAATTGGGAACACACTTCCCTTTCCCACTGAGTATCATAGTGGATATCTAGCCACTGAAATAGTCTAAGTAAAAAATAAATAAAATGCTTACAGATTGGTGAAGAAGCCATATAATTTCTTTTTGTGCAGATGATATAATTGTCCACATAAGAAATTCCAAATAATCTTTTAAAAAGCTACTATTTCTAATAAGTAAATTTAGCAAAATTACAGAATACAAGGTCAATATAAAAACATCAATTATATTTCTATAGAATACCAATAAAATTAAATTTATATATTTTTAAATAGTGCTATTTACTACAGCACCATAAAACATGAATATGTATGTTAATTCTAACAAAACATGTACTGAAACCTATAAAACATCGATTGTTGTGTCAAACGATACCTAAATAGAGAGGAATACTGTATAAATCGGATGGAAAACTCATTACTGGCATGATTTCAATTCTCCCCTAAATGATCTGAATTGAACTATCAGAAGAAATGTCTGTATAAATTTGTGTTAATCTAAGATATGTGGAAATATGTAAAGGACTTAGAATAGTCAAAACAATTCTAAAAAACAAAAATAAAGTTGGATGTCTAACACTATCTCATTTTAAGAAGTACTTGAAAAACTATAGTAATTATCACAGTGTGGTAATGATAAAAGAATCATCACATAGGTAAAATAAATGGAAAGTAGAACCTAAAAATAGGCCTACATATACATGGAAAGTTGATTTTGGACAAAGGTGCAGAGGCAATTCAACGAAGAAGGATATTTGTCTCAACCATTTGACATTCACATGGAAAGAAACTCAACCTCTATCTCACCATAGTAGATCTAAATGTAAAACCTAAAAATAAAATACTTGTTGGAGAAAACATAACAGAATACATTAGTGACCTTATGATGGACTGCCTATAAATTCTTGAAATTATTTTAAACTAAAACAAGCCCTCCATGCCACCTTGCTTCTTTCCTATTTCCAAGAGAAAGTATTCACCCTCTGTCCACCTTGACCTTGTGATCAAGTCTTCAGAGCACCACACCTCCACTAAATAAATTAGCCAAGCATTACAGAAGAGTTGTATTTTTTATCACTATAAATGTTAAAGTCAGTTTATGGAAGCACATTCCCATATACTTAAAATTATCTATAAATAATCCCTTCAGTCATCTATATAAAGTATACTATCAAACATATTGTATCACAGTAAGTTCAAGACAGTTTATTTCTTCATGTAGGAACAGATGCTTCTCAGTTCATGTTTGCCTTGGAGGCTCACTGTGAGAAGTAATCTATTGCAATATTTAAATTTTTATTTTGTTTCTTCAAACTTTTTTCTATCCTTTTAGCCAGACAGTAATTGAATTTGCATATGTTACATATAAAGTGATGTTACCCCACCAGTCTGTATTGCATTCTACTTACTCTGAGTCAATGTGTTCTTAATTTTATAGGGATATTATGCCAATTGCTGGATTCAAATGCATCGTTTACCCTTTGTCACTATGTGTGCCCTTTCTCCTCAAATGCAGACCTTGCAAAGTATATTTATAAAATCTAAGCTCGCAATATATTCTGTGTGTGTGTGTAAAGAGGGAAATATAGTTTTACAGAATATATTTGAGAATTATTTTTATTGACTATCTCCTCTTGGAGATTTACAAACCACATTAACATATTAAAAGTTCTATGAAGTCATCAAATAAGAAACAGATATAATTTTGTATAGTCTACACTTTTAAAAACTTACCTGATTTTTGAAAATATAAAGTCTGTAAGACTTTAAACTATTTGACTTCAAATTTAAGTGGAAAGCTACAGAAACCAAAATGACATGGAATTAGTATGAAGATAGCCATATAGGTCAATGAAAATGAATCTAGTCCAAAGATAAAAACACCTATGTATATGTCAACTAATGTTTAAATTAAATTTATTGGGGTGACACTGGTTAACATTATATTAGTTTCACATGTATAATTCTATAATACATCATGTAGGTATTGCACTGTGTGCTTACCACTCCGAGTCTAGTCTCCTTCCATCACCATGTGTTGACCTTCTTTACTCTCTTCATCTTCCCTCCACCCAACTTCCTCTTAGTACCACCCTTCTCTTATCTGTGTCTCTGAGTTTATTCCAGAACTAATTTTTGACAAAGATGCTAACGTAAAATAGTGGAACAAGCATAGTCTTTTCCAAAAATAAAACTATACAGAGTTTAAAAATAATCCTCAGCCCCTACCTCCTACTATATACAAAACTTAACTTGAAATAGATAAGAAATAGAAAAATTAAAGTTAAAAAATAACAAACAGATTGGTGTTTGGCTGGGACTGAAGGTAAAGGGACTGAATACAAAGAGTCACAAGGGAACTGTTTGAGGGGGAAGAAATGTCCACTGTGCATGTATATATGTATATGTTTGTATATGCATGTATATATATGTATACATAAATATATGACATTTCATATATCTAGATTTGTATGTACACAGCCTCTTTCCTCAATCTCTCAGTAATGTCCCTATATGAATAAGAATTTTAGAGAGCATGCAGTTTGCCAAACCTACTCATGTTACTATTAAATATCATGTATAAATGCATGTGTAATATTTATATGCACCTATATATAATCTTTTCAATTTGTTGATCTATGGAAAATTCTGAGGACAAATCCACAGCACAATGCTAAATTCCTGTCTGGTTCTCAGGTACAGCTCCCTGTCAGCATAACTTTGACCCAAGAGCTTAGCGAGACTTCACAAGAGTCAAACCGAGCTCATGTTCAGCTTTTCAATCATTCCCTCACTAACCCTGGCCAATATGACCCAATTTCTTCTCTACAGCATTATAGAATTTTGAGCCATAATTTTTCCACTTCGACTAGTACTGAGTCTCAGATAAAGTTTCCCAGGGATCACAACAAACAATTTTATTTAGCTTATGAAAGTTCAAGTCACGAGGTGATTTCTCACTCTACTGAATTTGTTCTTTGCTAGCCTTAAAGAGTTAGCCACAAAAAAAATAGAATTTCCTTGTTAAAAATTATGTTTCATACTGAAGTTCAAGAAAAAAGAAAAATGTAAAACTAAAGTCATGTTTGTAAGTTTGAGAGATTGTTTATAAGATTTTCATTATTTCCTACACTTCCAGGCCATAGTTGTCTATGATGAAGTCCAGTAGTATATATCTATTCAGTGATATAATATCTAAGTCACTCAAAGTGACTTTAAAAATAATTCTTAGCATTCTCTTAAAATAAATAGCATAAAGGATATTTGCTCTGTTTCCATGGAAACTAATGTGCTCGTGCAACAATGCCATGCCCATTATTTCTCAATAAAATGTCTCTGATTTATATTAAATTGATTGAACACCAAAAAAAGAAGGAAAATTTTAACACAGAGGAAATGTCTCAAAATTAGAATTCAAACAAAAGAATTTATTTGAAGTGGCTTGGATTATTCTCCTCATTCAACAAGATGCCTCATTCTGAATGAAATTAAAAGACTCTGGTTAAAATCTGGTATATGTTGTGAATAATTTCTTAATTTATATATAAGAAAGCATATATTTTATAGAAATGAAGTTACTTATATCACTAGACAATGGTTCTTTGAAAAAAGAATTACACCTTTTATAAAAGTATAATACATATATTATTGGAATACAACCTCGAAGTTACTGTTAATCACTCACATAAGATATGTGAATAAATCTGGGATGTTGAGCTCTTTATTATTCTTAACGCTCAACACCAAGCTGAGTTACGTTTTCTGGCTGACTAAATAGACTATTTGCTATATTATTTTCAAAGTAAATTTGCAGATTTGGATAACCTTTATTGAACCTCAGCAACAAACTCTCCTCAGACAAAGTCTCAGTTAATCTAATTGAATCTCTGATATTCCCATAGAAACAAAGAAGCATATTTTGAATGAATAAAATAAATACTTTATTTACTTAATTAGATTTTTTTAAAGTCTCAAGATAGCCTGTTTCAATTAATATTAATTTCATAGCTTGATAATCAGTATGAAAACTCAATCATGAGGAAAAATGCCAATGTGGAAACCTAGAAATGCTCTTAAAAGTACTTGTCTCTTCTTCCTCATTTTATTTCATTTTTATATTAGTTTCAGGTGTATAGCATAGTGGTTAAACATTTATATAATTTATGAAGTGATCCCCTCAATTACTTTAGTATCCACCTGGCACTAGATACAGCCATTACAATACTATTGACTATATTCCCTATGCTGTACTTCACATCTCTATGACTCTTTTGTAACTACCATTTTGTACTTCTTAATTCCTTCAGCATTTTCACCCAGCCGTCCAGTCTTCCTCTCATCTAGCAATCACCAGTTTGTTCTCTGTAACAATGAGGCTGTTTTTGTTCGGTTTCTTCATTTATTTTGTTCCTCAGATTTCGCATATAAGTGAAATCATATGGTATTTTTCATTCTCTGAAATATTTCACTTAGCATAATATCCTTTAATAGGTCCATTCATGTCACTGCAAATAGTAAAACTTCATTTTTCTTTATGGCTGAGTAACATTCCAATGTATATATATATACCATAACTTCTTTATCCAATTGTCTATTAATGGACAGTTGGGTTGCTTTCATATCTTGGCTACTGTAAATAACACTGCAGTGAACACAGAGGCGCACTTATCTTTTCGAATTAGTGTTTTGGTTTTCTTTGGATGAATACCTAGAAGTACTGTTGCTGGGTTATAAGGTAGTTCTATTATTACTTTTTTTGAAGAAGCTCCAAACTATTTTCCATAGTCACTGTACCAATTTGCAATCTCACCAACAGTGCACGAGGATTCTCCTTCCTCCATATTCTTGCCAAAACTTGTTGTTTTTGATTTATTGATGATAGCCATTCTGACAGGTGATATCTCTTTGTGATTTTAATTTGCATTTCTCAGATAATTAGAGACATTGAATATCTTTTCATATGCTTATTAGCCATCTGTATTTCCTCTTTGGAGAAGTACCTATTCATGTCTTCTGCCCATTTTTCAATTGGATTGTTTGTTTTTTGGTATTGAGTTGTATGAGTCCTTTATAAAATTTAGATATTAAACCCTTATCAGTTACTTATTATAATAGTACCATAGGCAGCTATCCACTCACATTCAGTAGGTTGTCTGTTTTATAATTTCCTTTACTGTGCAAAAACTTTTCAGCTTAATGCAGTCCCATTTATTTTTTCTTTTGCTTATCTTGCCCAAGAAGATATATCAGAAAAAATATTACGAAGAACAATATTAGAAAGTTTACTGCCTATGTTTTCTTCTAGGAGTTCTTTGGTTCGGGGTCTTACATTTCAGTCTTTAATTCGTTTTGAATTTTTCCCTGTGTATTGTGTAAGAAAGTGTTCCAGGTTTATATTTTTTGCACCTGTCTGTCCAGTTTTCCCAACACTGTTTATTGAAGTTACTGTCTTTACCCCATTGTATATTCTTCCCTCCTTTGTCATAGATTAAATGAGCATATAGGTGTGCATTTATTTCTGGGCTCTCTCTTCTCTTCCATTGATCTATTTTGCTGTTTTTATGCCAGCTCCAGGCTGTTTTGATTACTATAATCTTGTAGTATGGTTTGATATCAGGTAGTGTAGTACCTTCAACTTTGTTCTTTCCCAAGATTGCTGTGGCTATTCAAGATCTTTTATATTTTCACACAAATTTTAGAATAATTGTTCTAGTTTTGTGAAAAATATCATTGGTATTTAAATGAGATTGCATTCAATCTATAGACTGCTTTGAGTAATATGAACATTTTAATGATGTTAATTCTTCCTTTTCATGGGCACAGTATATGCTTTATTTATTTGTATCTTCTTCAATTTATTTTTTCAAACGAATTATAATTTTCTAAGTACAGATCTTTCACATCCTTGATTAAATTTATTCCTAGGTATTTTATTGTTTTTGATGCAATTGTAAATGGGGATTATTTTCCTAATTTTTCTGATAGTTCATTATGGGTGGATAAAAAGGCAACCAACTTCTAAATATTAATTTTATATCCTGCTACTTTATGAATTCATTTATCAGTTCAATTTTTTGGGGGGTGAGGGTTTTCAGGGGGGTTTTGGTGGAACATTTATGGTTCTCTATATATAGTACCATGTCATCTGCAAGTAATGATAGTTTTACATCTTCCTTTCCAATTTGGATGCCTTTTATTTCTCCTTCTTGTCTGACTGCTGTGGCTAAGGCTGCCAATACTATATTGAATATAAGTGGTGAATGTGGGCATCCTTGTCTTGTTCCTGATCTTCAGAAAAATGCTTTTAATTTTTCTCTGTTGAGTATAATGTTAGCTGTAATGTTGCCTTTATTATGTTAACATATGTCCCCTCTATTTCCACTTTGCTGAGAGTTTTTATTATAAATGGATGCTGGATTTGGTCTAACACTTTTCTGCATCTACTGAAATAATCATATGATTTTTATCTTGCAGTCTGTTAATATGGTGTATCACATTAATCGATTTGTGGATATTGAACCAACTTTGCATCCTAGGAATAAATCCAACTCAATCATGGTGTATGATCTTTTTAATGTATCACTATATTCAGTCTGTTAATATTTTGTTAAGGATTTTTGCATCTATGTTCATCAGGGATATCGACCTATAATTTTGTGTATATTTGTAATTTCTTTGTCTGGTTTTGGAATCAGGGTAATGGTCGTCTCATGAAATAAGCTTGGGAGTCTTCTATCTTCTTGAATTTTTTGAAATAGTTTAAGATTAGGTGTTAATTCTTTCTTGAATGCTTGGTAAAAATTCAACCTATGAAACCATTCAGTCCAGGGCTTTTGTTTTGAGGAGCTTTTTAGTTATTGATTCAATTTTGTTAGTAAATTTGGTCGGTTCAGATTTTCTGTTTCTTCTTGATTCAGTCTTTTTTCAGATTTTCTGTTTCTTCTTGATTCAGTCTTGGGACACTATTTTTCTAGAAATTCATCCACTTCTTCCAGATTGTCCAATTTGTTGACATATAATTGTAATATTTTCTTAAAATATATTGTTTTTCTGTGGAGTCAGTTGTCACTTCTCCTCTTTCATTTCTAATCTTATTTATTTGGGTCCTCTCTCTTTTTTTGTTGATGAGTCTAGTTAAAGTTTTATTAGTTTTGTTTATCTTTTCAAAGAACCAGTTCTTGGTTTTATTGATCTTTTGTATCGTTTTTTAGACTCTATTTTGCTTACTTCCACTCTGGTTATTATTTCCTTCCTTCTACTCACTTTGAGCTTTGTTTGCTGTTCTTTTTCTGGTTCTTTTAAGTGTAAGGTTACATTGTTTAGTGGATATTTTTCTTGTTTCTTAAGGTAGCCCTGATTTTCTATGACTTTCCCTCTTGGGACCACTTTCACTATATCTCATAGATTTGGGGTCATTGTATTTTCACTTTAATTTGTCTGAGATATCTTTGAATTTCTTCCTTCATTTCCTTATTATAACCCATTCACTATTTAGTAGCATGTTATTCAGCCTCCATGTATTTGTTTATTTTTCAGGGTTTTTTTTTTTTTTTGTAACTAATTTCCAGTTTCATATCATTGTTGTCAGAGAAGATTGGCATAATTTCAATCTTATTAAATGTATTGAGATTTGTTTTGTCTACCAAGGCCTACCATGCAGTCTATCCTGAAAAATGTTCCATGTGCACTTGAGAAGAATGTATATTCTGCTGCTCTATGATGAAATGCTCTGAAAATATCAATTAAATCCATTTGGTCTGGTGTGTTATTCAAGGGTGTTGTTTCCTTATTAATTTTCTGTCTGGAAGATCTGTCTATTGGTGTTAAAGGGGTGTTAAAGTCTCCTACTACAAGTGTATTACTGTTGATCTCTCTCTTTATGCCAGTCAATATTTGCTTTATATATTTAGGTGCTCCTATGTTGGGTGCATATATGTTTACTAGGGTTATGTCCTCGTTAGATTGATTCCTTTATCATTATGTAATGTCCTTCTTTGTCTATTATATCCTTTGTTTAAAAGTCTATTATGTCTGATATAAGAATTGGTACGTCAGCTTTTTATTCATTTCCATTTGCATGAAATATCTTTTTCTATCCCTTTACTTTCAGTTCTGTGTCTTTTAATCTGAAGTGGATCTCTTGTAGACACTACATGTATGGGTCTTGTTTTCTTATCAATTAAGCTACACTATGTCTCTTGATTGGAGCATTTATTTCATTTACATTTAAATTGATTATTGACAGGTACATAGTTATTGGCATTGTCTTATTCACATTTATGTTTTTTGCCTCCTTCGACTTTTTAAAGAAGTCCTTTTAACATTTTTTGTAAAACTGGCTAATTGGTGATGAAGTCTTTAGCTTTTTCCTATCAGAGAAGCTCTTTATCTCACCTTTAATTTTAGTTAATAGCCTTGCTGGGTAGAGTAGTCTTGGGTGTACTTTCTTGTTTTTCATCACTTTGAATGTTTCGTACCAATCTCTTCTGGCTTATAAAGTTTCTGTTGAGAAATCAGTTGACAGAGCTCCCTTGTAAGTAACTATCAGTCTTTCTCTTGCTGTTTTTAGGATTCTCTCTTTGTCTTTAATCTTTGGAATTTTAATTATGATGTATCTTGGTGTGGGCCTGTTTAGGTTCCTCTATTTCGTACTCTTTGCACTTCCTGAATTCTCTTTCCTTTGCTAGGTAAGGAAAGTTTTTCATCCTTCTTTCTTCAAATAGATTCTCAATCCTTTGCTTTCTCTCTTTTCCTTCTGATACCCATATGATGCAAATGTTGGTACACTTGATCTTGTCCCAAAGGTCTCTTAAACTCTCCCTATTTTTTAAAAATCTTTTTTTCTTCTTTTTGCCATTCTGATTTGGTGTTTTCTGCTACCTTGTCTTCCAAATTGGTGATTTAATCTTCTGCTTCATCTAAGCTGTTTTTGTTTCCTTCTAGTATATTATTCATTCCAGTTATTATATTCTTCATTTCTGACTTGTTCTTTTTTATGGTTTCAATGTTGTTTTTGTGGAATCTTTTAATTATCAAAAAGATCATCTACTCTTTCCGTAAGTTAATTGAGCATACTTATAACTAGTGTTTTGATTGCCTCCTTTACCTTTAGTATTTTTTCTGGAGTTTTCTCCTGTTGTCTCACTTGGAATATGTTTCTTCGTTTTCTCATTTTAATTGCCTCTCTGTGTTCACATCTATGTATTAGGTAGATTTGCTATGTCTCCCAGTCTTGGCAAGGTGGCATTATGTAGTAAGTGCCCTATGTGACCCAGTAGCACAATTTTCCTGATCACTTGTGCCAAGTGATCTAGGAGTGTCTCTTATGTAAGTTGTGTGTGCTTTCCTGCTGTAGTGAAGCTTTGACTGCTGTTAGTATGTCAGTGGATGGGAATGACTCTAAGGCTGACTGGTTATGAGGACTGGTTATGAGGACTGGTCACGCTCACAGGGTATGAATTGTGGTACAGGGGCTGACCCCACAGAATGGGACTCACCCCAGTGGGTTCATGCGCCTCTTGAGACCACCCACAGGCTGTGCCACTTGTGGGAATAATCATGTGGTGTTCTTTTGTGATCTCATGCCAGCCTCCAGTTGTGTTGATTCTGTAGCCCCTTGGGAAGTGCTCTCATGTAGCTCAATGTCAGCATTGCCTGTGACTGCCTGGGACTACCTGGTAGAAGCTATTAAGCAGTTCACAGTTGGTTGCTGCCTGTGCTGGACCTGGATGCAAGTGGGAAATACCATACTGCAAACACGAGGTCTGTTGCCACCAGTACCGGGTGTGGGACAGCTGAGCAAAAAGTCCATGGAACCCTAAGGTCTGAGGCTTTCTGCTAGTGGCCTGTAAGGTTCAGCAAGTGAAAGAGCCTTTGGTTGGTACATGAGTTGGGTCGGGCAGGGTTTCAGAGAATCACCAGGGTGGAGTGAGCAGATCTCACCAGGTCCCTGAAGATTCAGTTTGGGCCCTAGGTTGGGTGGACTTAATATAGGCAAGATGGCATTCACCTGCAGGTTGCACAGGAGAAGGGTTCAACAAAGGGACATATCTCTCCAGCCCTTGTGCTGAAACTAAACAACTCAGTCTTTTCCTAATGTTTGTTGTACCTCCTGAGCTGCTGACCCTCCACTGGAGCCTAGGGCGAGTGTCTGCAAGCAAGTGAGTCTGTGCATAGGCCCTTTAAGGAGACAGCTGTATTTCCAGCTGCCTTCTGTCTCACTGGGATGGTCAGAATTCCCACTGCTTTTTATAACCAGTGGAGATTCCTCTTCCCAGCTCTGGAACCCTGGGCTAGGAAGCCCCGGTGTGGGGCCAGGGCCCCTAGCTCCTTCAGGAGAACCTCTGCATTCAAAATATTCCTCTAGGTGCTCAACTGTCACACATAGGTGGGGGCCGGCTAATTTCACATCTCTACCCTTCCTACCAGTCTCACTGTAACCTCTTTTTTATATCCTTAATTATAGGTGATATGTTCAGCTAGACTTCAGGTGGTTCTCCTACTTGATTCTTCTATATTTTAGTTGCCATTTTAATGCAGTCATGGAAAGAGGCAAGCACAGCATTTACTTACCTCACTATCTTGACCAGAACCTCCCAGTCTTTTTCATTTTAGCCTAATTTTATTTTAAAGTTGCAAACAGAATACAATTCAATCACTCAATGGAAAATAAAAAAACCCTCAGATGCTTTTAAATATGTCCTGCAAATTCATATTGCAGAAAAAAAAATTACATTTTATCCTTGCTTTAAAAATAAGGGGAATATACTTTCTAGACCAATTGATTACCAAAAAAATTCAAATTTCACAATTGAAAAACTTGCAGTATTTACAGATAAAATTTTCATTTTCCACTTAAAGACAAAAATTCCATTTTTTACTTAAAATAATTAAATCAATAATGTTTTAAGATATTCTGCATAGGATCCTAAGCTTAAATTTAAGTATAATTTATGTATTACTATAATAAAAAAATACATACGTAGTATTCAGCCTACAAATTTTTACTTTTAATCTGATACAAAAAATGATATCCACATAAATGAAATATGCAAACTATATTCGTTAGTACTTCTATAAAGTTTAGTAGTCATTATCTACATATTTACTTAATTGATATTAAATTGTGAAAATTCTTTACTTCTTGAAGCACAAATTCTATAATGATAAAGGTGGTATAAATGAACAAAATATATGTTGTAGATTAATTTTTATCTATTTTAACTTGTGCATTTGTAAAATTTTATTTAAAACCACTTTCTAAATAGAAAAAATGTATATAACTAAGATTATACTCACCTACAAACCCACTAGAATAAATGGAGGCTTTTTTAATTTTATTTTTATGTTTTTGTCCTCATCTCTTACTTAATGCATCTGGCATGATTTATAATACAGGGTATTTATAATGCAACTAATGTTAGAGTATGATATCATGAAGGAGACAGAATAGATCTGATAATCCTTGCCTTGCGAAATGTGAAAATCTGATTTTTCAATAATCCAACTGCATGCTAGACCAGAATACCAGCTTCTTTCTTCTCTCTTACCTCTACTTAGTAGCCTCACAGCCTTTGGTGAAGCCAGCCATGGAAACATACTGAAGTGAAAGACTGACAACTTAGATGGGAAGGACAGTAGTGAAGAGATTTAAAAGGCCAATTAAAGAAAAAGCCAAAAAAAATTATCTTTTTCTAGACAGACCACACTGAGTAGGTCAAAGAGTAAAGACAGAGGTTGGATGTCCCAGAATGGTAAATTAAAATCACTAAATCTACTGGATAAGTATAAGCTATATAGGAAAGTCATCCTAGATTTTTCAACTATCTTAGGATTCTATTTGTATACCAAAATATTACTAACATCAACCACTGATTACTGTTTCTACGTGCTTTATCTTCCAACAGTAAGAGAATACAGAAATAAATCATGTGAAGTCTTCCCTCCTACACCTAAGGAATTAATGTTAGGTGAGGTCTCATGGATAACATATGTATCAACATATTTGTATGTGCTTGTGTGTTTAAATGTAGCATAGTACATGCATAGGTTTAAAAAAAATCAACCAAAAATAATTCAGCATGAGAAAAGGGCATCATTTATAGACATACAATTCCAAATGACTTTTATTTACAGTAATCTGCCTTCCTATATTTTTAAATTTTGTAGCAAAAAAAAAAATCATTTTAAGGTAAATATATTATTTATAAAAGAAAGAAAATGACTTGGTAAAATAATTAAATGTCTAAATAATAAAATATAGATACCAACAGATTTTTGTTTAATATGAATGAAATGAATTTTTTTCCCTAAAAATTTAATCAACAGAACCATCAATAATTACTTCCAAGTTCTAAAATAATGATTATATGTTGGGCTGTCCTTTCTTATTAGACTTGTTTCAAGTAAGAAGTTATGATGTGGAGCTATTTTATATGGCTTCCTTTGGGATTCCACATGTTATTTGTACAGCAACCAAAGTGTAACTAAGATCAATGCTAAAGAAAGAATATTCTGAAGTGTGCAGAAAGAATTTTAAAACACTAAACATTTTAGTCATAGTAAAAATCCACATAACAAATTGGAAAAGATGTCATGAAAAAGACAGCAGAAAAACTATGCGTCTCCACATATTCCTTAGTAATAGAATCTTGGTTTGTAGCTCGCACTGGTGTTATGACTATGACCAAGTTGTGGATAATAAGATATACTAGAAAATATACTGGACAGATGACTTTACTAAAAGGTGTTATATATACATTTTTTTCCTCCCTTTATTCTTCCTTTTTGTAAGGCAGAAATCATGTCTGAAGTTCCATCGGCTATCTTCTACAAGAGGGGAAATTCAGCTGGAAAATTATTCTAGTTCTTATCCCGAAGCACAGCTAGTAGTACTTTAGGTGTTAAGCAAATGGACAAGAGCAGTACAGTTTAATGCCATCTACTTTGCCTCAAAAATTGAAGGAGATCTACCAATAT
Source organism: Pteropus alecto (assembly GCF_000325575.1). NCBI lineage: Eukaryota > Metazoa > Chordata > Mammalia > Chiroptera > Pteropodidae > Pteropus > Pteropus alecto. The sequence continues at coordinate 943,161 of NW_006436811.1, read as the reverse complement.
GTTCGCCTCCTAATACTGGATGTTTTCATTTTGTCCCTCCTAACCCATCTCCATTTACATATCATCCTGTTTTGAGCCACAGGATACCAAATTTTTAGACTGAATTAATGGTTTTCAGTGTTCCTTGGTGTGGTTAAACCAATGAGTGACCCAAGGAATAGAGGTCAGGAGATTTCAGTTAAGCTGTCTCTTTCACTGAATCATTCATGTTGTTTGTATTAGAAAGGCTACATCCATTTAACTAAGATCAGATAGCCTCTATCATGCCGACGTCTTCTGTAGGTATAGCTATTTTCTCTGGATTGTACAACTAATTTTTCCTGTTACCCCTTCTAATATAGAAGGATAATGGCTCCCTCTCTTTGCTACTCTGGGATGTGCTCACACTTTGTTGTTTTTTTTTTTTTTCTTTTCCATGGTTCCTAGAGATCTGCAAATAGTTCACTTATTAACCACTACTCTTTTAGCCCACTTGTGGGTCAACCAGAAGCCTGACTGAAACAGAGCAAGAAAAAACAGGCATAATATTCTTCACTTTGAGGAATTATCCTCAATTGCCCAGATACTTGAGTCTCCAGGAATTTCTATTGAGGTGTAAGACTTCAACACTTACTGAATTTATTCTCCACTCTGATACACATATGTCTTATTTTTGTTGCTGGGGGACTTGAACTTGCTGATCCCTGATCTCCTGGTTTTCTCAATGTCCATTAAGAATCAAGTTATTAGTGATAAGTCCCAGAATGGGAGCTTATAGAGAGGATGAAGCTGTCAATGTCTTTCAAGACTATATTTGGCTATGTGAAGCATCATCTGTCCTTAAATCAGGAAGGTGAAAGCTTAATTCCTGGTGATTTGTAATTGCCAGAATAGTCAATATATTTTTAAAAATGAAAAAAGAACCAAGTTAGCAGGCACATAACTACTTCCCAGTGCCAGGGGTTTATTACATTATTCACGAAAAGAGACTATATCTGGAATAGCAGCTATAATTGTAATCGCTGCCCAGTTAATTTCCTTATAACATATTGTCATTTTCCAATTTGTGTCAGACTACTATATAGTTCAAACCAGGAAAATTAATGGGAAATTGAAAAACATCTCCATAGCTGCACTATTCAAAATTTTGATCATGATTTTAACCTCTCTTATTCCCAAAAGGATGCGTTATTCCATTTGCATTGCTATTTTAGAAAATAGGAAGAGTTCTCATTGTTTTGTCTTGGCCCTTCATGAAAATGTGAAGATTTTGCTTTAAAGTTATCAATTTAAACTTTCAATCAGGAAATGACAAAATAGCCTGAGTAGCGGTGAAGCCTGTAACAAATTATGATCAAATTAACTGCATATACTAGTAACAATGAAATTAAAACATAAACTGTTTAAACATGATGAAAATTTTATTTTATTTTTTCCTTCTTTTATAAATTCAGAAAATAGATAGTCCGTGGAGGTTTTCATCATTTTATACTCACCCAGGTTTTTCCTGTTTTTCCTGTTATTCTTGCACCTGACTTTCTTCCTCCTTCTAGTTGCTAGATGCCACAAGATCCTAGAAACATCACTGAGCTGCACCTCACATTTAATTTCTGTAGTTAGTCTCACATTCTCTGACAAACATGAATCTTACTGAATTGTCTACTGTTCAGATTACCTCCAAGCCACTTTATAGTGGTTTTCTACAATAAAGTTTGTAGCCTGTGTGATTCAACAAAGCATTTTATGCTTGAACAAGATAGAACAAGTTTTGGGTTGCCTCTGGAAATCGTACTAATACACAAAATACCAAAACCTAGCAAAGATTTTGGCAAATGAAAATGAAAAATAAATCTTTATGATGACTATAAACATTTAAAAGAAAAAAACTAAAACAACAGAATAATTAAAATACCAGCATGCTAAACATCTAGAAATATAAGAAAGTTCAATATTAGAAAATATACTAAATATACTAGAAAATATACTAGAAAATATATTAGAAAATATACTAAAATTTAATCATATTAACATTCATATGTTAAATAATTAAATATATTAACATGTCAAAAGGAAGCTATAGTTTTGAGAAATGTTGGAAGGAGCTGTGATCAGCTTACATGAAAAATCAGTTTCGGATGTTTGAACAAAACCCAATGTCTCTTCTTTAATAATTATCAGCCAGTATTACACTTAAAAGTGTAAAATAGAAACAAAATAATAGTCCCCTCTTATACTGATTTTACTTCATTTTAACGAGCAACTAGTAAGATGTAGAAATTCCGTAAGTATAAATATTAGAAATGACTTCAATTATTTCAGATAAACTGATTTTAGATAAGAAAAATGAATGAGCATCATAAAAAGTAATGAATAAATCAACAAAAATCAAAAACTTTTTTACATTGCAATAATAATGAATTAGAAAATGTATCAGCAGCAACAACATAATCCTTTTAATTACACCAGAACACAAAAATAGATGTGAGATAAAAATTACATGCACAGGACAGATAGATATAAAATTATAAAACTTTACTAAAGAAAATTCACCAAAATATTAAAGAACAATTTTAATGGAACTTAAATTTTGTCAAAAAGATAGTTAATTTCTAAAAAAATAAAAACACAAACACAGCAAAAGAATATCAGCGAATACAGAGTAATGAAGTTAGAAATGTAGAAAATGTTTAAATATATTATAAAATTATAGTAATTAGCAGAATTTTAATGGAAAAATATTACTATATCTGAATACAAAGTCCGGATACAGACCTAGCATATTTTATGATTTCATATCAAAGGATAAATAGCCCTTGAAACAGCAGAAAAAAGATATGCCAATTACTGGGATATCTTTTTGGTATCCCAGTAATTGGTGTTGGGACTAGAAGCTAATCATATTTCTCCAAAATAAATTCCAGACAGAAATACAAATGTGAACCTCTAAAATGCAATTAGGATAAAATATCAATTAATTATTTTGTAACTTGAGCAGACAGTTGGTTCAAAACATGATGAAAGAAAAAAGGAAGGAAGGAAGGAAGGAAGGAAGGAAGGAAGGAAGGAAGGACGGAAGGAAGGAAGGAGAAGGAAGGAAGGAAGGAAGGAAGGAAGGAAGGAAGGAAGGAAGATCTTGAGTGGAAAAAAATGCAGCTAGAATTTAAATGAGTAATGTATAAAAATTGTACATGGTAAAATACAAAGTAAAAATTGGAGAATATTGGCAGAAACGGATTAAGTGCTTAAGGACCTTCAGTTTCTGGCCTAGTATTCAAAAAGTAAAAAGCTAGACAGATTTAAAAAACTTCTAACACTCTTGAGATAAATCAGAAAGTGAGAAAACAGGGAAAACTGCTGCCTCTAAAACAGGCAGATGAGAACAAGGAATCACAACACAGCAGACACCAGAAAAAGAACCTGAGCTGGAACCAACACTGGGGAAGGAAAACCAAAACAGCAACTGACAGGTGCTGGAGGCTCAGGATGAACATGTCTGAGCGCTAGAAACTCCAGGGGGACCCCAGCATAGGAGGGGCCCACACTTTTGTGAGTTTTATGTCTAGGGGCTCAAACTGGTTTCCATAGTGAATAGTGAAGAAAAATCCACTTTTGCTTCTGACAAGGTGAGGAAAAAAACAGCCATTTTGAAATACGCCAGAGTTTGCCTTTCTTCTTGAGGGTCTACTCTCGAGAGAAACTATTTTAGCAGAGCCTAAACTTTTGGGGATTTTTCAGAGCCTAACTGATCTGAGGGAAGAGAAATACCCAACTCCAGTCCCCTCTAGTCACTCTGTTCCAACTAAAGGGGAGAGGGCTAACTAAGAGGCACTTATGAAGTTCCCAGTCCAGAAAGAGTCTAACTAAAAGTCTGAGACCTACTCATAGGACTACAGAATGCTACACCTCCCCCAACAAAAAGCACATTACTTAAGCCTATTTGCAGCAATTTCTTTTACCCAGTACCTCATGACCAGATATCAAGATAAAAATTACAAGGCGTACTAAAGGACAGAAAACACAGTTTAAAGAGACAAAACAAACGTCAAAACCAGACTCAGATAAGGCAGGGACATGGGAATTATCAGGCCAGGAATTTATAACAACTATGATTAATGTGTTAAGAGATCTAATACATAAAGTGGACGGCATGCAAGAATGGAAGGCAATATAAGCAAAGAGATGGAAATTTTAAGGAAAAATCAAAAAGAAATGCTAAAGATAAAAAACAAACCAACAAAAACACTGTAATAGAAGTGAATGCTTCTGATGAGCTCATTAGCACACTGGGCAAGCTGAGGAAAGAATTGCGGAGCTTTATCGTATCTCAATAAAAACTTCCAAAATTAAAAAAAGAAAAAAAAGAAAAAACTTGGAAAAAAATAGAATATGTAAAACCTGTAGGGCAAATACAAAGGTATAACATACATGTAATGGGGATACCAGGAGAAGAGAGGAAGACATAAAATATTTGAAGCAATAATTACTTAGAATTTCCCCCAAATTCATGGCAAACACCAAACCAAAGATTCAGGAAGCTCAGAGAATACTAGGTACAAAAATGCAAAAACTACACCTAGGCATATGATTTTAAATTACAGAAAATCAAAGATAAAGGAAAAAAACAAAAAAAACCTTAACAGAAGCCAGAGGGGAGGAAAATTTTACCTGTAGAGGAGGTAAGATAACCACTCCATCTGACTTCTTAGAAATCATGTAACCAGAAAGTGAAGAGAGTGAAAATTTAAAATACTGAGACCGAAAACCTAGAAGTCTGTACCCTGCAAAATTTACCTTTCAAAAGTGAAGAAGTAAAGACTTTCTCAGGCAACCAAAAATTGATGGATTCTATTGCCAAGAGACCTGCCTTGCAAAAATGTAAAAAGATGTTCTTTAGAGAGAATCAGAATTACATAGTTCAGAAACCTGAATCTACATGAAGGAAGAGTATCAGAAAAGGAATAAAATAAAACAAAAATTTATCTTATTTTTAATTAATCTAATAGATAAACTTTTGTTTGAAATAAATAGCAACAATATATTCAATTATATATAATCATAAGCATATATAAGTAAAAGAAATGACAACAATTATACAAGGGATGAGAAAAGGGAGTTAGGATTATTTTAAGGAACTTACACTAAGCATAAAGTGGTACAAAGTTATCTGTAAGTGGACTTTAACTATTTGTAAATGCATATGCAAATTTAGGCCAACCACTAAAAATGTAAAAATAAAAGTATAACTGCTATATTATTAGAGATCTTCAGAGAAATGGCATCAATAAGATATATATAAATATATATGAAGACATTTCTTATAATAATAGGCTCATGAGGCTGAGAAGTTCCATGGTCTTCTATCTGAAAGCTAGAGAACCAGGAAGGCTGGTGGAATGATTCAGTCCTAGTCTGAAGGCCTGAGAACCAGGGTGCTAACAGTGCAACTCCCAGTCCAAGACTAAAGACCCAAGAACCAAGAGGGCCTACTGCTGTAAATCCTGGAACTCAAAGGTTCAAGAACCAAGAGCCTCGATGTCTAAAGACAGGAAAAGATGTATGTCTCAGCTGTAAAAGACAGAGTTTGTCCTTCCTCCACCTTTTGTTCTATTCTGATTCTCAAAGGATTGAATGGTGTCCATTCACATTGTTGAGGGAAGATCTTTCATACTCAGTCCACTGATTCAAATGCTAATCTCTTCTGAAATAAACCCTCACAGCCACACCAAGAAATAGTTTATCAGCAATCTAGGGATCTCTTAGAACAGTCATTGAAACAAAATCAACCATCACAATTGATATGCTAAAAAGAAAAGAAGAAACAATACAAAATGCTCAGTTAAAACAACAAAAGGCAGCAAGAGAGTGGAAAACAAAAATAGAAATAAAGAACAAGTCTACAGATAAAAAAGTAAGGAATATGGTAGGTATTAATCCAACTATCTCAATAATCAATTTAAACTAATACACAAATTAAAAGACAGAAAGTATCAGAGTGAATTAAAAAAAGACCCAACTAAGTATTGTCTACAAGAAATCTGCTTTAAATATAGATACATGAAGTAAAATAAATGGTTGGAGAAAAATATACTGTAATCACACTAATCAAAAGAAAGCAGGAATAGCTATACTAATTTCAGACAGTGCCAACTTCAGAGCAGGGAAAGTTGTCAGGGATAAAGAGCAATATTATATAATGATGAATGTATATTTTCCAAGAAGACATATCAATCTTTAATATGTCTGCATCTAACAATAGAGTGTTAAAATGAGAAAGCCCAAACTGATAAAACTGTAAAAAACAAACAAACAAACAAATCCACTATTATAGTTGGGAATTACAACATTCCTCTATTAGAAATGGACAGACTCAACAGGTAGCAAAACAGTAAGGACATAGCTGAACTCAACAGCACCATCAGTCAACTAGATATAATTGACATCTATTGACTACTCCATACAACAAAGGCAGAATACACATTTTTCTCAAGCTTACATGGAACATTCATCAAGACAGACCACATATGATCTTTAAAGTACATCTTAACAAATTTAAAAGAATATTAATCATATGTCTGCTCTCAGACCACAGTGAGATTTAAATAGAAATCAATAACAGAAGAGATAGCTGGAAAACCCCAAATACATGGGAATTAAAAAATATACTTCTAAATAACATGTTGGTCAAAGAATTCGCTTAGGCTTTCAACATAGAAAACTGGAAAAAGAAAAATAAATTAAACCTAGGGTAAGCAGAAGAAAAGGAATATTAAAAAGTAGACCATAAATCAGTACAATTGAAAACAGGAAATCCATGGAGAAAATCACTGAAACCAAAAGCTAATTCTTTGAAAAGGTCAATTAAAATTGATAAACCTCTAGCCAGGCTAAATAAGAAAAAAAAAAAGTGAGAGGACACAAATTTCTATTATCAGAAACAAAAGAAAGGATATCACTACAGATCTCAGGGAAATTAAAAGTATAGTAAAGAATAATGTGAGCAATTTTATCCCTACGAGTTTAACAACCTATATAAAACAATTATTGAAAGGCCTAAGCTGGAAAAAATGTACATAGGAAGAATTACATCATCAGAGTAAGCCTATACCAGTAAAGAGATTGAATCAACAATAACCTTCCAAAACAGAAAGCTTCATAACCAGATGGTTTTACTAGTGAAATCTACCAAATATTTAAGGACAAAATTATACTAATTCTCCAAAATCTCTTACAGAAGACAAAAGCAAATGGAACACTTCTTAATTGATTCTATGAAGCCAGCATTACCTTAATACTAAAACCAAAGATACTACATAAAAAACACAAATTGATATCTCATGAACAGAGATGCAAAAACTCTCACCAAAACATTAGTGTATCAAATCCAACCATGTATGAAATGGATTCTACAGCACAACCAAGTAAGGTTTATCCAAGATAGGTAAGGCTGTTTAAACATTCTAAAATCAATTAATGTAATCCATTGTATCAACAAGCAAAAGAAGAAAAGTCACATGATCATATCAGTAGACACAGAAAAATGATTTGACAAAATTAAACATCCATTCATGATTAAAACTCTCAGGAGAACACAAATAAAGAACTTCCCCAACTTAATAAAGAAGATATACAGAAAACTAAAGTTCACAGTTGTACTTAATGGTGAGAAACTCAGCTTCCTTACCAAGGTTAGAAATAAGATGAGGATGTTCCCTCTCACCACTGATTTCTTTTCAACACTGTACTAGAATTTCTAACTAAAGCAATGACATAGCAAAATAAAAAGTATGCAGATCGCAAAGGAAGACATAAAACTGTATTTGTTTGCATATGAAATGACTGTCTATTAGAGAATTTAAAAGAATGGAAAAACAAAGCAAAACAAAAGAAAACAAAAAAATCTTGGAACTAATAAGTGATTATAGCAAGGTAGCAGGATGCAAAGTTAATATACAAAAGTCAATTACTTTCTTATATACCACTTTGGATGAAAAAAGGGGTTCTATGGAAAATAACCTCACAGGGTTATCCGATTATAAATTCCTAATTGGGCTGGTCATGGTGGGTAGTCACACTCCAGGCATGTAAGTTTGTAGTAAAAGGTTTATCTTAGCCTTAAGCAAGCCTTATCCATTGTTTCTGTGCATCTACGTTAATACACGTTGAAATAACTCATAACCACCCTCAAGAGAGCACGTAATCTTGTTACCTATCCTGTAATGCATTTTGCTTTCTCCCATCTCTATGTAATCTTCCTTACATCCTCTCTTTAATATCAGATGCACAAAATAAACTGCAAAACTATTATTCTCCAGAGCATTGGAGATCTTGCTGCCCAACATATGTAGTCAGTTTGGGCAAATAAACTCATAAAAATTCTCTACAGGTTTGGATATTCCTTACATCGACACCAACAAAGAACAAGAGGAATTTAAAGTTAAAAACACAATACCATTACAATAGTAATAATAATAATATTTCAAAAAGGAAATACTTAAGTATAAATCTAACAAATTATATATAAGATCTATGAGAAAAACTCCATAACTTTGTTGAATAGAACAGAAGAACTAAATAAATAGAGAGATATTCTATGTCCGTGGATGGGAAGACTCAATATTGTCAAAATATCAGTTCTTCCAATTTGCTCTGTAGATCTTATGCAACTCCAGTCAAATCCCTAGCAAGCTATTTTCTATATAGTAAGAAATCAATTCTAAAATTTATATGAAGAGGCATAAAATCCAGAATATCAACATAATATTAAAGGAGAAGAACAAAAATCAAAGGACTGACTCTACCCAACTTCGAGACTTACTATTTTCTATAGTTATCGAGACAGTGAAGTATTGGTGGAAAGATAGAAAAATAAATCAATAGAACAAAATAGAGAGCTCAGGAATAGGGTCTTATAAATAAATTCAACTGGTCTTCAATTAAGGAGTAAAGGCAATATACTGGAGAAAAGTTAGTCTTTTCAATAAATGGGTATTTTTTTAAAAATTAGACATTTGCATGCAGTAAGGTGCAAAGTTATAAAACTCTTCGAATATAACACAGGAGAAAATCAAGATGACCCTGAGTTTGGTGATGATATTTTAGATATGACACCAAAGGAATGATCCATGATAGAAAGAATTTATAAGCTAGACTTCATTAAAATTTAAAAAAAGAAAAAACTTTGGCTCTGCCAAAACACTGTCAAATTTAAAAACAAACAAACAAAAGGCCACAGACCGAAAGAAAATATTTGCAATACATATGTCATAAAAGACTCTTATTAGAAATATACCAGGAACTCTTAAAATTCATTAATATAACATGAACAATAAAATTAAAAAATGGGCCAAAGAACTCAAAAGATATTCCACTAAAGATGATATACAGATGACAAATAAGCACAGGGAAAGATGCTCCACAATATGCGATCATGAAAGTGCAAATAAAAATGACGATATACTGCAATACGCCTTTTAGAATAGGCAAAATCCCCAACACTGACAATACCAAATATTGGAGAGGGTGTGGAGCAACAGGGACTCACATTAATTGGTATAGAGAAAATGCCTCTTTAGAAGACATTTTGTAAGTTTCTTTCAAAACTAAATATATTCTTATCATTTGATCTACAAATCACATTCCTTGGTATTTACCCAAGGAGTATTTCCACACAAAAACATCCTCACAGATGTTTTTAGCAGCTTTATTTATATTTGCATTATAAGATTAAGCATCATAATATGCATTATTGGCATTCCAGAAGGAGAAGAAAAAGAGAAAGAAGCAGAGAGCTTATTTGAAAAACGAATGCCAAAAACTTCTTAAATCTATGGGGAAAAAAAACAGATATAAATTCAATAAAGCAAATATCAAAATAATCACACAAATCTTGTTTCCCAGTGCATATAAAAGTTATGTTTCCATTCTACTGTAGTCTATTGAGTGTGCAATAGCATTATATCTTTAAAAAGCAAATAATTAAAAAATACCTTATTGCTAAAAAATGCTATCATCTGAGCCTTCAGCAAGTCTTAATCTTTTTACTGGGTTTTTTTGAGGCAAGGGGATTCTGACCTCAATGTTGATGGCTGCTGACTGATCAAGGTGGTGGCTGCAGATGGTTGTAGTTGCTGTGGCAATTTCTTAAAATAAGACAATTAAGTTTTCCACACCAATTGACTCTTCAAGAACAATTTCTCTGTAACACGTGATGCTGTCGATAGCATTTTACCCACAGTAGAACTTCTTTCAAAATTGGAATCAATCCTCTCAAACCCTGACACTGCTTTATCAACTAAGTTTATGTAATATTCTAAATCCTTTGTTGTCATTTCAACAAATTTCATAGCATCTTTTCCACGAGTAGTTTCCATCTCACAAAACCACTTTCTTTGCTCAACCATGAGAAGCAATTCCTTATCCATTTAAGTTTTATCATGAGATTGCATCAATTCAGTTACATCTGCAGGCTCCACTTCTAATTTTAGGCCTCTTGTTATTTCCACCACCTCCGCAATTACTTCTTCCACTGAAGCCTTAAACCTCTCAAAATCAACCATAAGAGTTGGAATCAACTTCTTTCGAATACCTGCTAATGTTATTTGACCTCTTCCCATGAATCATGGATACTCTTAATGGAATGTAGGATGGCAAATCCATTCCAATAGTTTTCAATTTGCTCAACTCAGGGTTGCCACAAACCTTCAATTTGTATATTAAAAAAAGCAATATCTGTGAAGTATAATAAAGTGAAGTGCAATAAAGCAAATATGCCTGCTTTAATAAAGAACTCCTAAAATGCAACAAGAAAATAAAGCAACAAATAACCCATTACAAAATGGGCAAAAGATTTCAATAGATATTTCTCCAAGAAGATATACAAATAAACAAATGGTCAACAGCATATTAAAAGATGGTCCAAATCACTAATCATTAGAGAAAAGAAATCAAAATTATAATATCGCCCACACCCATTAGGATGGCCACTACTAAAAACAAATAAACAAAAAAACAATTGGTGAGAATATAGAGAAATTGAAATCCTTATGCACTGTTGGTGAGATAAGAAAATGGTACAAGTACTGTGGAAAACAGTAAGATGTTTCTTCAAAAAATTAAAAATAGAACTCCCATACCAAGCAGCAATATCACTCTAAGTAAATATTGAAAGAGGGTTCTCAGATTGATATTTTCACATTCATGTTCAGAGCAGCACTACTCATAATAACCAATCAACCCAAATATCCATTAATGGATAAAGGAATAAACAAAATGTGATATATACATATAATGGATTATTATTCAGACTTATAAGAAAGGAAATTCTGTCACATGCTACAACATGGATAAAGCTTGAGGACATTATGCTAAGTAGAATAAACCAGTCACAAAAAGACAAATACTGGATGATTACACTTATATGAGGAATCTAAAGTTGTCAAAACCATAGAAACAAAAAGCAGAATGGTTATTACCAAGGGTTGGATGAGGGGGATTATGGGAGCTGTTTTTTAAAGGGCAGAGAGTTTCAGTTTGTAAGGTAGAAATTTCTGGAGATGTTTCACAACAATATGAATTTTATACTTAGCTGAATAAAATTACTACTGAATTGTGTACTTAAAAATGAATAAAATGGTGCATTTCATGTTTTTAGGGTTTTTCTTTTTTGCCACAATTCAAAAAGGAGTAAAAATAAAAATTTTAGTAATTTATAAATTGATCAACTTTTATAATAAAAAAAAGTCATATCCATTAAGACTTTTAACACATTATTTACTGGAATTAAGGAGAATCTGAAATGAAAACAAGAAAATAAGTGAGACATTGAGACATGCTAATGACTATGAGAAAATATTCTTACTGAGGACTGAAACTAGATTTTTTTCAGATAGTATTTTTCAGTTTGTAATTTCTACGACTCCTCCACAGTTTTATATTTCTTATGTCATCATATATATTCAGAGAATGATAGGATTTTCAAAACACAGTTGCAAAATTACACATGAAAGGTATTTTTATGCTTACTACGGTAAGTTAGGCTGCCTTGTTATTAATATCATCCTGTTAACACAGATATCAAGTGGCAGTGCTGGAAGTACATTCTATGAATCTTGATTCCCAGAATACCAGGAAACATATCATTATATTTCTCATATTTAAAGAGAATCTGGGTATGCCTGAAAAGACCAATGGGATGTCAACTGATTTTCATATATCTGCATCAATATATAGAATATTCACTGCTCGCATGGTAGAGCAGTTTTCTGTTATTCGAAGTTAAAAATTTCATAGTGCATTTAGAATATGATTTAAAAGCAATACAGCTGTTCCACTGAACATGGTTTTCTATACTGTTCAATCTATTTATGCTTACTAACATTATGTAATTATATTCTACATTTTTGAAGTTGTTCTTTTCAAAATCATTAAAGATTTTTCTCTCTCCAACCCCAAAATTTAAAGTTAATTCCATTTGCATTGCAATTCAAATATTTGTGTGTCTATAGATTTTGATGTATGATAGTGTTTGGCTAAAAGGCTCTGAAGCATAGTTACCCAGAATTTCTCTAAAATACCCATTGTTACTCTCTAAAATAGAAAACATTCAACAACACACAAAGCTAAAACTAACAGGCAGCAGAGTATCAACATTTGGGCATAATATCTACTAGTCCTAAGGCTTTCAAAAATAGATCGAACAAAGCATATCAAAAGTTAAAATATCCATGACCTCAAGAAACTGAAATGGTCTGAGAGAAGAAATGTGAACATTTGTTTCTTTTCACACCATATATTCCCATCCTCAGAATCCGTTTTCTATACCAATCAGAAAAAGGGACAATGATCCCCTATTTCAACATAGGTACATTAAAAATGCCTACTTTTATGTAACCATTATTTACTTTTATGAACAGGAAATGTATGCACATAGTACACGACAATAGTCTCCCTCTTTCCCAGTCCTTTAGCCAGCCAGTTATTCTCAGAAACAACTGCATTATAAAGAATATCTATGCATAACAAACCCATAAATGTTATTTTGAGAAGAGGTAATCGAGGCTTTGGTGATTTTTAGGTCTCTTTCTTAATCACATTTTTCAGGAGACCTTCCAACTCTAAGGGAAAAGAGTCACGCTAAGGTCTGGCCCCTCAGTTCCCCTGCAAAGAAAGAACTTTCTCTGTGGGGTCACAAAGCCTGTGGTCCCAGCCCCCTGACAGAATTACCTAGCTTCTCACCCACTCCAGCAAGTCTGCCTATTCTAGACAGTTCCTTCTGCCTCTGGTGTACTCTCACTAGAAAACA
>NW_006436811.1:919542-929868 GCF_000325575.1 Pteropus alecto | reverse complement strand
AGCAGGAGAGGCTTGTGGCCTGGGCTGTTTGTTGGCTGTTGCTGTTATCCTCTCAGTTTTTGTTGTTGCTATGGTGGTTGTTTTTTTTTAGTTAATAATTTCAATGGAAAAGTTACAAAAAAGCACAAAAACTGCTTTATCGGAATGATTAAAGAGTAGCTTGCAGACATGATATCTTTATAATAATTATTGCTGTATCTTTCAGACATCATGATTACCCATTAATAATCAGGGCTACATTTCAACAGACTAGGACTTTCTCTTCTATATGCATTACACCACCACCAATATCAGGTAGGTATTGCTAAGATGGTACTACCATCTAACCACTAATCCTATTCAAGTTTCAACAAATGTTCTGATAAATGGAAAGAACCAATTATCAAGATCATGCATTGCTTTTAGTTATGCCTGTCATTACTGACATTTAGTCCAGGACAGTTTCTCAGAATTTTAAAGATTACAGAATAGTCATTTAGTAGAATGTCCCTCAACTTGAGTTTATTTGATATTTCCTCATGATTACATTCTAGATTCAATTTGTGCAATTTTGGCAAGAATATTACACAAACGATATGGTATTCTAATTGCAACCTATTTGTTTGCACCCAGTTTCTATTTTATCTATCAAGGGTGGCATTAATTTTGATCATCTGATTAATCTCAGCCAAATTTCAGCTCTATAAAGTTATGCTTAATCGATAAAAAAACAGTGCCTAGCAGGAGTTACCCATAGGTTTGCTTGACCTGTGAATTCTGAAAGCAGGAAACATCGACTTATTTTTTTCTAAAATGCATTTCCTTTGAGTTATGCCCAGTCCTGAAGTAAAATCAAATGATTCATTCACTCAGTAAAAAAATTATTACATGTTGCCCATATGTCAAACACTGTCCTAAGAACTAGAGTCTTTTTGTACATGGTCTGAAGAAATAAGGAATGAGCCTGTGTCCGTGGGAGAAGAGCAGACATATATCTCACTTGCCTCTTGGCGCAAGAGTGGAGTGTAGTTTTATAAAAGAAAAAGATGACCCTCATCTTCGTGAAGGATGGGGATCTGATAGACAAGGAAACTCATATAAGGCATGGTCAGCAAGACAGAGAAGGCATGGATGCTTGCTTCTCCCATTATCCTAGCAGAATGTAGGCACTAGCGTGATCTCCTGGACATGGTCCATTTGAAGCTTTTACTCCCTACAGTTTTCTCATTTTTTTAGGGCAAGTATGAAAAGTGATATAGTCACAACCTACATTGCAGCTACCTCTGGGCCAGATTGTTTGAATTTATGGTACCTGCCGTCAAAAACTGATCCCTAGGAAATGTGGCTATACAGGAGAACTTGGAGACTTTGGTGGTCCTGGGATATTTTAACTCTTCTGGTTAATGTACAGTTGCCAGATTTATCAAATAAAAACACAGGAAGCTCAGTTAAATTTGAATTTCAGATTACCAAATATTTAACAGAAATATGCATTGTTTAATACTTGGGACATCCTTATACTCAATATTACTTGATTTTCTGAAATTCGAATTTAACTCATCATCCTGTTTCATCAAGCAGACACACTGTCAGTCAATGTGAGCAAGACACTGGTGCAGGAGGTGTAGCTCCACTCCCACTGGGAGAAAGAGGAGCCTCAATCCCCGTTATCCATCGCCCAGGCAAAGCAGAAAGACCACCCTGGGTCACTTACAGACAGTTTTTTTCTTATTGTGCCATAAAAAAAAAAAAAAAACTAATAATAAACCTAATATCTTTGCATTTTTGTCCCTTTCAAAAATAAATATGATACACATGGTGGTATATGTTCCTATCTTATCTGCTATATCTATTATAAGTCTCCATGGACTTAATTTTGTAAGACATAGGACCATAGTTTCATACAGATCACTGAAAGATTTTCTTTGACTTGCTCTATTTTTTTTTTAATTTAAGTAATTATGCCAACATTAAAGAATAAATGTCAATGAGCAAATCCCTTTCCTTTTCTCACAGTCATGGGTATGTGTACTTCATGGTCAAGCGGTATAAGAGATAGAATAGTGATGTGGCTGATTCATTTTTACCTGAAAGGTACGCATTCTCTCCCCTTCTCTCAAATCCCTTTTACCTCACTGTTCTGCCAAGAAAATTTATAAATTTATGCCTGCACATCAGCTGGGCTTGTCTTCTGAAAACCAGGTAGAAATATTACATTAGGTATCCTAAGCAAGTTTTTTTCTTCTTCTCCTTCCTAATAAAAAGAGATTTTCAAGGAGAAAGTACCCTTCTTTTCTCTGGATGCAGTATACCAAATTTGATGCCAAGATCTATGGTAGATGATCCTTGAGGAAAAGACAGAACTAAAGCCAACAGCTGAGATTGACTGAGAAGAATATGAAAAACCTCAGGGCCTCGATGACATCAGTGTGCTGCTAAATTAATCAGACCCCCTGGGTACTTGTTATGTGAGGTAAAGAATGTCTTATTGCTTAATCTGTTGTTTGCTGGATTGTTTGTTACTTGCTGCTGAATGAGTGCCATCTGGTTCTCATCATCATCTGTCCATGATGGTATTTACTGATACATTCATCATCCTGTCGTGTCCTTGGTTGTCACTGCATATGGGCTGTCACTGAATCATCCTTCATTTCAGTCCTCAAAGTCCCATTGAAGAAAATTATTCTTATGCCCCTATTCAGGAAACTATGAAGTTAGGATCATCTATTTAGGTTCTTCATACAAGTATTCATTTGGGGGGACTGGGGTGGAGCTCCCTAGCCTGTTCTTCCTTCTCTATCTAGTTCTACCTGGAAAACAAATATATGTTTCTTCTGCTATTAGATGGTGCAAAACTTTCTGGTATATTTTTATATCTCTTGGATCTAGATTATGGGATAGGAAAACAAAGAATTCAAAGAAAATTGCTCCCAGAACCTATTACTACTTACATGCTCCTTCTAGCTTCAAGTTAGCCATTATTTTCCCCAGTCCAGGGACATTACTCTCTCTCTCTCTCTGCTTCTCCATGTACCTCACCAAAGCCTAATGTTTATGCCCTGGGTTCTTCCTACTCTCCTCAAAACCCAGACATAAGAAATTCAAAAGTTAGAATAAATCGCTTTAGGCTAACATATCCTTCCCTGGAGCAGTGAGCACAGAACAGTTCATGTTCTGTGGAAATGGGTGAGGGGAAAAGAGAGATCAGAAGCTATCAGAAATAGTTGTGTCAATATTTCAAACTTATAAACCTGACACACACACATTTTTATGTATAGAGTCATTCTTAACAAATTCCTCTGTTGTCTTCATTCAGTCTTAAATGTGTGTTGGGGGCACTTCCAATATATTCTTCAAAAGGTGTTGGAAATAGGAAGATATTTCTATCTATTGAAGTTCATTTTCTGGTGTTAAAGCTAAGCAAAAACAGTTATATATTCAACTATATTCAATATCACCTTAAGGCATCTTCAGTGTAGCTATCTTTT
This sequence comes from Pteropus alecto, assembly GCF_000325575.1. Taxonomy (NCBI): domain Eukaryota; kingdom Metazoa; phylum Chordata; class Mammalia; order Chiroptera; family Pteropodidae; genus Pteropus; species Pteropus alecto. Next base: position 926,401 of record NW_006436811.1, on the reverse strand, counting down.
AAGCTAACTGGATGCTATATTCTATGGGAAAGACTAATTCTAGAGGCATTTTATAAGGTACTTGTTACAGAAGATCTTCTGAGACTTGACTCCAATATCTGATGATAGTTGGCTAGAATTAGGGGAAATGTAATTCCAAAGTTTTATTGGTTAAAGGCATAGTTCAACGAGGAGGTCATCTTCGGGGAGAAGTGGGAGTGGAGGAATCACTTAAATGGACCTTTGGTGATATAAATGAGAAATAAGATTCTTTTAATAAAATAAAGTTTTACAACAATATCAAATTGCTCTGTACATTAATGTCTAAAACTGTTTCCCTCTGGGCAAAATTGCCTCCTTCCAGGAAGATTATTATGATGTTGAAGTCTGTTCTACAGAGTTAAGCAAAAGACAAGGGGTATTTTTTTGTTTTATTTTGTTTCGCTCTGTTTTCTTCACCTTACATTGAAAGAAGAGTTGAGGGGCTGCGCTCCAGGTAGGCAGGAAGTTATTAAGGAATATCATTCAGGTGAAAAGATACTGACTCCTATAACTAAACAGCAGATAGGAATCTAAGAAAAGGCAACAGAAAATCTTATGTAGCTGATGGATTCTAAGAGACTTTCCATTTTATGTTTTTGTTGTTTTTAAAAACTCCTGCATTGGATCCTATTTTGTGCTCTTTAAGTTCTCAATAGAGTTGTACTTTAAGACTGGTTTTTATCTGTGTCAGGGGTTGAGGTTTAGGGGTGTGTGGATAAAGTCTGTATCTATATTTTGAAGACAAAAACAGTCAAAAGAACAGTTATTAAATAATATAAGTGGTGACATGCAAGGAATAGGGTGGCTTTCTACTATTGCTAGCTAGCTAAGCTTATAAAGTAAAAACCACTCAGGATTTTTAAAGCATGTAATAAAATTCCTTGGGGAATGTCACTTGTAAAAGACAATTCTTAGTACTATTCCATATAATGAGGACTTCTATATTGCTAATTGTTTAGTAGATACTATAGATGGCTTAGTCACCATTCATTTTCCCTTTCTATGATTTTGATCAGGGAACCCACTGGCCTCCATATATCCATGGGTTTTACACAACCAAACACAGTAACCCTAATCTTCCCTACTACTCCTCTAAAGTAGTTTGCAACTGGTACTACAAAGACATCCGCTAATCAGAAGGGAGGCCTGCTTTAAGATGGAGCGGGGTTCAGGAGGCCCTGTGCTGCAAGGCGCTAACAACTGCCTGCCAGGTGCTGCTGAGATTATAGTTATAGGGACACTAGGTGGGCCTAAGTTGGCAGCTGTTTAACCAGTAATTCATAAGTATTTCAATATGTAAGAACTGGAAAGGACACATATTGGTGCAAATCAGATAAATATCAGCCTTGCTCAAATTCCTTTGCCAGGAAACAGGCAGTTGGAGCTGTAGCCACTGCGGTGGGAAGAGAAATTGCTGACTTCCAGGAAAAGTTATTTAGTGATAAAAAAGAAACACATAATAGCCACTGAACGACACTCCCCTATCTCTGCCTCCCTCCTACAGTGGCAACCACGGTTCTATTCTCTACTTCTATGAATTCGACCATTTTTGATACCTCATACAAGTGGAATCATGAAGAATTTGTCCTTTTGTGGCTGGCTTATTTCACTGGTATGAAGTTTCAGTTATGTAGATGAATAAATCCTAGAGACCTGCTGTCAAACAGTGCCTATAGTTAACAATATGATGTTGTACGCTTAAAAATTACTTAAGAGGGTAGATCACATGCTAATTATTCTTAAAGGAAGGAAGGAAGGAAGGAAGGGAAGAAAAAGGAAAAAAGAAAAAAACAAGGAGACAATAAATATTTTGGAGGTGATGGACGTTGATTGTGGTGACAGTTATCGGTGGTGTATATATGTGTCTAAACTCATCAAAATATGTACGAGTTTTCTGAATATTAGCTATACCTCAAGAAGGCTGACAAAAAGGAAACATATAATAAGAAACTGCCAAACACACACAGAATAAACGCACGCAGACACACACACACACACACACACACACACACACACACACACACACACAGTGGGCAGTGTTTTGTTTCCTTGTACGGTCCTCTGACGGTCATTTTGTAACTATAAGGGGAGATAGTCAAATACAAAATTAACACCTTAGGATAATATAAAGAAAAGAATTTGGATCCTTAATAATATAAATGGGATGTGGAATTAAATAAACCTGTAGGTACTTGTGCTATCCTATGGATGCCTGTTATATAATGTAATATTATATACTTGTAGTTTTTCTTTTTCGCTTTGACCAAAAAAACCCCCTACATATATGTATGTTTGTATGTATATATATAATACATATATATGTATATACAGTATAAACAATACATAAAACTATATATTAAGCCATATATTTGTGTGTGTATATATATATATATATTCCTGTTTCTTGCTGTCTAGCATTTCCTCATTAACATAGTGGGAAATAAAGGGAAAGAATGAAAGACAGTTGGAAAACTTGCTATTCCAGGAACAAATCAAGTGCAGCTCAGAGAACTCTGTGATATTGGTTTGTTAAGCTAAAAGAACATACCTCAACTATCTCTACAGTCTACAAAATCAAATATGTCATCGACAGATTCTTGGAAACTGCGACTTGAGCAAAAAGTCATATAACAAAACCAATTTTTCCTAGGCTAATTGATATAAACAAGAGTTAACTTATAGCATATTTCTGATCACAAATATATCACCGAACTTCTAAATAAACACCCAAAACACTTCTAATATTAAACACTGAAATAAATGTGAGCCACACATACATTTAAGAAAGATTAATAAAAACAAGATAATTATTTTAAACCCATTTAATCTAGTAGAGGGTCTCTGGTGGCTGGGAGCTTCTCCTGACACTTCAGGGCACAAGACAGGAACCTATCGTAGACAGGACGCACGTTCCATACAGGGAGCATTCACACACACCCAACCCTCACTCAAACAGGGACAATTGAGAGACATCCATTCACTTAACATGCACATTTGTGGGATGTGGGAGGAAACTGGCGAGTATCCAGAGAAAACCCACACGGTCATGGGGAGAACATGCAAATTTCACACACATGGTGGCTCATTATGATGAAACAATATTGATAGAAATTACATTATTTGAGGACCTGCTGCTTACAGTGGCAATTTTATTAACAATGACCAAGCACTACTATATTGTAAATAAGCACTTGACCCTTAACATGTAATCTATGAGGTAAAAGTTGCGTGATAACTATATTTTAAGTTGTTATTTCATGACCTAACTTTCACACCTAAAACAAATATATTATCTTAGATGACATTTTCAGATTACAATCATTCATAAATTTTTAGAAACATAATAATCCATTACAGACACTGTATAAATTACTATCAATTTACAAACAAAAACACGTTGAAAGTAGTCTTTAAAATGAGTAATAAAAATTCTTTAAATAATACTTTAATTATAGAATAAATCGTAAAATGTTTGAGTAAATAGTCTTAATTCCCTGTTATTATTTAGGAGATCAGAAGGAAAATGTTTTTTCTTATTGATTATAGAATGTCACACATACTTTTTAAAATAAATTCTTAATGCATCATTTAAATTTTAATTTTAAAACTTCATTAAATTTTTAACAATATTTCATTTTTAAAAGGCAGAGAGAATGGCTATATGACCAAAGGGGGGAAAAAAAAAAGAATGACTAATGTTATAGTTTCCTTTTACCCAAAATTAAAAGACCAAAAAATCAACATACTAAAAATGAGAATAAAGTAGATACAAACACTACATAATTCAATGTGTGTAAGAATTTAGAGTATTCTTTGACAATCCAATAACAGAATCTCTGATTTAGGAACTGTTTAACACCAAGAACATAATTATTTTCTAATAAATTAAATTATAGATGCTTATGCATAGCACTAAACACCTTACAAATACATATTTAAATGTGTAAAATGCTTGTTCTCAGAATAATGACTCCTCTCCCAGTCTTCTCCTATCAACTTTATTAAATCTTTATTAAAACAGCCAATATATGTTTCTGACCTCAGAGCAAAGAAAAATTTGAATTGACAAACATTTAGTGGTCACATGCTTCCTTCTGCCTCTTTCAAGTGTACATCCTCCCACAGAAAATCATTCAAACATGTACCTGATGATAGTGAACATTTTGTAGGTCAGCTAAACTCTGTTTTTTATTATTTTTGTTGTGTAATATTATGTCTTTATTTTTGTTCTGGTTAAAGTTACTTTGAGTAATTTTTTTCCTTTTATTTGCTGCCTAGAATCTCCTAGTAGCTGTTTAATCTTTTGTCTCCTTGAGAACACATACAGAATAAGAAATTCCATTGCAGAATAGTATTGAAATTTCCAGATATCATTCTCTACCAAAATGCTTGAAAAAAATCTTAAGGCTATTCTTTAGCTAAAAGTGGTTACTCTCTTCTGAGTGTTACTTTTGATCCAGTTGCGTTACCAATTTATATTTGCAAATACTACATGGGTTATGCGTGATCTGTTCGTATTGAAGTTTAATCTATCATAGGCCATGCTTCATATTGTGTCCAGTTCAGACATTTGTTTCCATAATTACAGTAAATGGCTGTTTTGTTTTGGTCTAGGTCAAAAACTTAGTGTTTGACTGAGTTCTCCATTTCTCTCATATTGCAAAACAAAAACATAAGCAAATACTGTTGACTCTACTTTCAAAACATATCCAGATTCTAAAACCAAAAATTATCACATAACCACAACCACCCTGATAAATGACACAGAAAAGCAAGAGTTATTGGATTAGCTCCCTAATCTTTTCTCCATTTTCACATGCCCCTTTGTTAACCAATATGCAATCCAAGTTCCAGTAACACACGTCTCAGTTATCACTGGAGAAGAAATGAATTTCCAATCAGCAACTATTATGAGAGGTAAGATTTATCAGAGGCACGTTTTGAGGTAGAAAATAGGTCAAGCCTAAAATGGCTAAATGGGTGGAAAAGAAGATATGCATCCCATGGAGGGTGAGTTACAGCAGAGAATGTTAGCTGCAACACCATGGAAGGCAGAGGTCTGTATTCTATTAGGGCCCGGATAGGTGATTGGCATGTGAGGTTATTTTGATTGACACTGGGCTGCTACATAACTCTGCCTAGTGCACAATGCTCACCCAGAATTCTGTCTGTTATAATTAGATTTATGAACTTCTAGGCATAAACATGGCATTATAAAGATGGTATAATGAGGTTGTGGGCAGGTTAAGGTCGTTCCTTCTGCGGAAGCGACTGTGACCGGATTAAACCAGCTATAGGTTATGGCCCTCCAGGTCTTTGTCTCCCCAGATGCAGGAGGGATTATCTAAATACCAACAGGGTGTTCTCTGGGCAGCTTCTGGGCTCTGTCCCCATCGCTCATGTCTGACTAGCTACCTAACACCTTTGTAGTCTATGTCCAGCAAAATAACCAGAATAATACTTTTAAAACTTAAATCAGAGCGTTTTGGTCTTCACCGCAAAACTTTGTTAGCATTCCATCTCCCTAGAGTAAAGCAAAGGAACCTACGCAGATCCATAAGGACTTCACCTGCAGCTGATCTACATTTTCTTATTCCCTCGGTCCAGCTACAACCCTCCTTGCTGTTGCTCAGTGAAATACCCACGTGGAAGAAAGGAAATACTCATCTCAAGTCTACTCCAGCTAGCTTGCCCCCTTAAAGGGAAAAAAAAAAACCTGAAAAACACTTGTAAAATTAATAATCCAGAGTTTCAGGTTCACTAAGAGACTGAGACCTAATCACAGGAAAATAGGAAGCCTTCCCACCTACCTATTGGTCAGGTCTAGTGGCCCTGATGGAGCAGCAGGCAGAAGACAGGCTGGGATGTGCCCAGCTGCAGGCGCAGCTCTGAGAACGCAGGAAATCAGGCCCAAACGCGACAGCTGTGACCACACTTCCCAAAAGAAGCCTAACCTCGCGGGATCCTGGAAGTTCTGCGGGAGCCGGCAAGGAATTACTAATGAGAAACAAGTGGGCGCCCGAGGGCCGGGTTCAGCTCCTCCCATACTCGTCCATTAGGATTCTGGCTCGCACCACCTATCACACAAACCTCGATTCTCCTAGATGCCTTGTCCCCGTCCTCGCAGAGTCACCGTGCGATGAGAGCTCGCTCCCGAGGTCCGGCCCGGTAAGTGGTAACGGGCTCCGGCCCAAAGTCTGGGCAGCAGAGGGACCGTTTACGACCCAGCTGGGAGGTGAATTGTATATGCTGGGACCACAAATGTAGAATCTTCCAAGAGGCCTAAGGGCCTGGGGCCATGGCACAGGTTTCTGGAGCAGAACCCTAAACCCCATTCCCAAGGTCACAGCAACCCTAACGATTGTTCCGTTGCACATCTTTAGGGACAGTTTTCCTCCGTGGCATTTACTAGGTGTCTAGAATTTGACCCAGGAGACGTTGCCGTCTCTTCCTGGAGGCTTCCCCAGAATAGCCTCAGGCATTGCGTTGCTCTTTCCAGTCCAGCGCGCTGGCCTCTCCATCAGGAAATGTTCTCTTTTGAACACCATGGGAGATCACCTAAGGGGCCAGGTGTAATTGAATGGAGTGTGAGGTTTCCCAGGAAGGTCAACAAGGCACATTTGGAACCCGAGGGTGCACCATGTGGCCTTGAGAATGCAGGGGGAGTATTCCTTTTACCAAGCGCATAAGTAAAATGAATGACAGCATTGATACAATGGAAGGGAGGAAGGAATTAGCATTATTATTATAAGATACTAACACGAAAATGGTATAGTGTTATTTGAAAGTAAATCTATGTATTAGGGTTCTCCAGAGAAGCAGAACCAATAGTAAATAT
>NW_006436811.1:912673-919493 GCF_000325575.1 Pteropus alecto | reverse complement strand
ATGTGTATTTGTAACTATCTATATATACCTCTCTCTATATATATTTTATTCTTATTTAGTCTACTGATTCAAATACAATGTTTATAGCAGCTTTATTCATAACTGCCAAAACTTGAAAGCAACCAAAATGTCCTTTAATAGGTGAATGATAATAAATAAACTGTAATATATCCAGACAATATTATTCAGCATGAAAAGAAAAAATGAGCTATCAAGACAAAAGACATTGGAAACTTAAATGTATATTACCAGGTGAAAAAAGCTAATCTCAAATATACTGTATGACTCCAAATATGTGACATTCTGGAAAAGGCAATACTGTGAATAGAGAAAAAAAAAAATCAGTCATTGTCAGGGATTAGAGAGACAAATAAATAATGTAGATGACTTTTCGGGCAAGAAAACTATAATGGTGGATATCATAAACCAATAGAATGTGTTTAAACCTATAGAATATGCAACACTCCTAGTTTACTCAAACCAGTAGAATGTACAACACCAAGAGTGAACCTTAATGTAAACATGGACTTTAGGTGATATAATGTGTCAGTGTAGATTCAACATCTGTAACAAATGTCCCATTCTGGTAAGAATGTTGATAATGGGGGAAGTTAGGCATGTGTGGGGACAGGGAGTGTATGTGATATATTTGTACCTTCCAATTTCTTTCTCTGGGAACCTAAATCTGCTCTAAAATATAAACTCTACTTTTAAAATAAAAAGAGAACAAAAAATGCAATTTCTTTGAGGACAGTTATTTATCTTGAGAGTTCTATTCCTGGAACTATAGCTGGGCATGACACATAGTAGGCACTCAGTAGTTATTTGTTAAATGAACTTCTCAATGGCTAAAAAAACACTTTTCACTGGCTGCCACCTAGATTTCACTAAAGCCTAAAAATGAACGTTCTGAAATGAACAATTGAATCTCTTAGTAGCATCTTCATTGTATACCCCAAAGCATTTAATTATCACGTCCTTTCCTCAGTGTGTTTACAGCTGTGTGATTACAAAAAGTTTAGGGTTTTTTTTCTGTTTTTTTTTTTTTTTTGGTGGCTGCTGCTGTTAGTGTGTGCATGAATAAGGTTGTATAAATTACAAGAATAAAATATATAACTATTGTTTTACCAAAGGAAATAAATGCAAATATAATGCAGTACTTTGGTGATTTACAAATATATTGTCACTGTAATATGAAGATAAATGCACATGTTGCATAATGATTTGCTATAAAACATTTTTAAAACAGCATCAAACAAAAAGAAGCCGATCTCTGTAATGTCAGGCTGCATCACATTATGCAGTATCAACAACACTAGAAAATTCAAAATAGCATATTATGTGGCTTGTCTTATTTATAAAATATTCAAAGACATTTGGTTTCTTTAGAATGCAAGTACAGTAATCACTCCAAGTTCCTAATGAGCGAGAATGGTGCTGTTTTGGGTTCCTAATACTAAGTAGCTAGATTTAGCTATTTCCTTGAGACAGTTCCAAGGCTTATACATGTATCCAGTCTCTGACCTCAAATAAAAGGCTTCATTAGATTGTGGTTGGAAAAAGTACAGGGAAAGGAGCAGTAATCTGATTTAGTCTCAGAAATGCAGAAAAGGAAGCGTATTGACATGAATCGGTGAATGGGAGAGTACCTTTCAGAAGTTTCGGTTAGTAGAAAATCAAGTATTTACTGTTATTAAAAATATATATGCTCATATTTTTCATACTATAGTAACTCATATTTAATACTGCAAGAATGGAAAGATATGGAGAAATTAAAATTTACCCTCACTCAAGTACAACTGTTTTCAATAGTTAAATATCCTTCTAATTATGGGAGATAGAGAAGAATAATCATAATGTACACATAGTTTCATAACTGTCTTTTACTATTTAACAATATACTATGAACCTTTTTCTATATCATTAAATGTTTTTTTCTTATTTAAGTATTGGGCAATCTTTGCTCCTTTCTGATGATTATGCCTTGGTTTCAAGTAGGTAATCTATAGTAGTGTGAGAATGAGGAACTAAGATGTTAACACTTAACTCCATCCTACTTAGATATTTATATTTTTGTTTTCGTGTCTTTCCCATCAAATTTAAATATTTCATTACTAAGAGTGGTAATTCTTTTTTCCCAAAATCCACCCTCAACAGCATCCACTAGAATTCTTACATTTTGGATCCCTCCAGAGGGTAATCAATACCAATTAAAATAACTGACAATTTTTTGAGAAAACACTTGTAATTATTACCACTAGACTTTATAGTTTTTACGTAGTGAGCAATGGCTGAAATGAGGCGGCGTGTTTTCCCCTTACTCTCTCTCTTCTGTCCTCCCTGAACCTTTATGCCCAACCCATCCTATTTTCTATTCCTGAGGATAATGGTGAGAGACAAAGAATTATCAGTCTCAGTAATAAATCATCTGAATTTGGTGGAAAAAATCCTAAAATGATAATGTAGATAATCTAGGTAAGATGGAATAGGTATAGTCATCCCTGATTTCATTAGGACGGCAATGGGCCTTGTTAGAAAATTTTAAAAAATAAAACAAAACTAAAATTAAATTAGATAAACCTACATTTTTGAGCCTGTCTGGACACTGCACAGTTTTCATGGATATCAGTAGAAGTCTACTAGAATATTTGGGCATGTTTTATTTTTTAATCTAAGCACCACCCTTTTCTCCTTGTTTCATTATTAATCTAATGCTTATAACCTGTAATATAAGACTGGAGGTCAACCTCGGACAGGTGATCATGAGGATTATGACACTCACTATGGATGATGGAGCGGGAAGATAGAAGCCTGCAAAAATGGTGATCCTAGGAAGCTAATGAACTATCCTACGACTTCCTAGCTCTAACTTTCTTCTATCTTTTTTTAAAAAATGTTATTTCTTTAAGCCACTTTTATCTGTTATCTATTTCCTGGACCTGAAAGTAATCCTTAACTGATATTTCCTCTCCTTCCAAACTCACAGTTTTTAGAATGCTATTCCATAGATAAAAACAAACAAATATTCCATACATTATCATAATTTTTTTTGAAATAATCGCTTACCTTTATCTTACTGAAATTCAGATTGAAACCACAAGTATCATCTTTTTCAACAGCTTTCTTAAAAAACTATATTTTATTTTAAAATCTGAGATTACCTGAAACGAGAAAAGCACTGTCCTCCTACCTCACTACTCCTTCTGGTTGACGCAGTGTCTAATCACATGTAAGAATGTTTCCTCTCCTTTAAGACCATGCAACTTGACTATGTCCACAAGATCCATTCTGGTTTCTCTTTTCTTCATATTCCTACTCTCCACCCCTGATTAGCCTCCAATAGTGAAATAATCTGAATGACAGCAGTATGAACACAGATGATCTTTATTCAAATTCTTAAATGCTTATTGTGTACAAAAGTTCTTGCTTACTTTATTTTATCTACTCACTCCCATATATGCAAGCTGGTTGTCAGCATCATCTATAGGCTTCATCTCGAAATTTTAAATAAAATTCTTGTTCTGACTATAATACAGGGTTTCTCTATCAATCTTCTTTTATCATAATAAACCCTACATACTTTCGACCTTTCTAATATCTCTATGTAAACCTCTTTTTTTCCCCACTTTCTCCTGTACTCATCTCTATGAGCCAATGTTAAAAATACTCTCACTGATATTATCAATTTTGTTCTTTTCTTTATACTTTTGTGATATCTCCTAACAAAACTGAAACTTAGATCAATAAGTCTTTGCTGCTTTCCATATCCAGAATACTTAGTAGTCCAGCTAGTGAAGTACATAACCATGCTGGCTGTGCTGCTACTAAGTCAAAATCTCAAATCGGCCTTGAAAAACGGCCTGTGATTCTTATGCATGACTGACATCACATGGCTTTTCCACAACGTGAAAGGCGATAGAGGCAATTAATTTTGTGTGTTGAGGGAATGAACAGTATCTCAAAGGAAGCATGTTTATCTGTATACATGTGACTATAATAGTTTTCAGATAAGATTATTCAAAAATAGAAAGAAAAGAAAGTTGTACAGATATATAAATGTATAGCTAGTTTAGATAACTGTATGTTACCTATTATACCTGAAATGTATGGGTTTCATTCAGGAGATGAAACTGTAATATATGTGGGAGGTCTGTTTGCCATCCTTGGGAGTTGTAGTTGTAGTCTATTAGAAGTAATAGCAAAACCATTTTATAGTAAACAGGACTAAAAAAGATTATGTATGTACTAATATAGCTTCTTGCAAAGTAAAAATACTTTTAATTTGAATATATTCAGGAAATAAGAAATGTATATAGTAGAGAAAAAATAGAAGCTAAGCCTCAAAGAGAATCATATTTTGGTAGCTAGTTTACAGTTATATTTATATTTACAAAAATCAGATTATAGTATACATAATATACATCTTGTTTTACTTCCTATTTTTCTGTATGAATATATCATAACCCTATTTATGCATTCAAAATTATTTTACACCATCATTTTAATAATGCAAAATTATTCTGTAATATCAATGTCTGAAATAAAGTTAATTAATCTACTATTGATTTCAGTTGATGCCCGGTTATAAATACCAGGAACAAAGCTTCAATAATTATCCATCTACAAATACATTTGAGCGATTTCTTATTTTTTAGAATTAATATATTTATTTTACTTAGAATAACATTTTCTAGTAATAATATTCTAGGCTTTTAATATTAACAAATAACTCTCCAGAAAGTTTGAATTAATATATTCTGTAACGTAGAAGACTTGATATTGTAAAAATATAGATTCTACTCAAATTGAATCATAACATAAATGCAATCTTAGTCACAATCCAAGTTGGAATGTTTTATAGAAATTGATAAGATGATTTAAAAACATATTTGGAAGAACAAAGGACCAGGAAGAACTAAAGCAACTTAGAGAAATGAACAAAAAAAGTAGAAGGAATCTAAGATTTATTATAATACTCTAGTAATCCATACAGCGTGGTCCTGCCAAAAGGATAGACAAATTGAACAATACAGCAGAATAGAGAGTACAGAAATAAATCTACATATAGATGGTCAAATGATTTTCAAGGATGCCAGAGCAATTCAGTGGGGAACAGAAAATCTGTTCACCAAATGGTGCTGGAATAACTGAACATCAACATGGAAGAGGAAGAACAAAAAGGGAAAGAAATCAACCTCTACATCATGCACAAACATCAAAAATTAATTTTAGATGGATCAGAGTCATAAATGTAGAAACCAAACTTTAATGTTTTAGAAGTAGACAAATATCTTTATGTTTTGTGGGTAGGTAAGTACTTCTTAGACCAAAGAAAGAGGTAACCATAAAAAAAAAGAAGAAATTAGACAATCAAGAATCAAAATTAAAATTTTTTCTCATTAAAAGAAACCATGACTAAAGTACATAGATATTCCAAAGACTGAAAAATTACTTACAGCCAAAACACATTAAGAACTACTGCAACTCAGTTATAAAAGACAAACTAATAAAAATAAGCATTTTACAAAAAGGAAACACATAAAAATTCAAGGAAGAATATGAAATAGTGCTCAACTGCATTAGTCATCAGGAAAATGTTTTAAAATGTTTAAATCATAATGAGGCAACAAAATACACCAACTTATTTGCTAAAAAAGTGATAGACAAAATCTTAAATGTTGGAAGGACTATGACCCTCATGCATTGCTGGTAGAAGTTTAAAATGGTGCAACTATTTCAGAAAATTGTGGTTTATTAAAAATGTAAACCTATGTCTGCCCTATAACTTAGAAATTCCACTTCTGGTTATTTATCCAAGAACACTGAAAATATGGTTAATATAGCAACATTATTGATAATAGTCAAAAAACTGGTAACATTATAAATGAGTAAGAATTAGATAAACTATGGTGTATTCATACAATTCATACAATTAGTAATACTCAACTGTAAAAAACTGATGAACTCCTGAAACATGCCACAATATAATTAAATCTTAAAGAAATATGCCGAGTGCTAGACACCAGATACCAAAAAATATACAAACCAAATCACAAAAAATCTATGATTCCATTTATATAAAATCCTTAACTTTACTAATGGACTTAGGCTTTGAATTTGCAAGCATATGATTCAAAAGACAATTGAAAGGCTTAAAATATTGTTTAGTCCCATTCTCCAGCAATAACGTTAGCCATTGTTTCTAGCAGCAGTGATAGCAGACAGTGATGATGATTATGGTTTCTGGCAAAATTGGTGAGTGTAGTGGTGGTGGCGGTGGCAGCATTCTGACAAGGTCTGTCCATCTTTGTTATAGCCACTTCTGTAAACCTCAAATGTTGAGTGTTCTTTTTCACATGGTTGCAAAATGTCTGCAGCAGTTCCAGAGTTCACAAAATTCCATTCCAGTGTGATATTTCACATTATTTCACAAAATTATACTCCAGAGTAATATTTCAATTCTGTTAGTCATTTTATTTTATTTTATTTTTATTTTTATTTTATTTTGTTAAGAATTAAGAGCTTTCCAAAGCTCAGCAAAAGACTGCTTCTCAGGTCTCAGTGGCCAAGACTGGAGCTGAGGAACCTGTAATAATGAGATTTGAAGTGGTGAAAGAAAATAATTTGAGTAAGCAACTTACACTGCCTACCATTATAGTCAACCCTAAGTTTGTAACTTTGAGGTCATGTTTACAAAGGTCAAAAGAATCTACCTGGGATCTCAACGGAAACTTCTCTGATTTCTCAAGTCTCAATGTGATAGTATCGGTTGATTTCAAATATATATATATATTTTATTTTATTAAAAAGAGAGCAAACA
>NW_006436811.1:900172-912654 GCF_000325575.1 Pteropus alecto | reverse complement strand
TAATTGGACTTTTAGAAGTGTGGTAACCAAGGTGATTACCTTAATTTGAGGTTTCACTTAATGGTGAAATTTATCACGTACTCTCAGAATCCATTAAAAGATTCATTATTTTACATTTACTCCTTTCTCTACTAATAATTAAATATATTATTACACTATTAATGATTAATATTAATTAAATATAATACACTACCTTATTTGCATTTCTGTCAATTACCTTGCTTGCACTCTTATAATTTTTATAAAATGTTGAAGATAATTCATTAACATTGATAATTTATTACTTCTACTTTTATACATAAGCTTAAGATCAAGTTTTTATATCTTTGATTCAAGCTTTCAACCTCAATATGATGGTAACTTTAAAAAGAATTGGAACACCATCCATCTTGTTATATAAACTAGAGAAGTTTAAACCCCAAAAGAATAAGGCTTGAAATGTATTGATTTTTACCTGGAATGAGCCCAGAAACTTTTTGTGGATGTTTGCGTGCCAATTTTTTCCCGAGTTTATTATATTTTTTCTTCTTAAACTAATTAGAATAATATATTTTTTCAATGTTAATAGGACTCAAAGAATGCCCAGGAAAATGGTTAAAAACAGATCAACATTAAAGCCCTTCAACTGAAATTTGAGAATGCAAATTTCAAAGATCAAAATGATAAAATCTTCCAGGGAAACTAAATAAATAACAACAACCAAAAATATGTAAATAAAAGCCCAAATGTTGATAATGTTTCAACTCTGCAAATTATTCATATTATGTATTCTATAACTAGCTAAATATTGAGTCACTATTAAGGATTAATAAAGACATTTTAAAGCAAGCAAGGTCTCAGAAATTTAGACACATAAGACATCAAGAAGCCACTCCACCATAGCAGAAAATAAAGCAGCAGAGAAAAGTCCTGAGATCAGAAAGCAAGAGGTCCACATGGTAAAGATTTGAGGAGATTCCCAGTAAGATGAAGAGAAATAACAGCTTGTGTGCTAAGTCCTGATTGTAGCAAGAGGTCTCAAAGCTCTAGGACCATGTCCTTAGGGTAGGAGAAACTGACACAATAGCCGATGTTTACATTTTGTTTGGAGAACCTGAGAGTGACCAGCTGGAGTAACGGCTCTAAGTAAAAACACAAAGAATGAGTTATCAGTTTCAGAAGAATAAAATGTTGTGAAAAACTTTCATCTTTAATATGGCTCAAATTAATGATAATGTTTCCATAATCATAGTAATGCATATACTGATTACTGATATTAAAAATGTATGATTTTACTGTTTTATAAATATGAGGGAGAGATGAATAGGGATGGTATGCCCGAGAGCTAACTGCTCATCTTGCATACTGAAAACATAGATGCACAATGCCGAAAACTAAAATTAAGAGCATAGGCATGTTATTTTGAAATATGAATATTGAAACAGCTTGGTATCTTCCAATATTCATTCTCTTTTTCAGGTAATATAATATTCAGTTGCGTATATAGCTGCTAAACCTTAAATCCTAATTTTCAGCTTTCTTAATGTGACCATGGATAAATGTAGAAATAGCTTTTTGTGTTGTATATTAAAGACCAATTAAGACCTAATCCTTTTCTTCTACATCTCCCTTTGTGGAGACAAGTTGCTACCTTGAAACATACGGATAAATGCCATATTCTAGATATATGGTGAGTTAACAGAAAGCCTGGGTTTTGAGATACTCTTAAAGCCGATCCGCCTTAGCAGCCCAGTTTGAACACCTACACCAACTTGTGTGTGTGTGAGAGAAATGAACTTTGTATACACAGTGTAGGATTCAGTTGGTTCCAAGAGTTCTGGTTGAATTTTGAGGCAGACAAAAAACTCTGACTTTGAGCAAGTTACCTGTTTTACTTCTAGTGATCCTTAGTATGATAATGAAGATTACTTGGATTAATCCATTAAAGAAATCAGAGGAATTTAACCTTCTACTTAACCTTCTTACATTTTTCCTCTCTTAAATATTCTGTTCCATGTGATTTCTAACACTACAGTCGTATAGTTTTACCAATGCACCTATGACTGTTGATTCTCACTCAGATCTGCTGCCTCTTTCTATAAATTCAAATACACCAAACATATATTTTATATATATAACTTACATATAACATAATATTTTAGTACAAGTAAGGAGCTCCTGGATAGTTCATCAGGAAGTCATGTGATTCCTCAATGCCAACTTACTTCTCCATCATTGAACATCTTCCAACCTTTGCTCAACACTTTGTAATAATTATTTTTTTCTCTCTTCCTAAATGACAATATCCACTTATCTAGTGGAGTCTATTATACTTCCTAAATGTCTCTTGAACCCGTCCACTTTTGCTCCTTTGTCCAAGCGATTCGCATCTTTCATAGACTACTAGAACAGACGCCCACTTTAGGGCATCCAATTCTCCACAAAGTATCCAGAGCGATCTTTCTAAAAGGTAAATTTAACAATTTTTCTTTATGTGTAATTTCTTACAGCAACATACTATTTCATGAATGTTAAATTTTAGATAATTTGACGTGACTTCAACTGCTTCCATCTTCTCTCTCACTCTCTACATTCCAAAATTGAATTATTTGAGTTTTTCACAGGTTCCAGATTTCTTTCTTCTGGGACCCTGCATGTGTTTGCCTCTCATTCAATATCATTGATAATGGAGATGGCGGGGGAGGAATAGGCATTGCTAAGAGAATCACTTAAAATAGAGTCAAGAGGCTATTAGGGAAGCGGTTCCTATGTACATCTTACACCTCAGTTCTCAAGAGCTGCTATTAAGTTGCGAAACCCGTTGCTAAACTCAGCTGAAGGCGGAACCATAAGCATCCTGCAACAACTGCTATATGGACACATGGACTTTGTCTCTTGTAGTTTTGTCTTCCTGTTTGCATATTGGAACTAGGCAATCCCTGTTAACCTAGCCAACAAGCCCTCATTTGCATGAAATAATTGAATGTTGTGGATTTGCCTTTATAACCCCTGACTTTTTTTGTTCTCTGTGGAGCACTGTTCGAGTTGCTACCTGAAAGTACATCTTCCAGTTTACAATTTTTTTGCTCAATGCTTTTTTTTTTTTTTCCCATTATAGCCTAAACCTTTTCTTCTGGTTCATACCATGACTCCCCCACCCCTTCAGCACTAGGTTTCCTGTATAATTACTTATCTTCAGTAACTCCTCTTTTTTAGATGTTACTTCCTCTGGAAGACTTGTTCTGACACCCTGTGCTACATGCAGAGTTTATACCACTTCTCATAGTATAGGTCTTCGTTTTAATCTTTTTGGACTCTACAGTAGAACTTCAGTCAGTGAAAGTCCAATGCAGATTATTTCAACTGTGAAATAGCTGTTTTTAAAAGTGGAGTGATATAAGCCACCCATTTAAAAAACGTGTTTAATATATTTAATATGTATTCTTATACTGCAAAAGTAAATGTTTAGGAATTGTAGAAAAGTATAAAGGAAAATATGATAGTTTGTCTTTTATGAATTACAGACAAATTAAAATTATTTGCAGCTTGTTCTGATTTTTGTTTTTTCTAGTATTCTGAGAAAATCCACTTATGTTTCAGATAACAGATTTGGGTCTGATATATTTTAATATGTTTTATTGCAGGGCTATTACTAATTGTGTTCATTACAGTTCAGTAAATACAAGTCATCATAAGTAAATACAAGCCAGAGGCAATGGTACTCTGATACTGTTTCTATACATCTCTGAAAAAATATTCGAAGAAATGTTTAAATAAATTATATTTTAAACTGTGGTTACTTTAATGAGCAAAATAATTTTCATATATCTTGTTGGTCTGTTTTAATATGTATGTGCTATTTTATTCAAGTCCCTTATAATTTTATAGTTAGGTTCAAATTATAATATTTTTTGGAAGAACAAGGAATTAATGTTTTGGATTAGAACACTTGTATGAGTTATGTGCAACATATTTCTTTCCTGTTTGCTACTATGCATAATTAAACAAAATAGTTGTTCCTATAGATAGTTTCTCTTAAAACTTTTTCGGATAAGAAAAGAACATGTAGGAATTCAATAGATCCATTCCACCTTACTCAGATAAAGGAATTCAAATGAGAACACATCAGAAACACCTATTTAATAACACAATTATCTCTAATAGTTTTCATGTGTGTCTGTATGTATAGTGCATATACATGTTTATGTATGTTTGTATGCATACATACATTTTAGTCGACAGCAGTCAAAATATCACTTGTCATAGAAACTATAGAATTAGCAAGAAAGAGAAAATATCACTGTTTGGTATATGCATGTGTAATAAGAAAGGAAAATAATATTCCCATTTCAAGCTGTTATCCAGTTTATAAGTATTCAGTTATTCTGTCAGCTAAGAAGCTGTAGTCTGAAATGAAGCCCCCTAAAATGGAGTGACTTCATGAGATGTAATGCTGAAAACTCAACATATCCGATAATGGAGAGCATACAGAACTCTCATGAAAATCATTATTCCAATAACAAGGCATGTTAGTAACAGAAAGAAAAAAGTATTTGAGTCTCTGTTAATGGCATATAAGAAAGCCTTTATTGCGAGAGAGTTCTTATTCTAATGGAGAGTCACTAAGGCTAAAAGTTCAAACCTTTTTTTTTTTTTTTCCTATTTACCTGCTTTGTGATTATAATCAATTTCATTTAAATTGCCTTTTAAAGTCTAGTGCTAAAATAGTGCATAGTTACAATTGAGCCACTCAATTGAGGCTGGTACTCACAGGTCTCTAGTTTCCATTTGGTTCTAAGTTAATTATTTTAAACCACTAAGATTTATTTATTACATTATTTGCTACCTCACCTTTGCAATTGAAAAGTGTGCATAAAAATATTCTATCATGAGAGAATTAGTGTGATTCCAAAGATGTTGATTTTTCCATGGTATAGTTTATCTTTTCAGAAATTCTGACTCTATATTATATAAGTACAAAATGTTCACCAGGAAAAGTCGGTGTGTCTTTAATATTAACATCAGCCACAAAATATGTATAAAACATGTCCATATCATGTATATATGTCTTTATTTCTATCATAAACAGGTAACATTTATTCTTGGCTAATTCAATTACTGTTTTCAATGTTTATCATTGAATATCAAGAATGAAGGGATTGACTGAGAAAGAGCTTACTCTGCCAGCCACATATAGAACTACCTTAGGTGTCACAAATCATATACATTTGAGAAAATATCCTGATGTTTCTAGAAACTGACATTTAAGAATGATAAATCTCTTTCTTTGGTGCCTAGAAAATTTAAATAGACATTCAAGAATGAATGTTTTCTTATCTTGCCAAATATTTTGTGTTAAAATAATTTAATCAATATGAAATTCATATTTGGTAAACACAAACTAGTGGTTGTCATGTAAAATAATGTGTTTTATTCAATAATTTTGTTTAAAAGATGCAAGTTGAAATTCATGTAGTAATTGACCACAATAATATTTTTATGTTAATATGATTAAATTTTTATTTAGTATTGGTTTTAATATAAAAAATTTCAGTATTCAAAAGCTGAATCAACATATTTGAAAACAGAATATTAAAACAACAAATGCAGTAATGTCAATATTTAAATTTTAAGATTACAAATTGAAATTGATAAGCAATTATTTGTTTTAAATTGTGTAATACAAAATGAACAAGCATGCCTTCAAATTTTCATTAAGGATAAAATTAGTTCATAGGTTCTTAAATCTAAGGACAATCTAGGGACCTCACAAGTATTTTGGAGGAAGTTTCTTTTTTAATCTTGATAGTCCAGCATAATACTTAAAGTAACATGGCAGTTACTGAGTGTGTCCAAGATAATTGAAATTTGCTTTTATGGATACAAACTGTTGACCTTCGAGAAAGTTGCCAACATCATTCTACTAGCTTTTAATGGCACCAAAAGAGAACATTGTCCTTTACTCTGCTTCACTTGAAAATTTACAACATGGAAAAATAATTTGTATAAAAGAATTAATTTAGCTGTGTCTTTGTAAGTTTACTGTATAAAGTATCCAAAAAAAACCTTAACAAAAAGTCTCCAAAGCCCTGTATAATCATCATTATATATAGATAGAACCAAACACAGCTCATTAACCTGTGATTAAATCAAACTTGATCTACAAGAAGGTACAAGTTTTAAGATGTACATATATTGTTGATTAGGCAAGTGCTTTCAGTTTTCTCTTCTAAAGAAAATGCAAAATGAATACTTTATTAGTGCACAACGTGTAAACAGCTAATCCCAAATTCAAACATTTCATTTCTATGCATGTCCAAGTTTGCCATTTCCATGCATATTTCCATGTGCAGCCATATGCTTGCAATCACCAATACCCAGATGAAAACTTACCTTTTTAAAAAAAGCCTTTGAATCTCTTCTTAATCCTCACTTCTTATATTAAGCATATTAAATGAGTTAATATTATTAGAATTAACTCATCTTTACTATGGAATTTGGATTGTTGCATTTGTCAACAAGTTCTTTTCCTTGAATATTTTCACATTATTGCCCAGCACGTTTAAATCCTACTGCATGAATAAGGCCTTCCCACAGCCTCCTAGCAAAAATTAATCTTTTGCTCTCTTTTCTTTTCAAATAATTTTTAAACCTTAATTATAGTTCTTATTGGTGTAGGTCTCATTAGTTTTAAGCCCCTGGATTAAAGGAAACTTTCACTTAGACGTATTTGGTCCTCCAGGAATGCTTCTACATACTAGATATGTAGTAAATACTTACTAAATTGTATTGCTTCTCTGGAAAGACATCTGCAAAGGGTACTATGTTATAATAACTTTGATACATCCAAGTTTCAGCTGCACTCCAGAAAAATGCATATATACATACATTCATAAATGAATGAATAAACAAATAACGAGCCTTACTCATTGCCTTTCAAGATAAAAAAAATTATCAGTATACATAAAAACTTATTAATGATCTATTTTAAGACAGAATGATATTTTCTAGAACAGAGATTCTATACCTCAGCGCTATTGACATTTTTGCTGGGTAATTCTTTGTTGTTGAGAGCTGTCTTATGTAATGAGGGATGCTTAGCAGCACATACCCATAAAACCGTGACAATCAAAACATCTCCAGATATTGCCAAATATCCTTAGAGGGCAAATTATCCCTAGCAGAGAAATACTGGTCTAGGAAAAGAATCCTTTGATAAATTCTCACTCTCAAAGACTTTTAACCACTAAAACTTTCCCTTCAGCTCATCAGATGACTAACTGGGACATACATGGAGTTTCCTCTAAGAGAAGTCAAAAAGAAAGAGGAAATGAGGATTTATCCTTGTTTCATAGAGATTAGAGGGAGGAGAAATAAAGAGAATTAGAATTGCAATCCGAATCCTAGCCTGACCTGTCTGAGTTTTGGTCCAAAGGAAAGAGACTTGTTAGATATTCTCTAGGGAGAATTTCTAAAGACAGAAGGGCTTCCCCACGTAAATGTTTGGGACTTTGGAAAAAGACTGTCTTGCAAACTGCCCATAACAATCAAACTAAGCTTGTTGGTGCAGAGTGTGTACGCAGTAAGAAGGTCAGAATTTAGCTTTCTCAAATGTCCCATGCTTGTGTTATGAGTGTAATGGACATTGAATTTCCTATAATGCCCTGCAGAGAGAATACAGAGAGTGGCTATGTAGTGATCCAGTCAGCATAACCTGAAAACTGTCTAAATAAGAAAAGGAGGACCAACCTTGTTGATTCTTTAAAAGAATTCTGGGGTGGTGTTGGGGGGTTGAGCAAACGTAGCTAAGTTTATTAGACATTTTATGTAAGGGAGTATACCACCTTGACAGAATCTTAGTATCTCAGAAGAAGGAAATTCAGGAGAGAATATTTTATTTGAAATTGGACAAATATTACATCATAGCTTTGAATTGGTTAACTCTCTAAGGATCTTAAATTGTGAGCAACAAACTGTTAATGTCTTTAATGACTATTTTAGGTGGCACACCATCTTATTGTCCAGTAGCAATAATTTTTTGGAGGAAGTAGCTAAGTTCCATATTCTTGTTTTCAGTATTATTTAAAACAGGGAAAGTAAAATTATGTTGGTTTCAGTTGTTTTGCCAAATGATAGACAAGCAAAGAAGCACATGAGTTTTTAATGAGAGTCAAGGAAGGGCTCAGTCAATTAGAAAGGAGACTAGGACACTCCCAGGGAGAGGGAGGTCAGGACCTGAGGTGAATCATCCTTAGGCTTTAGCTACAGTGGATAGCAAAATTCCTTAAGATGGAATCTGCTTACTTCTGCTATTGCCCATGCAGGAAGCAGCTCAGATTGCTTTAGAGCAGAGACCAGGGAGCACACAGAGAACAACACTGTGAATCTGGGCATCTCTTTCTTTTAAATCTCTACAAGATCTTTTAAGGCCAAACAGTATTTTGGGTGAGAGGAGAGGAAGGACCCAGAGACAGAAATCCGAGAACTTTACATAAAGAACTTTCTGAATTATTGTACCACACAAAGCTTAGAGAGCTTAGATAACATTTTGTCTCTACTACAGAGAATTCATCCAATCAACATAAAAAATAAAAAAAAAATCTGTGTGCAATGTATTTTAATTTGTGAACCACTATGGTTAATAACAGCTATGTTACTTATTTTACCTAATGACTGTTATGAAAATTTAGAGAAGGAAATGTCCATGTGATCTACTTGGAGTAACCTGGCAAAGTCTCACACACTCTCAAATAGAGGCCTCAAGGTACTTAAAAATTTAAATTCGAGGGGGAGAGGAGAGAGAGAACAACAAGAATATTATAGAAAAAGGGGAAAAAAAAAACAAGATACAAGGATGAAAACCACAATTGGCAATTTTAATATTTAGATCTAGTCAGGAAAACAGAAGCTGTGTTGTATATTTCATCTGGAGGAGCTTAACAAGGAATTGCTTACTAATGAATTGAAAAGATAGAGTGAACAAATGTGGAGAAGAAAAAAGAAAAAGAGATGTAATGACTGGCAGAGTAAAAGAGAGAAATGGATTGCTACCCAAAAACGAAGAAGCTGCCACTCCTCACAGTCCTGAGTCCATAAGCTTGAATATTTCACTTCTCCGCTAGAGACACAGTTGCTGTGGCCCGGGCTGACACCATCAGCGGCATCACTGAGTCCAGGGAGTGAGCCCACCACTGCCAAAGCCAGGTCTGCCCAAGGAATTCCACTGCTTCCACTGGGACGAGTGGTATCTGCACAGAGTGCGGCCCTGCAGCAGCTGTTAGCCACTGTCCCCAACAGCCTCACCTTCTAATGCTCTGTCTGCAACTGCCACTGGTAGAAATTAACACAATTTGCAAAGGTGTCTGAGAAATATAATTTCTGAGCACCCATTGGGAGGGTGTGGGCCCGAGAAATAACTGATAAATGTCCAGTGGGATCATGGATAAGCCCTTGAAGTTTTGATGCAAGAAAAGTTTTACCTCCTCATAATTTCTTGTCTTTCAAACACCTTTCCAGTGAGGTAACTTGCGATTATTTTTGGCCTGGTACTTTAGGTCTTAAAGCAGAGGCTAACAGTTCTATTTTGCTAGGCTGAGCTTTTGATCCTTTATTCTTATTAATTCATTTGTGCACACATCCAACAAATATTTACTATCTACTAAGACTAAAGTACTTATCTCATGGCTTACATTAACACAAAACATTGTGTTAATGTGCGAGGTTTTAAAATCTTATCCCCAGTTTTCTGTATTCATTCCATTTCAAATTCCTCTGTTGACATTTTCCCTTATTTCACTCAGTCATTAACCCACACCCCTTCGACGAAGCTTTTCTGATCAAAATCATCAGTGAGCTCTATGTTACAAAATATAATTGTAAGTTTTCAGTCCTCATCTTATTTAATCTTTGGCAGTGTGATTACTTTCTCCTACATGAAACCCTTATTTCATGTGTCTTGCAAGACAGCACACTGATATTTCTCTTACCACATGGATGCTTTCTTTATAGTCTTCTTCCTTTCATCTCTTTGACCTTAAATTTTTGGCCTGCTCAATAGCTCAGCTCTTGAGGGTTTTTTTCACCTCTATCAGCACTCACTTTATTTGTGATCTCATTTAGTCTAATGACTTTAAGAGTCATTAATTTTCTGCCACCTCCCTAATTTTATATATGGGACTGCCTCTGAAGCAGTCCCATATAGTCAGCTGCCTATTTGACTGATGTGCCTGGTTGAATACGAAACATTTCAAATACGACACATTCAAAACTGACCCCAAATGTGGCTCCACCTATGATCTTCATCTCAATAAATGGTTATTACATTCTTCAGGTTTCTCAGAAAAAAAAAAAACTTTGGACTTGCCCTTCACTCCTATCTTTATTATGTTCTAAATAACGTTGGCTTCATCTTCAAAATATATCCAAAATCTGACAACTTCTCATCTGTCCCCATTATCACCACAATCAAGCAATCACTTCAGCATGAGTTAGATGGTAGCCTCCTTGCTAGTCCCCCTGCTTTCATCTTTGCCTCCATACGGTCCATTCTCAATAAAGGAGACAGAATAATCTTTATATGTCAGATCTCATCAGTCCTTTGCTCAGTTATTTGTAATGAAATCTGTTTCTCAGAACAAAAGATACAGATTTTACCATAGTCTCAAAGCTGTCAAATGGCCTAGCTTTACTCCCTCTCTGGCTTTATCTCATAATTATCCCCTTGGCTTCCTCTGTTCTGGCTATCCTGGCAGACGCGGGACTATGACAAGCACAATACAGCCTCGGGACTTTGCACTTGCTGGTCTCTGCTTAAAATCTCTTCTCACAGATGTGCATAAGCCTGACCTTTATCATGTGTTCACTCAGTTGTCTTATATTCAATGAGGTTTCCCTGGCTACTGTATTTAAAATTGGCAATGCCCAACACTGCATGTCTATCTGCTTTCCCTTCTTAATTTTTTCTCTAATTACCATATAATTACATATTACTATTACATATGTAAGTATGTATATGTCACATATACATGCACACCTACATCTGTATATCATCTATAATCTTTTCTCATTTTCTGTGTTTACTGCCATATCTCCAGATCCAAAACACAATGACTGGTATCTAATAAATAGTAAATATTTATTGAGTAAATAAATAGTGAATCAGTGATTTTTTGTAAAATAAGTTTAAAAATCTTAGAGAAAAAATAAAAGACTTCTAGAATTAATTATAAAAAATTGCAATCATCAAATTAAAAAATAAAATATTTCTTGGATTTTTAGGAGAAAATTTTTTTTCTTGAACTATAAAATTTGAAAACTTCCATTTTATTTAATACTGTAGGTTCTGGTATAATTAGAAAAGGGGGTTTTGTAGTCAAGATGTTCTAGAGATGACTTAATCTAAGTCTTTGATTATGCAATTTTTTTAAAAAAAAGACTAGAGCTAGAATGTTGCATAACGTACTACTGAGTCACAGAATATCAAGAAAGGGTACATATGTATTATAATATTAAATTTTTTTCATTGCATCACACTTTCCTTTTTCATGGGTTAATATAACAGTCTTGTGACAGTGTCAGATTTTGCCACCAAAGACCTTTCTAGTCCTGTTGCTTTATATGCACCAATTCTGCATAGCAGTATTCTCAATGGTTTAATAGAGGGAGATCAATCAAATACGTATTTAATGTATTATGTATTCAAGCTGATGTGTATACTGTATTTTTATACTTTAATACAAAAATAATGAAAACTTTTAAAGACATAAGCAATGGAAATAGAGAAGATTCAGAACATCTATAAGATTACAAAATTTAAAGTTGGTGGTCACTTAAATTGTGTAGTAATGTTTACATTCAAAATTATTTTAATATTTGTAATTCTGCATTTGAACACTCGGTGTATACAAAGATTAAAAATTTGATTATTTTTCTATCAGAATTTACATAATTTTATTTAAACATATCTGAAAGAAATCAAGATAACCCTTTTAATGAATATCTGAGTTAAAACACCTACACTAAATTAATCCTGTGTGCAAAGAACCATGATAACCTACACAGGATAGACGGCATAGGCTTTGCCAATGAAACACTTTCACCTTTATAGAACTCAGAGAATAGTAATTCCATGGTTGTGGAAGATAGATATAAAATACTAAGTAAGCACAGTGACTAGAATTGTGGTCTCCAAAGACATATCCAAATCCCTAATACTAGTAAAATGTGAGTTTAAGTAGAAAAAGGATATTTGCTGATGTAATTAAGTGAAAGATGTCAAAAAGGTTATCCTGAATTAACTGGGTGGGCTTTAAATCCAATGACAACTATCCTTTTAAGAAGAGAAGACACAGCAACAGAGAAGTCCAAGTGAAGAAAAGGCAGAGCTTGGAGTGATGCAGCCAGAAGACAGGAAACACCTAGAGCCACCAGAAGCTGGAAGGATTCTTCCCCAGAACTCTCAGAAGGAGCACTGTCTTTTGGGAACCTTGATTCCCAACTTTGGC
>NW_006436811.1:881482-900161 GCF_000325575.1 Pteropus alecto | reverse complement strand
TTTTTTAAGCGACTAAGTTTGTGATAATTTGTTACAGTGGCCCTAGAAAACTCAGACCATATGAAAGAATTAATAAAATACTCATTAATAAATGAACTAAATATTTTTGAAAGTTGTGATCAGTGTTACTTGGCATAAATCAGGAAAAATTCTTGAGGAAGAAGTAATATTTTTCCTGGGCCATGAATAATGAATAGTTGTGATTAAACGGGAAATAAAAGAGGATGGCTGTGTATTAAATCAACTTAACAGGATATTTTTTTTAATGGGAAATGAAATGGTTTAAATTGACAACTTTTAAAGGTTAATTAATCTTATATTTTTCCAAGGCCTTTGTTTCTAAGGACTTTAGAAGTTAACAAAGATTATTTCAAAGGAAGGGCATAAGTTTTCAAAAGAAATACCATGTTTTATTGAAAATGTGATTAACGTTTGTAATACTTTGTATTGAGATTTAAAAATTCCACACAATATTCTGGTATTTTAAAATAAATAGAAATTATTTAACCATAAATATTTTCTACACATAGATGTGTTACTACAGCAGCATTAACCTCGCCCCAGCCCTTAAAATTTTACTTAGTCACATTTAGCCTATTTTATTTTCTTCCATTGAAAATGAGAAAAGAACAAATTTAAGCATGGCATGAAACTTTTAAAACTTTGGTCTATTTTTTTTGGACTTCCTCTCACCACACACAATATCTGGTTTATATTCTCCTAATCATATACCAAATTCTAAAGGATAATAGTAAAAATGTAAAATTTAAAATCAAAATTAGGGCATGACAGTTAATATTAGATCTGATTTTAAGTTACTCTTTAAGTATTTTAGACGATAGCAGAATATGCCATCCAAAATATGTCACTTTCACATAAGGATTATTTTGAGCTGAAGGCAAATTGAGAAGAAACAGTTGAAAGCTCTCCACCTTCCTCCATTTGCCTAAAAGAGGGACACACATTTACTGAAGTGTCCCTCCCCGCCCTCTACTTGGAACCTCAAAGGTTAATCCCTGAAGACAGCTTTATACCTTTTCTCAAAGGAGAAAGCTCTGACTTAAGTCTACATAACAATCTTATACTTATTTGACTGCTTTTTTTTGTTACTTCTGCATAACTGGCCTCTCTCACACTTTTCTCTCCTTTGTCTTTAACTGAATATGATATTTAAGCCTGAGTTCTAAGCCACCTCTGAGAGTTACTCCTTTTTAGCTAGGTATCTCCCATGTATTCATCAGGTATACATGTTAATAAACTTCTGTTTGTTTTTTTCTTGTTAATCTATGTTTTGTTATAGGGACCCCAAAGAGAATTTAGAGGGGTAGATAAAAAATTACTTTTCCTCCCCTACAATTTTCACTTGTACTTCGTTTACATATTTTGATTTTGTGACCTCCGAACTTTTAGCAAACATACATATTTTAACAACCCCAGGTAAGATGTTGAATTTATTTCATTTGAATGACAAATTTGATTGGGAAGATCGTGAAACAGCAAAAGGTTTGGGAAATTTGCAATTACAAAATGTAATATATACCATGAAAGAATCTAGTTTAAGTGGAAAATAGCATGAAATGAGAGGGTTAATGATGAAAGGCAAGATTTTCTTTAACACATTTCACTTTAACATTTGTCAAATCCATATACAAAAAGCATTAGAGAGGAAATCATCTGTACATGTGAGTAAGGTAAATTCATGGGTTTAAGTAAAATGTTTGGAAAAATACCCAAATCATTTTGTAGTTTACAATAAAAGAGGCTTTTGGTTGCAGCTGCAAAGTTGGACCTATGCCTGTTTAGACTGAAATTTAACTATCTTATTTCAGAATAGAAATAAAATTTTAATTATTCTTATAACTTTATCTGAAATGTAAAACAAACAAAACCTAATTTTACTTTTCCCATATCTATTTTTAATTCCTTATTTAGGTGACAGAGACCAACAAACTATCTAAATAATGCTCTGCTGTTAACTTTCTTTAATATGCCAAATCAGTTTAATTACAGTTTCTATAAATAATCTATGCAAAATACTTCCCAGAACAGAATGCACTTTTCCTTCTGTGTGTGGCACATTTTAATACTTAAAAGCATTAGAACAGATGTTAGGTGCCTGCTAAACTTGTTTTCAGTTTTCTTTTATTTATATGTTAATGAGAATTTAATTACTTCATGAATACTTAAACAACCTGAGGGTGCCTGATATCATTAGCTTGAACATGACAAGCACCTCAAGTGACCACATGGGAAGACAAAAATTGCTTTTAGTTTACTTGTAGACAGAAAGATGAATTCATTTCACCCCCTGCTATGTTTTACCTGACACACACAACTGGAAAAGCACAGAGTCAATCTTGCTTCAACACGACTGAAAGGATTTCAGCAAAGCACTCAAGAGCATAAATTCTTCCTATTTGGTTTTGCTTCGATGTCTTTTAATAACTGCTCTAGCTATATTCCGCTATAAAATCTTATTTCACTTGAAAGTGTTCTGTTAAAGCAAGTCACTCTATTTTGTTTATTATGTCTATGGCAATCTTAGCAGAACTATGAGCATTTTAAACATTTTTATGGCATTGAAAAATAGTCTCCATTTAAGTTCAATCAAAGGGGTTTATTTGACTGACTAGGAAAGCTTGTAACAGAAAACATGAATTTTTCTAGTATCACAAATGAAGTTAAATAAAATAGCACTCAATATTTATGATAAAATTTTATATATTTAATGATTAAATAATTCTACATAATCATATTTAAATATATATAAAATTTTATAACAATATACGACAAATAAATATTAATTGCTTCCCCCAAGAAAGTAAAATAGCATTAATCAGTTCACATACATATATTTTATCAACTATATAATATCTGGAATGCATGTAGAATTGGGAAGGGACAGAAGAAGCCTGAATTAGGGAACACACTATTCAAAAAAGAGAAGAAAATAGTAGAATGATATAAAGAAAAGGGCTATTTTCTGAAACTATTGCTTTGACATTATTAAATTTGCTGCAGTTGACCCAATATCCCTTGTAGATTTGAATAATTACCAGAATTTATGATTAAGGAATATTTTCCTAGATTTGAAGGTATTTTATAAAATTCATGTTTCCTTTTCCTCACATTTCTTAAAAATAAAGATAGTAACTTTTATGAAAAGATTATTCTCCTTGTAAATATTTGAATAATGTTTTCCAAAGTATTTTCCCAGAATAGGTTTTATTAAATAATAATAAAAAATAAATAAAACTTTAAACCTAAGCTGGAATTTTAAAAAATAAAACCGAATCAGCCAGACAGCAACAAAGAGTTAAATAGTTTCTCTAAGAGCTAGAATTTATCAGAGCTTTTTCACTTGATATTAGCCAAAAGGCAGAGAAGCAATTTTCAGAGCTTTTAATAGATTAATATAAATTACGAATCCCCAAGAATTATTTGGACCAGAGCTTTGCTCTAATGATAGGGCAGATTGAGTTCTGGGGCCTTTTCAACCCTGGGCTGGTTCTCTCTAACCGCTCATGACCTGAGCTTTATATCGTTTTTGAGCTGAAGCCTCTGTGACACCCAAGTCGTGTCATACTCTGCATGTAGCGTGGCGACACTGGGGTTTCTAGGCTTTTATCAAATTTATCTGATCAAAATCTCTCTTGAGATTAGTGGGCCAAAGAATAATTGGTAAATAGTAGGTGAGAATAATTTCTTTTACAACATTGTCTTATGCGTGGAAAGGTAAAAGTATTTACACTTCAATGTAATATATATATTTACCTCATAACAGAATAACATCACATATGTGTATCATTTCATATATATATTTGAAGTTCACAGGAATGATTTAATACATAGAAATACCTTTGTGTAGGAAAATCAAGTAGAATAATATTAGTATAATCCTTTATTTAAGAAGGACTCACATGAAAAATCTCCTAATGACCATTTTAACTTGTAAAAGGAGAGAAAAATGGTTTATAGGGCTTGGGTAGGAAGGAGAAATCATACACATTTCACCAAGAGGAAGAAATTTGTTCTTGTTGATTGCCAGCCATTGTTTGGGCAATTTGGGGGTAGAAAGGAACAACTGGAAAGGATGAGAAATGCAAGAGCCACCATGAAGAAAAAAAAAAAAAATGCTTTCTGAGTCCCCTACAACTCACAGATTATTCTACTGGGCATTTTGAGAGGAGTCAGAAGATTTCAATTAATAATGTAATATGCTATTTTTTGTATTTTGCCAAAAGTAATCAGCTTCACTTAACAGTCATTGGATTTTCTAGAAAGTAATTTGTTCTTGAGCTTCTTTTTAACGACATCATCGCTTATCATTCATCTAATGACCACAAATTAATACCTGTTACGACAAGATCCACATACTGAAAAAAAATATAAATTTTTAGAACGAGGGAGAGTGGAAGCTTTTTAAAGCCAAAACAAAAACAATTTACCAGAGCTTAAAGACAGGAAACAGAAATTTTTTTAGGTGCACATGTATGTGTATATATGTGCAAGTGTGAGTGCATTGTCAAATATACCTTTATTTTCTTAATTTTTCAAATTATTGTTAAAGGAGTGAATGAGTGAATGAAAGAAAGTTTGTAATGGACACTTCTTAAAAATAATAAGAAAGAATTGATTTAAGACTCTTGTATTAGGGGTGACAGGTTGAACTCAACTCTTCTAAAACAAAAGGCAGAAGAGTTTTTTAGCGCTGGGTGAGCTAGTGAAAAATACTGCAGAACATTATGGGGAAGCTGAGTAAATGTGGTTAGACCATCAGTTCTTGCTAATTGGTGTTTATTGAAGTTAGGCTTCTATGTCCCCACAAAAGCTGGGAAATAAGAGGGCTCCCAAATCCTTGAGAAAAACATGCCTGGCTTATAGAAGGTTTACATCTCAAAGGGGAAGAGAGAGGATTTGATGCAAGTTTTGTAAGAAAAGGGAGATTAGAGGGCTATAACCAAGAAGAAACTTGTCTAATGTTTAATCAAGCTGAAGGAAATATTAACGCTGTAACAACAGTATCAATTTATCATTGAATGTCATCACATAAAATATTGTTTGAAATTAACTGGTAACATAGACAAATGGGAAAGGAGCAATATTTTCTTTGTGAGCAAAACTCACTTCACTTTCTGATGGAAATCTTTATTTTTTCAAAATACTAAAGGCATTTAGAAACTGGTACAGCACAAATTATTACATAAGTAGCATGTATAAAATCCAAGTCTTGAAATAATACATATTTATGATAAAGGATTTTTCTGCCCAGTATCACACCAATGGATGTCTATTTCTCATTTAAATAGGAAAAAAATTAAACATGTTATGTTAACTCCAAATCCCCATCCAATTCCCTATAATGCAATTAAATTGCAGTAAAACACCTATGTATAAGTAACATGCCTTCATGTTAGGATGTAAGTGCTTAAACGATTTCCCGATCATCTGTAAACATGGTTGTTAAATAATTACTTTGTATGCTGGTTCATACACGGTTTCCATACTTTTGACACTGAAGCACTACCAGTCTAAAGAATTCCACATTACTTGGCATTTTATTCATTTTAACTTTATAAAAAATGCCGAATTAAAAGTGTCTTAGTTGGTTTAGGCTGCTATAACAGAATACCATAGACTTGGCTTATAAACAACTCAAATGTATTTCTCACAGTCTGGAGGCAGGAAAGTCCATGATTCAGTGTTTGGTGAGAGCTTGCTTCCTAGTTCATACACAGCCATTTTCTCACTGTTTCCTCATGTGGCAGAAAGGGCAGGGGAGCTCTCTAGGGTTTCTTTTATCAAGAAACTCCAGTAGCTCCACTCATGAGGCTTCCACCCTTAGGGCCTAATCACCTCCTAAAGGCCCCACCTCCAAACCCTATCACAATCGGGGTTAGGTTTGAACAATTTTAGAGGGACACAAACATTCTGTCTATAGCTTTCTGTCTCTGCCTCCCTTTTCATGTTCTTCACATATGCAAAATACATTTATTTCATCCAAATAGCCCCCGAATTCTTAACTTGTTTCAGTACCAACTTTGTCTAAGTTCAAAGCTTCACATTAATACTTGTGAAGAGGGATTTTTACTCAAAAGGCTAACCTTATAATCAGCTTTTTGTTCTACTTCTGTAGATATGCTTGCCACATAGGCCATGGGGCATGGTGACCTCGAAATTATCTAAAAACTCATCCTCCCTTTTGCTTGTTCTGTCTAAACAACCCATAGCAACTCCCACATCTTGTGACAAATGTAACAGCCTGCAACCCATAACAACTCTCGTGCTTTGTAACCATCAGAGGACAAATTAACCAATTGGCCCATGCCAACTAATCCTTATTAAAGCGAAGTTGCATTTGAGCTCGGGGCCCAGATCCTCAGAGCTTAGTTCCTTTGGGACTGCTGGCATAATAAACCTGAGTTCTCCAACTCTCTGAGTGCTACTTGGTTTCTCGCCGGTCTGATTTTTGCAACATTTCTACAACACTTGAACTTAAACTATAAATTGATTATATTCTCCATTATTACATTATTTTTTTTCCAGCTTGACCAGTGTGTGTCATTATTACCTTGTAAGAATGGTAAAAGAATGAAAACATTTGTTAGAAAAGATTGCCAGAAATATTGTCAAACTCCTTTCTGTTTAGTTCTTTTTTTTTTTTCCAAATAAAAAGAGCCAATAACCCATATGAGTAATTATTTAAAATTGTGAATAACAAGAGACTTCCCAAAAAGTGATTCATTGACAAATCTAATCAGGAAATATGGAAAAATATCAATGCTGATATTTCAAATTTAAATTTTTATGAAGACTATCAGATTCAAGGAGACAACTCCATGTAACTGAGCAAAATCATTAGTGAAACTGAGATGATATATAATTCTACAAAGTCAGCTTCATATTACCAATCCACTCTATGTCATCAAAACAAACTTTACAGTTGGAAGACTTAAGAACTAAATACACTGACATGCTTGATCTTCTGTGATTATTTAAAAAAGAAATATTAACTTTCTCTATTGTAGATGCTTAAGCATCGGGAAGACAGATTTTAAGATTGAATTAGTGATAGTAAACATTAAGGTTTTATTAACATAAAAATGTAACAATTTATATTTTGATGCTGAGAGATCATAAAGTCATAGATTGAAATAGTAAAATTTGGTCACTAATACAAGGAATTGCAGAACCTAAAACTTGCCAGAGAAATAATCAGTCCATAATTCTGTTAATAATCTATTTAAATTACAGTTGAATATCGGCCTTTGATAAGCAAAATTCCCATGGGCTCCATTGCATATCCATATGAATAGTTCAATTTTTTATGTAATGATGGCTTATGACAATTTACTTTCCAATGTTTTATTTCTCCAGGAAAAGTTAGAGTTTTGTTTGGCATCAATTTGTAAAATTCTGAATACATTGACTATGCTTCATAATTTTACAGCCCTCCAGCGGGTTCTTCTCACTATATTTGCTGCTCTGTAGCTCAGCACTGTCTCACCCTGATGAATTATTCCACCTTTATGGCCGACATAAGCAAATAATCAATTGAAAATGCAAATTATGGAGGTACTTGCTATTTGAAATCCCAAGGAGAACATAAATCACAAAATGAATAACCCACTAAGTTGCTAAACATTAAACTTTGTATTTCTTTAGTCTTTTTAGTTTTCCAAATTTAGTCACTTAGAGAAGATGTAAATATGTATTAATGTCTACAGTAGTTAATACATGAAGAGATGAGCACAATGGGGTTATAAAACTAAGTTGCTTTATTTTAGTTTTCAAATAAAGTGAGGTCATGTTAATATATGGTTTATGAACTTTGCCAAGAGTAAATCACACTTATGTAGTTTCTCAGCTTTCAATATATTGTCTTGCTGTTCTTTTGCTAATGAACTTTTTGCTACAGAACTGGAACAAACAGCATTTTCACAGAAAACAGAAGGAAGGCCAAATGACTCCTGTAAACACAGTTCATTGCATTGCAAAACACTCCTGAGCATAGGGAATCTCAATATTTTACAATGGGCACTTTTCAAACCTGCTTTTTGCTCTGAAGGGAGATATAATCTTTTCAATACTGGACAGCAAGCACACCTGCTATTTGATATGGAGGGAAGCACTCTATCTTCAAAATCTATAACAAACCTGCCCTTTTTCGGTGTGTGCGTGTGGCGGGGTGGGGGGGGGCATTATCTCTAATTTCCAAGGCTGTTTGTTGCACAAACATCTTTAAAAAGTTAGTTCACTTCTGTTTTCTGCTTCAACATGTAAATGGCTTGGAAGTTATTACTTCCATTTTACAACAAGAAAATAGATGAACACACTAAAAATTCAATAACTCTTTTTTAGATCCATCAGAGAATTAATGTTACAGGACAAAGCTATACCCTAAAACCTGTGATATAGAGAATCACAGCTTAGCAGGAGCAGAAGTCACTGGAGCCAGAAACTGGTAGGAAAACTTAAACTGTAATGAATAAATTGCTGGAAGCTGCATGTGGACAAGTTTGAGAATTAAAAATGTCTGGCATCACAGTCTTATGTGGGCCCACACACTCTCTCATAAGGAATAAGCAACAGATCCTCATGGTGAAGATGAAAAAAAAATCTCCTCATGCATCAGCAGATGTAGGAAAAAGTAATATTTTGAGATATACCCAGAGACATTTGCCCACAAGTCCTCAAGGGAAACTACCCTACCTACATAAAATAGAGGAAGATAAATTCTCCAATTAAGCCTGTTCTAGCCTTCCTATTTCACATAGGAAGGGAAAAAAAAAAAAAAAAAGCCGAGAAGCCCTTGCGAAGGTCACATGCCCAAGGCACACGTCTGCTAAAAGACTGAGAATCATTTGCTTATAGAATGCTACCCCTCCCCCACATTTTATCATCACATCAACGAGGCTTCAGTATAATAACAGGATTACATCTGATATAACTGCAAGGTTCGGACTCTAAGAAAAAGTTTCTTGGGAAACCCAGAGACAAAGACAAAAACAAGAACACTAGAAAAAAATTGAAGCCTCAGATACCTACAGCTACAAGAAAGAGTAAACACAATGTAACTAGTACCCGAATAAACATAATCTCTCACAATAAAGATTTATTTCCTCGAGTTCATGTTACTCAATGTATCATGTCTGTCTTTCAACAACAAAGAAAAACTACCACGTATGTTACAAGATAAAGCAGTTTATAGAGACAGAGACTCTGACTCACATGACAGGTTTTGGAATTGACATACCGACTAATTTAAAATAATTATGAGAAATATGCTATGGGCACTAATGTGAAAAGTGGACAACATGGAAGAATAGATAATAACAGACAGATTGAAACTTTACGAGAGTACTAAAAGGGAATGCTAGAAATCAAAAACACTGTAACAAATTAAGAATGCTTTTGGTGGGCTCACCAAGGAGGAATACAAATATTTGAAGTAATAATGGCTATTTTTCCAAAATTAATGACAATGACAGACAACAAATCACATATGCATAAAGCTCAGTGAAGGCCAAGGAAGGAAAATATAAAAATAACTACTTATAGGTCTGTCATACGCAAAGTTCAGAGAACCAAACAAAGACAAAGACACATCTTACCTGTGGAGAACAGGGTACAAATTACATTTAATATCTCATCAGAAAGTAAAAAAAATAAAACTCCATCAACATATTACTTAAGGACAAAGTTGAAAGATTGACCTATCCAACCTCAAGACTTACTACATGGCTCCAGTAACCAAGACAGTATGGCATTGTTAGAAAAATATTGGGTTCCATTGATCTATTTATCTAAAGAGCCCAGAAATAGGCCACATAAACATATTTAATTAAACTTTGACAAAGAAGCAAAGGTAATATGATGGAAAAAATAATCTTTTTAACAAATAATGGTGGAATGATTGAGCGTCTACTTGCAAAAAAAAAAAAATGTAAACATGGATCTTACAAAATGATCTTTGCAGAAATGATCCTATAATAGATTGTAGACCTAAAAGTACAATGCAAAATTATATATCTTTTAGAAGGTAATATAGTGAAAAATCTATGTAACCTTCGGTTTGGCAATGAGATTTTAGAAACAACACTAACTAAAAGCATGATCCATCAAAGAAAAAATCGATTAGTTGGGCTTCCTTGAAATCGACAACTTCTGCTCTACAAATGACAGTTAAGAGAATGAAAATACGAGCCATATGCTGGAAGGAAATATGTGCAATACATATAACTGATAAACTTTTATTCAAAACATGGTAAATGACACTTAAAAATCAACAAAAATACCAACTATCTAATTTTAAAGTGGTTAAAGGTTCTGGATAGACAATTCCAAAGAAGAAATATAGATGGCAAATAAGCTCTTAATGATACTCAGTGTCATATGTCATTAGGGGATTTTTAACTTAAAAATGAGATATTATTATACACCTATTGTAATAGCTAGGATCCAAAAGCTGACAACAAGTGCGTCAAGCATGTGGAGCAGTAGGAGAGCTCATTCGTTGCTGGTAGGAATGCAGTGGTACAGTCACGTTGGAAGACATTTAGGAAGTTTCTTACATGACTAATCATAGTCTCACTGTACGATCCAGTGACCATTTACCTTGTAAACGTATGTCCACACACAAAACAATTGCATACAAATGTTCATAGCAACTTTATTCATAATTATCCTTCAAAAGGTGAATGGATAAACAAATCTTTTCATGCAATGGAATTTTACTCAGCTATGAAAATAAATGAGCTATGAAGCCACAAAAAGTCCCTGAAGAGAATGCATGTTACTGAGTGAAAGAAGCCAGTCTGAAAAAGCTAATCTGGGCTGTTTTAACTCACAGCACTTCTGGCACCAAATGTGTGGGTTTTTCTCATATCAACTGGATATCCTACGATTCAGTTCAATTTTAACATTAACCCCCTGAAGTTAGCACAAGACTGCTCCCACTTTAGAAACCAGTCTCAAGTCCCAGATTGCCACCTATACTTCCAACCAATCAGCTATAAACTTAGAGTTCCTACAACCCCCTATGAATAGCTAGAATGGCTCAAAACTCAGGGAAACATTTTACTTACTGGTTTATTTTCAAAGATACAACTCAGGAATAGGCAAGTTGAAGATATGCACAGGACAAGGTATGGGGAAAGGGACACAAATCTTCCATGACTTCTCTGGGCATGTCATCCTCTCAGAAGATCAAATGTGTTTAGCAACTCAGAAGCTCTCCAAATGTCATCCTTTAAGAGTTTGTCTGAAGGTTCTATTACATAGGTATGATTGATTAAACACTTGGTTACTGATGATTAAACTCAACCTTCAGCCCCTCTTGTCTCCCTGGAGGTCCAGGTGGGACTGAAAATCCCAACACTGTGAACACATGGTTCATTTGGCCACCAGCCGCAATCCTGAAGCTATCTAGGAGCCCGCCAAAAGTCACCTTCTTAACATAAACTCAGGTATGACTGAAAAGGACTTGTTATGAATAGCAAAAGGTGTTCTGTAATTTCTATTATTCAGGAAACCCTAAGGTTTTAGAACCTCTGTGTCAGGAATAGAGAACAAAGACTGAATATATATTTCTTATTATCACAGCTACATATTGTGTGACTTCAACTATTCAGTTAGAAAAAGGCAAAACTAGAGAGAAAGAAAAATATCAGTAGTTGCCAGAAGTTTGGAAGAGGGCAGGAAGAATGAATAGGCAGAACACAGCTTTTTAGGGCAGTGAAACTATTCTGCATGATACTCCATTGGTGGCCATAACATTATGCATTTGTTAATACCCATGAAATTGTATGACACAAAGAATGAATTCTAATGTAAACTATGGACTTTCATTAATAATAATGGACCAACAATATTGGTTCATTATTTTAACAAAATATCACACTAATATAAAATGTTAACAGGAGAAACGTTAGAAGGAATTGGAGGTATATGGGAGACATGTACTATTTGCTCGATTTTCTATAAACCTAAAACAGCTCAAAAAAGTAGAGTCTACTATTAAAAAATGAGTAAAAAGCAGCATAATACAAATATCCTTAAAAAGATAGTCTAGGAAAAAGCGCAGTGATTGCCTGTCTTGCAAGTTTCACAGAAACATGAGCAACCCATGGAGAATTGTGTCTCATCACTTGGGATGACATAGGGCATCCAAAATTTACATTGTATGTCCCAGGTGAGTATTTAGATGAGATAAGCAATTATCTTCCAAATTAGCTGAAACTAAGCTGCCCTAAAAGGTCCATGTAAATGCTAATTGTGAGAGAAAGAAATGCTGGAATCATGAAATACATTGGCTTCATAAAACCTAAATCTATTAAAAGGTTTCCAAATTTCACACTCCAAATTAAAGGTTGGTGATAGAGCTCCTTTCACAAGGGCAAATCTTTGTATGGCCTCTTAAAGTAGGAACATGATTTATTCATGGGAGAGTGCTTTTTCAATTCTCCTGAGCATTATTCAATATGCCAGATATTCTAAATGAGTGAAAATGACTAGTATTCTAGTAGGAAGTGCTACAGTTAGGCAACAATGGAATGTAATATGCTTGAAAAAAGCTTAGATGTAAGTAAGGAACATTGACATTGACTCCTCCTTATTATATATATGTCTGGCAATGTGGGCTGTGGCCCACGGTGGAGAAAACTTCTAACTTGCAACAGCTATACTTTCATTTCTATCCTTTCGTGTAATGGTCGCCTTAGATTTCTTAAAGTTTAGTAGTGAAACCTCAGCTGTCCACCAACCCTCTTTTTCACTTGCTTCTCTTGAGGACACCTTGATGCAGCACAAAATTTTGGGAGTATAGCTTGGTAAAGGGAAAAAAATTACTGTGACTTAATAGAGTTGACACATGCTTTTTTTTCTTTTCCTTTGCTGCTGCTTGGCAGCCCTTATCTCTTCCTTTCTTTTCTTTTCTTTTCTTTTTTGTACCTGTTAGAGGAGGGAAGAATAAAAACCCTTCTATGAAATGCCAGCAAAGTCCTAAAACTTGGCTAAGTAGTAATCTAGGTACAGACAATGGATCATGCCAAATTTCCCCTGAAGTTACACGGAGATATTGATGAAGTACAAGAGAGGCTCAGAGCTTAGACATATCGAATATGTCAGAGGAAACCCATAAGATTTCATAGGAGAGGATAATTTTAGCTGCATCTGGAAGGATGAATAAGCATTTGTCAGACAGAGACTATGGGAGGGCACATTTCAGCCAGAGAGATCACTTTGCTCAAAGACAAGTAGTAAAAAAGGAGCGCGGGGAATTCTGAAAAGTTCTTGTGGTGGGAGAATAGGTTTCATGAGGCAGATTTGTAGAAAATGAGAACGAAGAGGGGGTGAAGTATAGAATTGGAAAATAGCCTTATGTGTCATTGAAGGAAATTGAATTTCATCGTATAGTGAAAGGTTTTCAAGCAAAATGCTAAATGAAGGGAAGGATGTTATCAATTTATTTTATAAAAAAGAAGCTAAGTTTGAGAATGCACTTGAAACATAGGAATCCAGACTTTGGAATCAGTCTGCTATAAGGTGGTTGTGCCTTGACTACATCCTTAAGCAATAAAACTGAAAGAAGAGACTGGCCTTGATTTATATATTTCTGAGTTTAAATTGACATTACTCCATTTAAACCTTGTAATAATTTGTAAGTTGTCTTTATTTTTTAAATATGTTTATTATCATCTTAAAGATAACTAAAGTTGAGAGATGAATGTAACTTGTAAAAATGCATACAGATCATAAGTGTAGGATTTAAATCTAAGTTTTCAAACCTCATGTCCATTACACTCTAATGGAATCATATGGTTTAGCTATGTATTTATTGTTTCCAATTTACAAATTTAGAATTATTAAATTCTTTTTTAACATTTATTAATTAAAAAAAATATACATACAGAAATGTGTGCCCATCTCTCCCCATCCCCCACAGAATCAACACATTCTCACAAAATGAACACATTTGTGAGTACCATATAGCTTGAGAAATAGAACACCCTGCCACCTTGTCCCCTGTCCTAATTACTATCCCTTCTTACACCTATCTCTTCTACCAGGTAGCTACTATCTTGAAACTTATGGTAATCACTTAGCTGT
This sequence comes from Pteropus alecto, assembly GCF_000325575.1. NCBI lineage: Eukaryota > Metazoa > Chordata > Mammalia > Chiroptera > Pteropodidae > Pteropus > Pteropus alecto. The sequence continues at coordinate 886,052 of NW_006436811.1, read as the reverse complement.
TTTTCCTTACAATGCCATCACCTAAGTCTGACACTCTATAATATCATTGTACTTGTTTTTTTGTTTTAATTTGATATAAATAGAATGGGACAACTTGCATTCTTTTGTGTCAGCTTCCTTTACTTAATATTATGCTTTGTGAGGTTTATGCATGTTGGGACATATATATATGTACTTCATACATTCACATTTTAATATAATTTACTTATATGACTACAGCATTATTTATCTGTTCCATTGGTGGTGCATGTGTGCATTTTTTTCCCTTTGATGTTATTGTAGAATACATTATTGTGAACATTTCTATAAACACACATAATGCATTTATGTCAAAGATATGCCTGAGAAGGGAATTGTTTTATATATATAGTCAGTTTGGGTAGATAATGCTAAAGAACTTTGCAAAACAAAAAGCACAAAGAGGTCCAGTTGCTCCTCGTCCTTGATAACATTTGAGGTTTTCAGTGTTTTCCATTTGAACTATTTTGATAGAAAGTAGAGATATCTAGATCTAATTTGAATTTTCCTAGTTACTAGTGAGATTGAATGGACTTTTATATTCATAATATCTATTTGTACAACTATTTTTGTAAAGTGCCTTTTCAAATTGCTTGCTAGTTTTCTTTTTCAATTCGTCTTTTTCTCATTGGTTTGCATAAATATCTATTTCCATGCTATAGCTAGAACTTTTCACTCTTTTTTTTAATAATGAGAATTTTAATTAGGAAATCACTAGATTTATTTTATATATATTTGATTAGTACATATATCCTATTTTGAAACTCTTTCTCTACTGTAATTTCATTGTTACTATCTAAAAATATATTTCTGACATCCATCTAAATCTATTCTAATTATTTTCTTTGTTTGATATACAGCTAGATTTTTAAAAAATTTTAACATGGAAAACCAATTAAATCAGTAACACTAAGTGAAAAGTCTATACTTTCTCTGATGTGTGGGATTCATTTTTTTATGGTTCAGCTGTCCACATATGAGGGAGTATGTTTCTGAACTCTATTCTTTTTCACAGATGTATTTGCTTATCCTTGCACTTATATTGATTAATTTTTTAACTGTAAATAAGGCTCAATATCTGGTAGAATGAGTCCTACTAGCTTGTTTTTTTTCCAGGATTATCTAGGTTATCTTCATTATTTTTATTTCTATATACTTTTAGAACATCTTGTAATGTTCTAAAAAGACTCTATTGATATTTTGATCTAGCTTTCAATATTTTGTCTTTGAATTCATCAGCATGACATATCACCTCATTCATTTTGATTTTTTTTTATTTTCACAATGTTTCATAATCTGTGTACAAGACATACATTTTTTACGTCTAAATATTTGATATTTTGATGATATTATAAAATTTGTCCTTTATAAAATGTCCATTTTTTTAACTAGGATATAAAGATAAATTAGATTTTGTACCTTGATTTTATAAAACAGCTGATGAATTCCACTAAGTTTTATTTGCAGATCTTTGGAATTTCTTGTATGCAATCACATTTGGTGGAGATATTTCTTTTCCAGTTCTTATGACTTTTTATTAATTTTTGCTAAACATGTTCTGTATAACCTAATAGCAGTAGAGTCAAGCCTGCTTCTTTTATACTAGATTATAGAAAATTATTTTTTATGTTAATCTATTAAGTGTGATGTTTACTATAGAATCATGTAAAGCAACCTTTATCAGATTAGGAAGGCTCTATTCAATTTTTATTTGCTAAAAGAATATTTAAGCAAATTAAATATTCTTAAGTGTATTGTGAAGCATTGATTTTAAGCAAAAACAAATTAAGCGCACACCTTGAGGAGGGCATATGCTTCTTTGACCTCCTGTCATTAATTATATTGAATGATTTTCTATTCTTGCACTAATTGTCTAAACTTGCATTCCTAGAAGGTTGGGGCGGGAACAGTTTTGTTATGGATATACTTTGGTAATATATGTGTATGTGTATGTGTGTCTATCTGTCTATGTGTGTATTTATGATTTTTGCATCTAAGTTTGTGGCCAGAATGTGGACTATCTTGCTATATCTTCCTTATGCTTTTGAAAGAACATATATTCTGCTGTTGATTGTTCGGTGAATTGTTCTATAAATATAAATTAAGGCAAATTGATTGATAGTGTTTTGAAACCTATCTATACTGATTTTCTATTTCTATTAATTATTGAGAAGGAATGTTGAATTAATTGTAATTGTGAATTTGTCCAATTATTGAAATTCTATCCATTTTCACTATATGTTCTTTGATTATCTGTTATTATGTACATAAATAGTCTTGTTATATATTATTAATTAATTGACCCTAATTACTTTTGACACACATCTCCTTTTATAAAAATTATAGTCAAGCCCTAGGAATTAGGCATTTCCCATATAAGGCAGAATAATGTTAGTTGAATGAATTGCTAATCACTTTTCAAACAGTCACAGAAAAAAAAAAAACTCTAAATATAATGTACATATAATGGTGCACTCTCTAAACCAGGCACATTGGTATGTTAATTATTTTGCTCTAATTGACCAAAATTGAGTCACATACCTGAGCCTGGATACAAAGCATAGTCACCTAATCCTAATTGGATGGAAGTAAATTATCCTGGGGAAAATGGTAGTACATCCAAAAATATAAATGGACATTAGATGTGAAAACAAAGGATGTTGACTAATATATATGAATCTCACGATCTATTGATTTATCTAATAGATTCATGATCTTTTTTACTTCTTGTTTATCAAAGTTCCTTGCCATTCTCCTACTTGTACCTTATGCCGTTTTATAACAAAAAATTTATCTTTCCCCTCACAAACGATAATATTTCATACCCACTTGACTTCATATCTTCTTTCCCCTCTACCTCAGATATTCTTTTGCTTTATATGTCTGAGAAGCCCATACTTATCCTTCAAACCTTTTCTCGAACATGGCCTTCTTTGAGATGTCTTATTTCACTCCATATGAAGACTCAGGAACATGTTCCTGTATTTTTATGTTATGTAACTTATTATATGTAATTTAGTTGCTTGTCTCTCTTCCTACTCAACTTTATTTTTTTTAACTGCAAGTTGTCATGTATTTTTTTCTTCCAAATTTATGATGAGTGTCAAGAGCACTGTTGATTCTAAATAAATATTTCTTGAATAAATAAATGTGTAATGTCCTGGCTGAAGGATTGTGGAAACAATTGACTTAAATGGTGTCAAAATATAAACTAAAAATAATTTTAAAAATATATTTGTGATAAAAATTTTTAAGAGCATTAAAAACTGAAGGAAGAAGCGACTTTTCAACTCATGTGGACAGGCAGGGAAAGCTTATTTTGAGGAAGAGAAAAATAAGTGAATATGAAAACTGATGTGGGGATGTGAGATTATGTGGTTCCAGAGAGAAAACTGAGAAATTCAGAACATAACTCTTGATTTCCTAGTGTGATCCGGTCATTTTTTTCCTTTCTTGGGTTCTTTAAGATACCTTGTTGAATTATAGTAAATCTCCTTATTGTTCAAATGTATTGATTGATTTTATATTACTTGAAACCAGAAGTGCATTAACTTAAATCATATATAGTGAGTTTCTTCTTTCTAACTAGGCTCAACTTTTGTTTGTATGTCATTTACACTTTCCCTGGGCCTTAACTAAAAGTTGTATGAATGTTAATATTTCAAGAAATTTCTTTTTTCAAGAAATTGTATGATGATTATTGAGTACTCTTTTATATATATTTGAGAAGTAGATAGGAAGTTCTTCCTAATAGGATGAACTAGGTAACTTTGAATGTCTTAATGAAGAAACACTGCATTAATTCTTGATTTAGACACAGTCCTAATGTTATTCTTATAAAACACAAATCAATTAATTGTATTTAATTGATAATTTTCTCATTCTTGGTCTTGTTACTCCAAACAGTGTTCTCAGAATGTAGTCCACAAATTAACTGGATTAGGACCACATTATAGAATGGAATTAAAAAATGCAAGTCTTTTGTCTGATCACAGAGTTACTAGATCAGAAGTTTTGAATGTGCGATTAAGACTGTACTAACAAGTACCACAGGTTACTATTTTGCATTTTCACTACAGAGGAAGTCTATGGACATTTTCTTAATTCATAATGTAGGGTGTTTATTTTTAAAAATCCATGCATTCTTTTTTTTTTTTTTCCTTTAAAGAATAAGCTACTGTGTTTTCTTGACTTTTTTTCTGGTAATAACTGATTTAGAAAGTAATAACATCAGTGTTACAATACTGTCAACATTGATATATATATTTCTGAGAAAAGAGATATACGTATCTTCCTCAGAACTACCCCATGTTCAGTACAAATTTTATGCATATACCTCGCTCCCTGTTTTTCTGCAGAGATTTTATAGCTGTATCCTTAATGTTCAGAATAAATGTCTTATGAGTGTTAATATAAGAGTGCTTCTGTGTTCAGTTGGTTTACCATTTGCATCAGAAACATGTGGAGGGTTTTATAAGAAAGCATGTTTTTCTGAGTCTCATGAATAAAAACATTTTGGAGTGATGCCTTAGATTAAAAAATAACACAGACA
>NW_006436811.1:859774-881453 GCF_000325575.1 Pteropus alecto | reverse complement strand
GGATGAGGGAGGTAGACAAGGTAAAGGGGGTCAAATATATGGTGACAGAAGGAGATCTGACTTTGAGTGGTGAACACCCAATGCAATATACATGACATTATTGAATTGTATGCTTGAAACTTATATAAATTTATTAATCAATGTCACTCCAATAAATTTAATTTAAAAAATGACGAAGTTTATACGTAATATGCTAGAGTTTGAGAATTTCTAGTCTGAAGTGTATAATTTCTAGTCTGAAGTGTACAAAATATTTTACCACTTTAAAAGTTTACATATTAACATTTCCCAATTTCAATTCCTAATGTTTATTACTTCCATCCAAGTACAAGTTGAATTGGTGGAATAACATTCATGTAAAGGATTTAAATGAAGTAGATGGTCTAAAGATGATCAGAGTAATATGAATGAATTTAATAAGTTACAACACAGCATACAACTTCATTAGAGGAAATTTTTAGACTTAAATAGGTCCTGTAAAATTTTCTCAGAGACGTACCCTTCAATGCACTTGACCTTTAATAACCAAACTCTTCTTATATCCAGTAAAATCTCCCAGAGGCCTAGTTTTATTTTCCTTAACAAAGGAAAATGTCCATTTTATTCTAAGCAAATAAAATTGAACAAATCTTAAAACCACTGTATGCCATGAACAATCTTAACTATAAGGAAATAATACTATAATAAATTTTTAAAGAGTAGGGACAATTTTCCACAGTCTGCAATAGGTGAATGAGAAATAGTTCTATTAGCAGTCTCCCAGACGTGAAACATAGTTCATTATACACACCTGCCAACAGCTACATTAAACATTTAATAACAGTAGGATACACCTTACCCTTACAAGTGATAAATGAGAACATTTTAGCATTTTCCTTTTTTTCTGTGATGATTTTTGTCTTACTTTCTGAGTCATAAAAAAAGAAAAAAATCCAAAGTTGCAGCTTTTAAATCTTCAAAACAGCATTATTAGTAAAAACAAAAAATAATTTTACCATCCTTTTAAAGATATATCTTTTTTCTTAAAACAAATGATTGTATATAAGCAATTTTCATTTTAATTCAGTTTAAAGACTACTCATCATGATTGTTTTTAATGGAAAAATTTAGAAGTTTGGTTTTTCTTTTGGTTGTTTTTTTGTTTTAAAAAATGCACATTTTTATTCTTGAGAAAATGTCTAGACTATTAGAGAATTAAGTTAAAAAAATTTAACCATGGATATGTGCCAAATTCTAAATATCCCCTTCCCTTTCCAATCAAATAAACACAATGCAGAATTTAACAATTGAATGTTAATAATAACTCTCTTTTTTGGGGTTTAATTCATATGCACCTCACACTTTGACACATTATTCATAGCCCTGAAAAGGAATCAGAAAAAAAGCCAGCAAGCCAAATAGAGAAGGGCCAAAGAATCCTTTCACTGGCAAGAAAAAACATGAAAAAGTGTGTAGAAGAGATACCTCTCAGCCTCCTCATATTTCTTTTCATTGTATAATGGTTCTGTTGTAGTTGAAGAGAATAAGTACCCAGTGCTGAATTTTAATGAGAACTACGTGGTCAAACATACTTAAATCTTTCTGCATACTGGTAAAGTACACCAAGTGTTCTCATAGTGTCAAAAAATAATTTTAGTTTTCATAAATTCAAGACAAATTTCTTCAGAAATATAGAACCACAGATGATTTTCTTCATTCCACTCATATGTAAGGACTGAACATGATTCTGAATGATCTATTAAGAATACATTATTTTCTTGTTCCTAAATTAGCTTCTTATAGACAATTATTCTCTTTGTCCTTCCAAAGAATTATGAACTAAAAATACAATACTCCTGACGTAATCTGACAACTTTTTAGAATTAATAAATATAACAGTCACATATTTTTGATGGCAAATTGAACGTTATCCCCTTTCTTCCCTAAATACACAAGATGTCTGCTCTGAAAAGACCAGATCTTTTTGGTGATATTATAATGAACTTACGTCTTGCTAATTCTGGATTACAAAAGAGATCTCTTTACTACCAAATACGTTTTATCACCTCCAAATACTCTCAAATGAGTCTTATTTTCTCTACGAGTCTATGACCAATGAATCACATAGTACAGAGGTCAGTAGTCTATAGCCTATGGGCCAAAACTTGCTGATGCTTTGTCATCAAAATTAAAATTGGAACATAGCCACACCCATTTGCTTGTGTAGTATCTACGGATGCTTTAGCACTACAAATAGCAGATTTGAGTCATTGTAAAGAGACCATCCGGCCTGAAAAAAAATCTGAAATATCTACTATCTGGCTCTTTATAGAAAAAAGTTTCTCAATCTTTGACAGACTATTTTCTACCAGTAATATGATATATCTAATAGTCACATCATATTACTTTAGTTCTCTAAAACATATAAAGATGTGGGGACAAGTTTGAGATTATTGAACCAAAATTCAGAAGAACTTACTTTGTCTTTATTCTTTCTTCTATTATTAAGAAGATGTAGCTATTCAGGAAAGTCACAACTTGTCAGGTTATGAAAGCTAGACTTTTTGAAACCCCTGGGAACATTTGTACATATGAAACATTTTATAGAACTCTAACACATAAAAAATGGAGCTATTCTCTTTAAGGTGTAAATAAGAGCTTCAGTTTAGACATATCTTCTCCATTACCCCTGTGTAACTCTTGTGTGGACACATAGAACATCCATATAGCTAACTACCTGTTCTAGTCCTCCACTTACACATCCCATAGACATCTCAAAACCTGTAAGCTACTTCTTTCCCCAATGATGTCTCCTCTTCATCTATACCCTAGTTGTATGAGGAACACCACCATCCACCATAATATTGTTTAAATCATAATATTGGTTGTCATCCTTGACTTGTGTACACTTTATTCCCTACATAAAATTTTGGTGTAAAAATGCTCTACCAGTTATAAATCCTTAAAATGCCTCTCAAAACCTGTAAGCTACTTCTTTCCCCAATGATGTCTCCTCTTCATCTATACCCTAGTTGTATGAGGAACACCACCATCCACCATAATATTGTTTAAATCATAATATTGGTTGTCATCCTTGACTTGCGTACACTTTATTCCCTACATAAAATTTTGGTGTAAAAATGCTCTACCAGTTATAAATCCTTAAAATGCCTCTAATACCTTTTTTTTTTTTTTGGTCTGTTTCTACTAATATGGCCTTGGATAGGCCTTTGTCATTTCATATCTGAGTTTCAGCAAAATCCTAATAAATGATTCTAGTTTTAGCTCCTCAATTCAATTTTTCAACTGATTCAAAAGTCAACCTTTTAAAATAAAAACGACCAAATCATAATTCTGTGTTAATTAGTACAGTGGCTACTTCCCTTCTTTAAAATTCAAACCCCTTCATAAGTGAAGTCCTTTATTATCTTGTACATTGTTCTCCATCCTCATTTCTTGTCAGGCTTTACCTTCCAGACTTAGACTCTCTCTCTATATATACATATATAATGACCTATGGAATCAGTATATATATATAAAATGACCTATGGAATCATGGTTGAAAAATCCTTGAAAACTTAAACACCAAAATCTCATTTTCTTTCTGAGATAATTGAATCCATGTGCTAATTTGCATTTCTTGAACACTGTAACATAGTAAATACAACTCTGATCTGGAAGTTTACAAATATCACTGAATAAATATATTTTTGTTTTATGTTTTGAATTACATCTTGTATATTGTCCCAGATGGTAAAGGTAATAGAATCCCTTATTCTTTCATTCAGACAACCAATTAGATTTCCAGATTAGGCAAGAACAAGAAAGAGATAAACAGTATATAAAATAAAAATCATGGTAATTTCAACTGACAAAAAGTAAACTGATTTATGGTGAAATGGAGATGGCCAGTTTGGGACATCCAAATAGAATTAATTTGTAGTACTGTAAAATATTAGCGTTTTAAAGGATCTCAATGGTAATCCAGTCTAATTTCATTTATGGAGAACTGAAAGAAGACTAAAATGTTAAGGGATTTGACTAAGGCCTCAACAAATTCCCAGCATTTGACTCATGTCTCAAGATCTCAGTGTTTTTGTCAAAAGTCTGGAGTTTGGTATACTTAGATACTTTAAGTAGAAGTTGAATCTAGAGAGGCATAGTTGAGAGCCTTCTAAGAATCTTAGGTGTACAAATGAATGAGAGTCCTCACTAAATAAAGAAGAAGAGAGAGGTTTTGGAAAATTGCATTGTTTCTTTGAATTTCTTGAGGCCAAAGTTTATTTCTGATTGTATGTTTTTATTGACAGACTGAGCAAGTGACTGAGAGAAAGAACAGGAACAAAGAGAAAAAATCAGACTAGTTCAGGATTATACGTATGAACAGAGAAAAGTTTGATGAGTAGAGTCAGTCAACAGTGTCAGAGTTGCAGATGATGAAGTGGGAAAAAAATGGAGAAATGTAGGATTTTCTGATGAGCAAGTTAACCATGAACTTGATAATCAGAAAAAGTCTATCGATGAGGGGAAAACTAACTGTGATATTTGTTTGGTCTGTCAAATACAAAGCTCTTAAAAACACTTTCTGCCTGAAGACAGTGAGAAAATTTTAACTTTTAACTCATTTTAATTTTTTCTGTTCATTAAGATTATCTCATATTTTGCATAAAATGTTTTATTCATGTGTTTTATTCTCAGTATTATTATATGTATTTAAAATTTGGACACTATTTTAAAAGCAATTATATTAACTTTTAGTACTGGGTAAGAACCATTTAAAGAATTAGCTCCTTGAGAACAGTGAATGTGTTTTAAAACAGTGCCAAGAACAAATTAACCCTTCATTAAAAATGTATTGACCTAAGGAGTAAAGAATATGAAACAAGGCTCCCTGAAAACTGATACTATATTTTCTGGTTCGAGCCTTTTCAGAAATCACCAAAATCATAAAGTTGTAACTGGCTAATTCAACTTGTCATAATTATTGGAAAAAATTCATGAACAATATAGTTTTTAAAAGGGTTAATAAATTGAAACTGTACCTGAATCCAAATCTAGGTTATGAGAATTATAAGGAAAGTAAGAATAGCTAACTTAAACATAATTTTGTTAATGTGATATCCTAGGTGAGTAAAAGATAGAGGAATATAACATATTATTGAATTAAATGCAGAATAATTGAATGGCTTTAGTGATTTTAAGGATAAGAAACCCATAAAATGAAGGTTGCTAAAAAAAAAAAAAAATCAAGTAATTATCATTACCTTTGTTTCATTGTACAACTGCAGCATTGTGCCCATGACTTACAGTGTTCCTTCTCAAAGGAGAAATACTATCTTCTTTTGGTGATCAAATGCCACTTAAATCAAAGATAAAATTTAAACCTGAAGTACATAGATGATAAATATTATTACTATATAATTATAAGCTGTTCATCTATCAGTGGAATAAGGAGTTATAAAACATTTCTTGAACAGAGAAATGCTATTCAATATTTATTATTGTGAATTATCATGATATACTTACAAATACTATTTTTGAATAGTAAGCAACAATAAAATAAATCTACATTATGTTTTCTCAATAAAGCTGTAATTCTAGTACTAAATACAAAATATGCATAGTAGAATACATTGGAAATAAATCGATGGTATTTGTCTTGCTATGTACATGATTACAACCACTCCAAATCCCTGTGTATCACTTTTTACTCTGCCATGGAACTGAGAAGCAAATTATTTGGCTGAACAAAAAGGGGCAAGCACAAAGCAACAGCTTAACTGTAAAACAGTTTGGCAGCAAAATGCAGTTCGACAATTTGTTATAGTCAGATCATTAGGTTAATGTGAAGTTGTGTGAGGAGGTTGGCTAAGGGGAGGTTTAGATGTCTAGAAATATTAGAAAGCAATTTGCACCATGTGCACATCCTCACCCTGGACTGCCTTTGAACATGTTTACAATTCACTAAGAAAATCTGATGTACATTTAATTTCAGAATTGAGTGGAACAGGTGTTAGTGCAGTCAGCAGTGGAAAGACTAAGGGATGTGAAGCTGCTAGTTAAACTTGAATAGAATACATCAGCGGGTCTGTTAAATATTTATTGAACTCATGTAATATTTTAGTAATTTTTTAATCAAAATATCTCACTAGATTTTGAATTCAAAAAAAAGAACATATTTGTTTTTCCCCAGCATATTTTTATGACTTTCCTTTTTTCTCTCTATGTTTTAAAGAACTACTTAGAAATCATTAGAATTAAATACAACTTTTTCTGTTTCATTGTATTTCTAATTAATATTAAATTTATTGACCCAAATCATAACTCTGAATGAATATACGATAGGTGAATTTGCCTCTAAAAACAGCTATATGGATATATGACATTATAAACAAAAAAAAAGAACATAAAAGCTTAACTGTGGCTGAATAGAGCATATGTCTTTGTTCTTACGTTCAGAAACCTCATTACATAGTTCTATGTTTGTACCTCCCTGGTGGTCTTGCATCTTTCTAATATGCTCATCCTCTTTCCTGCTCTATTCTTACTCACTTTTGACTCATCTATTATTGATTTATTTTCCTGCTTTGACCTTATAGTAGGTCTTAGGTCCAATCTGTCTCTGTCCCTTTTTCTCCGGATTTTTTGAAAGAGTACTTTACACTTGCTGTCTCCCTTCCTTTCTTTGCAGTAACTCTTCTGCCAACCAAACCAGTTTTTCATCAGTTTGTTTGCTAATAACATCCTAATGTTACATATCACACTCTGTTCGTTAGGATTTTTTTGTGAGTCCTTTGCTGCACAAGTGGATGCTCACTTATTAAAATCTCCACTCCTGTGACTATTACATTGCCACACCATCCTTTCTCTCTCAGGACTTTTTTGAATAATCCCTTATTTCATCTTGATTAGATTTTTTCTCTCATGACCTATTAGATAATGTTATCACTCAGTGTTATTTTTTAGCTCACTATTCTTCTTATGCAGTATATTTTTCTCAGGTTATCCCACCCATTCTCATTTGCTTCAACTATCATGTATACTCTGTTGACATCTCAACTCAGTACTCAAGTCCATAACCATTTCAGACACATTTATCTGATTGGCTTTCGGATATCTATATCTGGATTATTCATGGGTACCTTATAATCAATAATGATAAACTTCATTTTCACATTTCTTCTTAACTTGCTCCTACTCTGTATCTTGATTGGAGATACCTCCATCAACCCAGTTACCCAAAAGGGAAAACTGACTCTTCCTGCTATTGTAATCACAGAACTCAATCTATCTCAAAAATCTTTCAAATTCACAGTACCTTCATAGCTCTATCAATGCCCTAGACCAGGATATTTATTTTTCTTAATCGAATGAGTACAAAAGTCTCTTAATTTTCTTTGTTGCCTGCATTATTGTTTTCATCAAATAGATTTTCTTCACAACTGCTGAGTTAACCACCTTGAAAACAAAACTGATTCTGGCACATTTCAAATAAAATCCTGCAGTTCTTCCTTATAGTGTAAATTCTCAGTTCCTTAAACTGACAGAGACTTTCCTTCAAGTTTTGCATTCTTATACCTTCCCATATTGTCAGTCTTATCTCGCCATTCTTGGTCTGGAAGCCTGATAACTCTGGTAACATCCCCACTCCTATGCTACTTTCTAATCTATGAGTCTTTGTTAAGACTCTTTCATCACCTAGCACCTCCCAGCTTTGTGTGACTAATACTTGTTCTTCATTTATGACTCAAAGGCATATGCTCTCAGAAGTCTTTCTGGAATTTTTCACCATATCTTGTTTATGATAATACTCTGCATTATCTTATGGCAGCAGAGGCATCACAAGTGAATGGATTGGGGACATATCTCTGGGTTTTTATGGAGATTAGAAGTGACCTTGACTCTGCATGCAAGGAGTATCAGCTGCTATGGACATACTCTCTGTATTCTTAAAAGCAGTAGTGATGTTGCTCTGTGGCCAAGTCAATGTCAATGGAGATGACTTCTGTGTCACCTGGTCCTCAATCCAGGTCAGTTTCCATCCTTCCTCTTATGATATCACTGCCAAGTACTAGTTTGGGCTAACTGTACCCAAAACAAAGAAATATATAGTAGCAAGATGTCATAGTGAATGAACATGCTTACGCTTGACTCTGTTACATGTAGTAAAACCAACCTATTGTCTGCCACAGAAGCTGATTCAGACTCTTGGTAAGGAAGCTATCAGTACCTCATTGCATCCACCAGACTCTATTTCTATGACAGATGTAAATTAAGAGAGCTTTCTATGCAAAACATTTAAGACAAGGAGGACTGCTTTAAATATCTTGAGAGAGGAGCTATTTTTAATTGATGTGCTAAAATGTCTACTCTGATAAATAATATCTGATAAAACTTTTTTTCTCATTTAAATGTAATATCAATGCTAAAAAGAATGTGAAAAAGAAATATGTATCTTACATGAGGTTGTTTTGTATTTTTTTACGTAAAATATAGAAGTAATGAGTAGATGACAACATTACAAAGTTAAATTCTTTGTGACCACAGAAGCTAATATACAGAAAATACAAATAGAAGAAAAACATTTATTTATCTCTAATCCAAATTGATCAGAATTACTTATCAAACAGTGTATATTTTTTCCCCAAAGGCAAGTCTAGTCATTTAATACACAATATTTGCTAATTTCCATTAGAGAGTATATCATAGGAATAAGTGTCATGGTTAAGTGATCAGATATCAAACACATTTCTTTTTTCTCTAAGATATAAAATATGAATTTAAAAATTTAAATAACCTATAAATATTGCAGAGTTTTTGTTTTTTGTTTGTTTTATTTTTCGAATATGAAAGAGTTTATATCAAGAAGATGATTCTAAATTAGCTATTTATATTCTTATGTAACCAAAATATGATGAAAGAGATAAAGGAAAACAAACAGGACTCTGATATCTTTCTGCTATATTTTGTTTGGGTATCTTTGTCAAACTGCATTTTCTTGGCCTTAAAATCAAATAAAAATATTGCATCCTCGTTTAGTTTCGTAAGATTCAATTACACATCAAGTACAAGTTTCTTGGAATTTTACCTTTAAAGAGAATTAACAAGTCATCTTTTCATCTTACTGCTATGTATTTGAAAAGATTAATTAAATGCTAAGACAAAATTACATGGAATAAAATGTAAGAAAGATATTGTGTACTTTTTGAGCAAACTAAATTTAGTCGTTACAGTCAAAGAGTGATGAAAATTTAAGTAATGGATTTTATTGACAATCTATGTTTCTAACAGTCGGGCACCCAGACACATTAAATTATTTGTATAAATCATTCCTTATTGAGGGGCAGAATGCTTTTTTAATAATAAAAGCATCCTCTATCTTATGTCGAGCTTGATGCAAGAGGTTGATAAAGATCATTGATATATCTTTTTAATTTCATTAGTGGTTTCTACTTAGAGTTCTCTAGTCAATAGAACATGGTATATCAATTACTCTTAGCTAAGCTCTAAAAAGGAAGTCCTATACATCTGAAAAAGACTAAGCATTATTGATAAATCCAATCTTTTTGTAAAATTTTTATTTTTAACTTGAACTTGACCAATGGGTCTGTTCCCATGCTACTATTTCAGTTTGTGTAAAAATCTTTTGTTTCCTGACCAATGACCTACTTCTTTTTCTCACTCTTTCAGCAGCTAACACTATCTTCTAGGAAGTTTTTCCAAACCTAACTTCTATTTTTCCAAAGCAATCATTACATTAATTTTGGATTCAAAACTCTTAGTCATGTATCCTCTAAATCAAATGCAATAGTTGTTGACCTGGTTCATATTGCTTTGTTTAGCTTGATAATTTCTGCCCCTTTTATCAGTTTCCACTTTAATTTGTTGTTCTTGACAGCATTCATAAACTCATCTTTCAAGTCAATTTTGTCTCAGTATAAGTATTTCCTAGTCAAAGATAGTTTTTAAGTTGTTAAGATAGTGTGGAACTTTTCAGAAAAATAAGTCTTCCCTTTGTTCCTCTTTTTCCTTTTCTCTGTACCATCATTATTTTTACTGCTGCTGCCACCATGGTCATTTATTCAGGTCCATACCAGCATTAACCACTATTCCTCTTTCTACCCTTTATTTCTAATATCAACTAAAATTGTATAGATAAATAAAATTACAGAAAATTATCAATTGGTTGCATATTATTTATCTCGTATTCATTATAGTCTACATAATATTCTAAGTGCTAGGATACAGCAGTATCTGAATATATGAAGTTTTTTTCATGTATTTTTTCATTAAGTTCTACATCTAATAGCTTTATTAATATTTGCAGACAAAGCAAAATGTTCCTGATTCTGGCTTATGTAAGAATAAGTAAAATACATCTGTTGATTTTCAGTCAGTGCAAATGCAGGTTTTCAAGAAGCAGTCAGACCAGGTATCTACGGGGTACTTTAGCCTGGTAATTGAAGATCTACATTTCCCTAGTTTCATCTATTCCTGCCCGATATCTATCAGCCAAATGAGTGTATGTGTTTATTAGTATGACTGAGCCAGTGTACTTATGCTTTGACCTCTACTTTTAACCTTATACTCATTTCCCAATACAGAGTTTACTCCTTGAGGGGGAGAATCGACATTAAATATTTTAAGAATTATATTGCTGACACCACAATCTACATTATCATAACTCCAAAGATGCAATTTAAAGGTCACTGTATCACAATAATAAGGTGAAAAGGGAGAAGATGATATCAATTTGTATTGTTTAAAACTGTGTGTTGTTTATTTAATATAAGTAAACTTTTACTGCTACAGTGAATGTATTTTAAACTACATAAATGCTTGAGTTTAAACATGTAAAATGTGAAATCCTGAAAAGTTAAGGAGAGAGCAGGGATCAAGCAGAAAAATGAATAGATATAATCCAAGAACAAATTTAGACATGTCAATAGAAGAGAATATAATACCCTACTCCATAATTTAGCTAAGATTAATAGCTAATGCAGAGATTCACTTATATCTGGCTATCAACACTGCTGGAAAGATAGTTAGACCTGATTCATCTTGCAATTCCTATGCAATCCATGTGATCATTTTCTATCATACTGAAAAATCTCTCCTTGTCAAATGTTGATGCGAACATGGTAGCCCTAAGCAAAGTTGTGAAACAGGTAAAACATTTTAGATACTTGGTTCCAACTTGTAACAGGTTCCTTCTCCTTGAATGACATGTGTCTTTCTGTCAGTTCACTTTAATGCTATAGAATAGTAGTAGTTCTCAAACTTGAATTAGTTTGGGTCAGGGCCACTATATTTACATTTCTAATGAGTTCTCAGGTGATGATGAAGCTGCTGGTCCAGGACCTGGACCACACTTTCAGGTATATTGGTAACATAATTAGTGAAACAAGAAGACTTAGCACTCATTGAAAGGTTATAATATGCAAAGTATAAAGGAGCTCATACAAATAATATCTAAATTAGATTTCACAAATGTTAAAAAAGCAATGATAACCAATTCTATTAACATTTTGAGAAATGTTATAGAAATAGAAAACTAGTGCTGGAACAGTTTAATTAATTTGTTCATGGCAGCAAATTATAAGAGGCTGCCATTATTTAAGTACTTCTATTTTGTTTTTGATTTGTTTGTCCTATTTTTCCCATGTTCTATACTCTTCACTGTAAAAAACTGAAAAGCCAGTGCTGATTATGAAGAATCATTTCATTAAGAAGAGCCATTAAAGAAAAGATGGACCACTCAAGAAATGTTTTCAGGCATCTTGAATAACCCTTTTGGGGTGGCGGGGAGCAAGGAGAAAGTTTAATCTCACAGTCATACTTCAGACTCCAGATGGGTCAAGAATTTAATTAAAAAGAAAATACCTAATATAATGATTGTATTAGATAAAAATTTGGTGTATTTATAAAATCTTTACAACTTACAATGATTTTCTTAGTATGACTAAAAACTCTGAAGTCCTTAAAACAATGATAAACAAAAATATTTAAAAATCAATAAAAATAATATCAAAAAAATATTAATCGACTGTATTATATAAATAGCCTGTGAAAATGAGTAAAACATATTACATTCTAAAACTCATTAGAAAATTAGGCAAATGACATGACTAGAAATATGCAGGAAAAGTAACAAAATGAATCTTAAAAATGTGAAAAGATGCTCAATTTCACTCAAGGTAATATACATTAAAACTAAAATCAAAACGAATTTCCTCTATTAAATTGACAAAAAGCAAACTGTGTGATTAAATACTATACTGGCAAAGACTTGGGATATTAGAGGAAGTGTGATTAGTACAATCTGTACTCTATGTAGAAAATATAAAAAATGTAAATGTATATTTCCTTTTACAATTTAATTTCTAGTAATTTTATCACAGATATATCAATTTTGTGGAGTAACATATGGTCAATACTATTTATTGTGACATTGTTTGCAATAATTAAAACATGATCAATGTGAGCTCACTCATATAAATTATAGTACTCATGCACAATGAAAATACATATCAGTCATTAGGAGGAGAAAGAAAAAGAGAAGGAAAAGAAGGAGAAGACAGAGAAGGAAAAGGAAAGAATAAAAATAAGAAAGAACAGCCTTGAAGAAAAATAATCTCTCAGGTTTCTAACAAAGAATACCTTTTTTTTTTTTTTTAATTAGGCCATGCCCTTGGATGTAAGGCAGAGGGATTTGAGATGGGAGTTTTCATGACCATATAAATTATTGTTTAAACTGGGTCTCGTTTGAGAATGCAAGGTAATCAACAAAACTAGCGGAAACTGAGACTGTGAATGCACTGAGTGAATATCTTCATGATGAGTGCTACAGATCACTGAAAAGGAAGATGTAGTTTGGGCTCAGTGTAATTTGGGCCATAGTTCAGTATTCCTAGATATTTCATGGAAGTTCCATAGAGATAAGAGGGGTTTAAAATTCAAAAAAAAAACAAGAAAAAAAAACAGCTAATGTGACTTCTCATCATAGGCCAAGTGTGACCACAGTTGGCTTGTGTGCTTTTGCTTCCCTTTATGTGCTTATACTGGCAA
This sequence comes from Pteropus alecto, assembly GCF_000325575.1. NCBI lineage: Eukaryota > Metazoa > Chordata > Mammalia > Chiroptera > Pteropodidae > Pteropus > Pteropus alecto. The sequence goes on along the minus strand of NW_006436811.1, from coordinate 868,406 downwards.
ATTAAAGATACAGGGAGACCTCTATGGGATTTGACATGAGTTTCAGAGGGCCCAATTTGAAGGTACAAAACTAGACATTGTTTCTTTTTTTTTGCATTCCTATTATAAGGAAGCTATTTTATCTCAAGGGCATAACATGTACCTAAATAAATAGTGAAATGTCTTATGTAAGGACTTTTGGAGAAGATAAATGTTTCAAGAAAAAAATCTTGCTATAGTCACACACAAGGAGAAGTATAAAATATTGCAAGGGTGAAATCATTTACTAACACTGGCTCAACTAGTGTGAAGACCATTTAGAATAATAAACTGTTTCTGTGGAGAGCCCGTTAAAAATCACAGCATTCTAATCTTCCTACCTAGATGTTAAGAACTTTTCATCTACATTTCATCATAATTTGAACTTGTTTCTTTTGGGATTTGAGGCAGTTTAATGCCAGCATGTGAGCATTCATTCCATTTGTGCTACTACAATGAATGGAAGCTCCTTGTCCTCTCTCATTTTTATTACTTTTATACATAAAATGCTCTGTGTTTTTTATTGCCAAAATTATAATTGCATTGCTTCTTTCTACACCATTGGTAATGGTACATTTTAGAATATCCATTCCATGCTAAAGAATTCTGCTTACAATTTAAAGTTTTTAAAATCCCGATCCTTGCCTCCACTGAAAGAAATCTTGCTCAGTTCCTAGACACTGCGTCCACTCAAATCCTGTCAAACAAGTTCACTCGTTTTTCCAAGTTTTATGTATAGACAGTTTGGCATCCATCTGGCTCCTCACCAAAATGTTTAAATTCTTTATTTTCCACGCTTGTGTAAAATAACTCCCTCATTTGAGTGTCATGATAACTAGCTCAGTACCCACTTTCTCTCAACTTTGATGTAATGTACTGACTCTTAACAACATTCAGAATTAACTGAAACCCTTGGCACACAGCTCATTATTTCTGCTTAAACTTGTGTCTTTCTCTTTGTTGATATGACTGCCTATGTATATGACAATTACAACACCAGAATCTCAAAATTTTTCATTATCTTCAACCCCATATGTTTTTCTCCATACTTCTGTATAGTTTTCTATACCCAAGGCACCATCTTAGATGTTGACACTGCAACTGCTCTGTGTTAAATAAAATTTATCTACCTCTAACATTTCTTTCTAATCATAAACTCCTATTTGTCTAGCTGACCTTTACCTCACTTCCACTACATCTGTTTGACACTCATGTTACTTTATCTTTCCATTTTTCAAAGTCCCAAAGCCCCATATAACTATTTTTTTCTTTTTACTCAGCAGGTACCCTGTGGTGGTTCTATGCTCATCTGTCTGAACACAATCCTACGTGTGTTTTGCTAGAGCATTTTTTCGAGAAGCACAAGTAAAGAATTAGGCCTCAAACGAATCTATAATATATCTAAAATCTAAACTATATTAGATGATTTATTATTAAGAAAGGTCATCCTTATCTCCAAAATTAAAATAAGCTGTTTTATTTTTCTTTATTCCTAACCAAGAAACCACGAATAATACAAATCTCTATCATGGTTCTCCACATATGGATGTTTTTATTTTAATTTTTTTAATTGAACATAAGTTTTGATTTGATGTGTATGTGTTTATATGTACAACTGCAATATAATTTTTTGACAGATTTTTAAAAATAAAATCAAACAATATAATCTTATGATCCTTTAGGCGACCATATCTATGAACCATTGCACTAAAATGATAGCAGGAGGAGTGTTTCCTGGTTGGCACACTGGGGGAAATCGTCACAGAATAGCTGCAGTTTTTACTGGAAAGTGAATGTTAAGGGAATAATTAAAAGCTACATAAGAAAACCGATAAACAAAATCAGAGAAGCAGAGAAAACAAGAAAATTTCTATAATGGTGAATCCCTCCAAGCTGGTCTTCGCAAATAGCCATGAATTGCTGGCCGGCAGCCTCTGGCTCACTCACTAAAAGTGACTGTGTATGGAGTCTCCACTCTCATGTCCATCACAGCTCTCTCCTTTTTTACTTTCACATCTTAACTCCTCTAGGCCTTCAGTGAGAAAGCTCTGAGGGTATTTGAGGATAAATAAGATAAGAGCAGGTGAAGCTGAAGATGAGGCTCCAAATAAATGTTAGAGTTAAATTGGACAAAGCCTTAAATATGCCTTTAGATTTTATCCTGCAAGGAGCGAGATATGTCTTTTAGGAGGAAACACTGTATACCTGGTATACTAGATGCTTTCTGACCAATACCCAGAGAGACTGTAACTTTCTTGATCTGTGTGCTATATTTATAATAACGAAGTCTGAAATAGTGTTAGCTGTCCAGGCTGGCATATTACATATGTAGCTGCCACAGATCACACAGGAAATAAAGATTCCTGTGTATTTCTTATTTTAAAACCTGATCATTTTCATCATTATGTAAATGTATAGTTTGGGTTTATTTACATCGAAATTTAATTTTATCCTCATTACATTTTATATTTTGATTTTCATTTTAACCAAGACTAATTAATTCATTCAGATTAATTAATTTATTCAATATTTTTCATAAACATCTACTAAGACCTAGGGATAGTTAAAGACACTGGTCTTTTGGGATTATAACTTTTTCACTCTCTCAAATTGTGACATTTGTCTCTTCCTTAGATTAAGATTGGCATTAGACATTTCCTATCATTATAATCTTGGTACCTACACCTTCTAATTCTACATATCCTTAATTCTAGAGAAATTAATTGATGCTGTCAGAGTTCAACTCAAAACCTTCTAATTGTTTTCTCAAGTTGTAATGCCTTATAGTTGTTTTCAAGAGTGATGTAGCCTTAAAATATCTTCTAGCCTCAGAGCTGCCTATGTGACATTATAGCTTCAAACTGTTCTATTTTCCAACCACTGAATATATTTTTTCCATCGTTTTGTCTTTGATTCTTATTCTTCCCTCCATTTATAGTCATTGTTATCCCCTTTCCTATATCAATCCCTGTTCATAATTCACCTCCCATGACGTTTCTACTTAATTATCAGAACTACAAGTGATTTTTTTTCCTACTTTGGTAGATATATATTTCATATTATGTATGAAAGTATAAATACTAGTAATATTATATATAATTTTACCCAAAGATTTTACTAATTATCTTTAATATTCAATTTTATATAGAGATAATTACATGTATATATAACACCAAGATTTAAAAATGTCCTTATTTAAAATATTTTTAAAGATCTCAAAAACGCAATTGCATCCATAATCAATGTGTTCTGATTATAACTTTTAATAAGTAAAAGGGATTTTCTAATGCCATGATTTAGGTGTCTGACTTGGCCTATGTTATGTTTAACAGTAAAATGATGTGAATTACATCATAGAAAACACCAAATTTACAGATTTTAAAATTGTGAGAGGAATATTAAATTATTGGACAACAATGTTTGTATTGAAGGACCAAATCTAGTAAGGAAAAAGGAAATGAGGAATAAGGGGAGAGAGTATTAAAAATATACAACAGAATCTCACTGTCCAGTCATATCGCGCTTACTGATCACCCCACCATCTTTTCAACATGCCAAATTTGCTTCCTCTTCATAGCCTTTGTACTTGTTTCCTTGTCTGGAATACTATACTCCAAAACTTTACATGATTTTCTGTCATTCTCTTGAGATTATTGTCTAAATATTTCTTATTATAGAAGACTACTGTGATGACCTTTTCTATAATAGCATTTGCATTCACCACCCCCATCATTCTCTATCTCCTTTATCTTTTTCTGCTTTCTTTTCCTGTAGCACTTTTCATTTTATAACACAGTACATAATTCATTCACGTTTTGCTTTTATTGTATTGTCTCTGCAACACCTGCCACACAGACACACATACATAATAAATGCTTCAGAAGAACAGAACTTTTGTTGTTTTCTCTTTTGCTTTAAACTTTTATATTCCCAGTCTAAGGGCAATATAAATTAATAATAGTCACCCCAAAATATTTATTGTATGCATTAGTTAATTAATTAGAATACTAAAATAACGTGGTATTGTTCTGTTCTACTCTATGCTATTCAGGTCACGGTTAATATATTATATTATACCCAGTTCTGAGCACTGTGTTTCAAGAAAGTCATATTCTAAATAGTCATATCTGGATGATGAATGTATCCTGTGTTGTGTGAAGAAATTGAACGGTTTAATCATCTTTATTGGAGAGAGAATCTGATCTGATAAATGTGATAAATATATTCAACTATCCATGAAGATGGATAAAAGTATTAAACTTATTAAAAACTTATTAAAATTACTTCTTTAAAAAGTAAAAAAGATTAAAAGTATAAGCAAATGGAAGTAAAGAATTGAATTTGTGCTAAATATAATGAAGAACACTCAACATCTTCAAAGAAAAAGCCGCCTCAGGAATTAGGAAGGTGATATTTTAAGCATCATCTGTACCATTTCTTCCAACAAGTGTTGTAAAAGTGATTGAAGCATGGATTAGAGATTAAAGTGAAAGACACAAAGACATTCAATCTGGATAACTTGAAAATTCTATGAGAAATAAATTTTAAAATATTGAATGTAAACAATCTAGAGAGGTAAAAAATTGAAACCTAAAAACAAGGGAAAAGGATAATTTCTAAGTTCTATAATTTGAACTTAGAGATATCAAGAAATTTATCATCATTATTATTGTGATAAATTACAATATATTAAACAGAATTATTCTGTACATGAATATAAGAATAAGAGTTTACTCATTATTTTAGTTAAATTTGTTTTCTATGTGTTCTCTTGGCTCTTTTGTCATACATTGCTTTGTATTAACATATTTTTTATGGTATCAAGTAATTTTACTTAATAAACAAAAATAATTTAAGTTAATTTCTCTATTGAGATATTAAATCATTCTTTGGGTATTCTCAGATACTTAGATGATTCTTTTACAAAAGTCAATATAGTTTATGTTCTGAAAAACTATTGCCCAGCTTTTACAATAAAATATTCAAAAATAGTTCTTCATGGTGATTACTGTTGTGCTATTGACTGCATGACTAGTTCAATCAATGGTGCAGAAATTGGTCATTTATATTGCAAAAATCAGGATCAGGTTTATAAAACAGCTGACTCTATGACTGTTCATCTTGTGAAAGAACTCAGATTAAGGGTGACTTGTTTTCAGAACCTCTGAAAGAATTTCTAAACAATGACTTACATACCTCACACTGTCTTTATATTTTTTATTATTGTTCAAATAATTTTTGTTTTTGATGTAAGTTGATTTTAAGTTCTATGCTTGTATTTTGGATATTATATGGCAAGATTACTTTTGAGATGTAATTTAGTTTGAAAAAGTTGATTAATTAACAGCACCGTTGCTTTGAAAGAAATTTACATTTTCAGTGCAAACTTTTTAGGACTACCGAATTACTTTTGGGGTATGTTGTTGAAACCAGCCATTACTAAACTAAGGTATTTCATTTACCTACAGAGTAATTAAGGAAGTTAATTTAATAATGTAATTTGTTCTATCGATTATGAATAATAGAAGACCCCCAAATTTTGTGACCAAAACCAACAAATCGTGGCTAGGAATTTAGGCAGGACTATGGACAGCAATATTTCTCCATCTGGTGGAACCTGAGATCACTCAAGCTATTCACATAGACTTGGGGCTGGTCTGGAGATAAGAGAACATCTTTACTTACGTGCCAAGTGCCTTAGTAGGGTCATCTGGAAGACTAACTTAGGTAGAACTCTTTTTTACGACTTGCCTAGCGGTCCCTCCAATAAGTGTGCTGCTTTCATAACAGCTAAGGGCTCTAAATATAAATCTTCCAAAATGTAAGACACAGACCTATCAGATGTGAAGATCAGACCTACAGGAACTGGTGTAGCATTATTTCAGTGGTACTCTATTGGTAGGTTTACCCTGTTTATAATGGGATGAGAAAAAGTATCCAGCTTTTGAAGAGAAGAGTATCAAAGAATATTTGGCCATTTTTACTCCAAAAGTGAAGTGAGTTTTAAGCCCTCAGACAAATGTTTTTGAAGTTCCCTTTAATGTTTAATCAGGGAGTTAAGAAATACCTCTTTTCTTTTCTTCTTATGTCTTCTAAAAATCCATACTTTTAGTCTCAGCAAATGTCAAAGTGAGATTTCATTTCAAATCCAGTAGCATGCAAACTCAGCTATTTTGGGAGTTCAATTTTAGAAGAAAGTCAAGTTTGTCTAGACCCTGCTCAGGTTTCTAAATGAAATATTTCATTGTTTCTGGATTAGTGGAAACCTAGGTGCACTATTTCAATTTAGTTTAACTATTCAGTAGTTACAGCAAATTCTTGAGACCGTATGGGGCTTTGTCATTCCTTTTGAATTTATCACCAGGTTTCTTTGTAAAACATGACAGTACTTGTCACAACCTGGTGAACCCAGAAGAGTTGGCTGAAGCTCACCATTTTTACATTCAATTTGGAAGCTCAGCTGGGCTTGGCTGAACGTAATATGTCAAGCTAAATGTGCTTGGCTTAAAATAGTAAAGTTAAAGCAAATGAACTAATGCAAATTTGTGTAAATTGGACACTGTATATTACCACTAACTTCAATAACAGTTAAAATCAAGACGGACAGTAAGCGAGAAACCAGATCTAGAACAATTGGTAAGACAGGTGGAGTTTGCCCTCAAAACTCTGCCAACTCTGTGAATTATTTTAATCTTGTTCTAGAACAGTTATGCTTTCTTACCCTGCAACTTTACAAGGTTCCTCATACTGTTGTTTAATACATATATATGTAAAATATGTATATATGTATTATACATGACATATATAATGCTAACATGTGCAATATATAATATAGTATAAAATATATGACGTATTCATTATATTACACATAGTATATTATTATGTGTTTTATAGTATGCATAATGTATATGTTATATAGTGTTAAATTAATTACATAAGTATTATCTATGCAATATATTATATATGATAATATATATAAATTTATTTTCCCCCTGTGAGACTATGAGTCCCATGAAGGTTCATATTATTAATATCTTCTTATACTTAGTATAAAATCTTATTTTTAGTAAATATTTTTATTTTCCTTTTTGATTAATTAACATATTAGTATATTAGGCAGTATACTGTAAGTATCACTTCACTTGATACACTCTTAGCTCCACCACTGTATGGTCTATAAAAATAAACCTATAGTCAACGCATAACATCTTTAACATCATTCTTTAAAATCAAGTTAAATCTAATTTTTGAATAGTTTAGATTTCATCAGAGAAGCAATTAGAGCTATTGGCAAAGAAAGAAGCTAAACATTGAAAATATTAAAAGAAAAAAGTTAAAATATTGAGAGATTAAAAATGCAAACCTATTTTATCTCTCTCTTGGCATTAACCGTCTCCATTCCCTTAATGGCCCATATATAAAGATTAAATCTCTTACAAATATATATTTCTGTGTTACACATTATCCCCAAATATAGGGGCTTAGAACAACAATAATCTGTGGGTCAAGAATTTCAAAAGATTTAACTCAAGAGTATTTGTTTCCCAGTGTCTCATGAGGTTATTGTCAGGCTGTGGATGGTGCTGGAAGAGAAAGGGGCTAGATCAGCTTGTGAGTAGCTAAGGCATCTCCCTCTCTAGTCTCAGGGCCTCTTTATGTGTTCTCTCAGCATGGGAGTGTGTATGCTTCTTCATTGAACGGAGGCTTCAGGACACAAGCTCCTTTGCTCAGGGCTCCAAGCATTGGTGCCCAAGGAACCAAAGAGAAGGTGCACCACCTTGAACAGCCACATCTCAGAAGTCATGCAGCATTACTTCTGCTGTGTTCAGTTAGATGAGAGTGAATCACAGACTGGTTCCAATTCAGGAAGTGGGGACCTAGTACCACTCAAATACACATGCGCAGTGGGAATGGTGTCAAGGCCAAGTTTAGAAGGGCAGGTGGAATAGAAGGTTTTGTTTTACACAAATGATCTTGAAATAGGTATTATGAAGAAGAAACAAAGTGAAATATTTACCTTAAAAAATGTCCACTAGTAGCAAGAATCCAGAAATATTTAACTCTCGGCTGCTCAGAAACTGCAATAATTAGTCAAATAAATTTGAGTCACTTATCAATGTCTGGCTATTTATTGTAACCCTTCTCCTTAATTATCTGTAAATCCTCCTTTCTAAATTATGCGAAAAGTTTTCCTCCAAGTAAATTCTGTTATTCTAACAGATAGTTTCTATAACATATACTCACAATCTGTCCGTCTGGTAAGCATTCTTTATGAAAGCGAGAACCCGCCTTTTAAGATACATAAAATTCGGGGTTAATCACTGAACTCTTTGGGTTTTTTCTAGTTTTGATAACAAAGTAATATCTATATAGCTTTTTTATTCCATTATGAATCATTATTATTGTTATTATTTCATCCATATTTTTCCCTGGACCATGAAACTTTAAAACATAATGATTCTCTATTTTCATTCATGTGTTTAGTCCAATATTATATTTAAAAAGTAAAATATTTTACACTCATCTTGTTAAAGAAGAATGAGAGTTAACTTTTTTTTTTTTTGATATATTTCAAAAAGACACTTAAACATGCAAAATAGGTGATTTCATGTCA
>NW_006436811.1:801844-858563 GCF_000325575.1 Pteropus alecto | reverse complement strand
TCAAGAGTATTTGTTTCCCAGTGTCTCATGAGGTTATTGTCAGGCTGTGGATGGTGCTGGAAGAGAAAGGGGCTAGATCAGCTTGTGAGTAGCTAAGGCATCTCCCTCTCTAGTCTCAGGGCCTCTTTATGTGTTCTCTCAGCATGGGAGTGTGTATGCTTCTTCATTGAACGGAGGCTTCAGGACACAAGCTCCTTTGCTCAGGGCTCCAAGCATTGGTGCCCAAGGAACCAAAGAGAAGGTGCACCACCTTGAACAGCCACATCTCAGAAGTCATGCAGCATTACTTCTGCTGTGTTCAGTTAGATGAGAGTGAATCACAGACTGGTTCCAATTCAGGAAGTGGGGACCTAGTACCACTCAAATACACATGCGCAGTGGGAATGGTGTCAAGGCCAAGTTTAGAAGGGCAGGTGGAATAGAAGGTTTTGTTTTACACAAATGATCTTGAAATAGGTATTATGAAGAAGAAACAAAGTGAAATATTTACCTTAAAAAATGTCCACTAGTAGCAAGAATCCAGAAATATTTAACTCTCGGCTGCTCAGAAACTGCAATAATTAGTCAAATAAATTTGAGTCACTTATCAATGTCTGGCTATTTATTGTAACCCTTCTCCTTAATTATCTGTAAATCCTCCTTTCTAAATTATGCAAAAAGTTTTCCTCCAAGTAAATTCTGTTATTCTAACAGATAGTTTCTATAACATATACTCACAATCTGTCCGTCTGGTAAGCATTCTTTATGAAAGCGAGAACCCGCCTTTTAAGATACATAAAATTCGGGGTTAATCACTGAACTCTTTGGGTTTTTTCTAGTTTTGATAACAAAGTAATATCTATATAGCTTTTTTATTCCATTATGAATCATTATTATTGTTATTATTTCATCCATATTTTTCCCTGGACCATGAAACTTTAAAACATAATGATTCTCTATTTTCATTCATGTGTTTAGTCCAATATTATATTTAAAAAGTAAAATATTTTACACTCATCTTGTTAAAGAAGAATGAGAGTTAACTTTTTTTTTTTTTGATATCTTTCAAAAAGCCACTTAAACATGCAAAATAGGTGATTTCATGTAGTCAGTAATTTCATTTCAGGTTCAAGGTAAAGCTGTTAAAAATTTGCACCTTTCATATCATATGACAGTTATAAATGAACAACTGAAGTAACTGAAGAATGAAGATAAAAGCCTAACCACCAAGTTTTTCAGATTTGGAAATTTTCAGTAATAAAAAAGCATAGTCTTTTGCTTCTCCTTAATTTAATTGTCCTTCACGACATCTCAATCTTAATATCTCTGAAATTTTATTTTTGATTTTGTTTCGTCTTTCTCAATCATGACCTTCTGAAAACCATAACTTCTAAGTAATTTTTTTTTTTTTTAGTTTTTCCTTATAACTATGCTAAAGAGTAGCATGTAGTTAGGCATAATCAAGAGATTGTACTATCTCTGACTAAATTACTCAACCCGCAAAATAAAGAAGGGAGAAAATAATTTGTCAACTAGTAGAAAAATATTTACTGGAGCAGTTATTGGAAATAAATGACCCAAATCCCTAATCTGATCAATTTTTTTCCCCAGTTATCTGACATCTCTATAAAGTAAAGCACAGGGTTTAGAATCATGCACAATGCATCTTTGAACAAAATCTTTTTACTTCTGTAATAAGGTTATAGAGAAGTTGTATAAGTATTAGAAATAAATTATAAACCAGGAAATGTAATGTCTGTTAAAAAATAGTACCATTTCCCATTGTTTAGAGAAGACCAGGGTGAGACATAATAAAAATACTACTCAGTATTTTAAAAATATTTATAAATTTACTACCAGTTTACTTACTTCACAGTTAACTAGATTAGGAGAAAGAAAATATGCCATTTCGAAACCTTGGTAAAATGTTTAGACAGGTCACACTGGTATTAATGTCATATTGCTGATTCTCTTAGAGTGACTAGTCTAACTTTCTGAATATAAAAAGAAAAATAGAGATAAAACAGAATATCGCTCATGACACATTGCTGTCAAAGCTGGTGTGTAGGCTCACTCCTGGTGTGATAGTGAAAACCACATTTTCTCCACCCAAGAGAAAGATACAGTCCTGGCCTATAGGCTACCCATTCAAAAGCCTGTTTTCCTGATTTACAATCAGCCAACTCTACGTTTCCAAATCATGAACCTAAGCCAAATCATCTTATCATGTTGATACATCTTTATTAGACACAAAATACAAGAATATAAAATCAATGATATTCGGTACCAGAAATTGGGGTTTACTTCTTTATTTGGCCAAGTATGCGTGTCTTGGTCCATCTTTCTTTATACCATAAAATATAGCATAATGCCTTTTTTTTTTTTAAGCACATACATCACTCACATTATTGTTTTATTTTGGCATCTTCCCAGTTTCCAGAAGTTCTGCTCAAAGGCATTATAATTGAATTGTAAACACTGGTTATTAAATGCATTAAATGTATACTTAAAAGTAACAGATAATTAACACATTAATTGTTCATATGGAAGCCACTTACACAGAGGTTGAATAAGAAGTGTAATACAATCAAGGAGCCTTAACTCTTAAGCAGCATGGACACAGCGTCAAATTTTAATATCCCATTAAAATAATTTATCCTATGAAATCTCATAAAATTGTGCATGTGTCTATGTGTGTGTTTGTTGATGGAAAAAGTATTATCTAGCAAATTTCTTCCAATACTCTAAATAATTATTGTGCTGAGTACATATGACTCTTCTCTCAATGACATACAAATAATATTTACTAACCTCAGACTTAGATTATGCATAATTCCTCCTCCACTCCTTAGTAAAGAAATAGTTAACAATGCATAACAACTTATTATGCATACATATAGGTTTATCTATTTTTGTACTTGGTACATGAAAATTGAAAGAAACTTTAATTTTCCAGATAATCTCTGAGACATAGAAGGATTTATAAATAAATTCAGTTTATTACTGAAAAGAAAGGAGGCTGGGATGCAGTTTTCATGGGGTGGGAGAGAGAACAGTAAGAAACAGAACACTGCTCTTTACCACTCTACCTCTCAAACTCAAGCTGTCTTGGAAACATTGCTTCGAAAGGGGCATCTTGTTGCTGATTACTCCCTGCCAGCACAGACTGTGTGCTTCTGAGCAAGGCGGAGGAATTTCCTTCACTACTAATCTTTTATCCTAGAACAGATGACCATCTGTTTTAGAAAGTTTAGGAGTAAGTATTTATTCTAGTCATGGAAAAACAAAAACAAAAATAAAACCCTTGTCTTTCTTAAGGTTTAGTCTGCCTTCGCTCTATAATTCCATTATCCTTTTACAACTGAGGGCACAGGAAGGGGCACGGTTGTAGATTTACTCTCTGGGATGAGTTCAGGATTCTAGGGCTTTGAATTTATCACAATATCAAAGAATCTGGAATAACTTCTGTTTTTTTTTCTTTTTTCTTTTTCTCTGTCTTCACCCTCTGTTGCTCAGCCTTTTTGTATTAAATCAATCATCATCCATCAATTCTTCCTCTCGTCTGGGTTATATGATGCAGAAGAATATTCACTCCACTCTTATCATCCTCAGGAACAAACATTCGAATGGGATTGCCTTCCTCAATGACCCATAAAACATTGCTTCCATTATTATCTCTGTGTGGGCATTTGAATGTGAGGTATGCCATTTTCTTTCTGTTTTATTCACAAGCACATTTCGAAATGCCAATCAAAATCACTGGAGAAACTGCTCCTATTTGGGGTGAAAATGATTGGTCCCTGACAGTATTTCAAATTTTTGGTCATGCTCCTCTATCATACATTTATATTTTTCTTTAGTCAGAATAATTATTGGTGAAGCCAGTGTTTTTAGCAAATGAATTCATGCTCTCTTCTGAAATGCATCAGAAATTACATTTTAAAAACTACAGTAATTGTTTTACATGTGATATATCCCTGTCACCTCACTTAAAACAACTTTTTAATGTTCTAAATGAAAATATAGTTTTGATGTTTGTTCCTATGTCAATTGTTTAGAATAAGACCTTGGCACATGAGTTATTGATAATTCATTTTTCCTCTTGTTTCAAAAATAATTTTTAATTACTTAAGCTACAAGAATAGAATTAGAATTACATGTGCATCTGAGATCCAATATGTTAAGAGAAGAAACATAGAATAAGGGGAGTGAATGCCTAACTCTAATCAAAGCAAACTCTTCTATTTAATTTGTGCCCTTGGGTGAGTCTTTTGACTCTCACAGCTGTGGTTTTCTGTTTGGCAAAGAGCTGGTCTCAGGCCCTGAACCAGCCCATGCCCCTCAGTCAGCATCAGCTCCTTGGCCTCCTTCCACCTTCCTCCACACCCCTCAGTGTAAGTGTGCAGATCTCATGGAATTGTATTTAGGCGAGAGTGCTTTATACCAGTAGGTGCTATACCAATGAAAAAAACTTCATTCAATCCAAACTTTTACATTAAATAACTGGTTATACTCATCGGAGACACAATTTTCAATTAGTAGAGAATTTAAAAGATATTCCATTACCTTTATTAAATTATAGAAAACAAACAGCTTTTCCATTCTAGTACAGAAGAGGCTTTTGCTTTTAGCCTTCAACTCTTGTTGTAATATTTGAATGCTTTTAATATTTGTACTTATTCTGTTTACATTTTGATATTTAATCTTAGTAAAATGACCAAATCGAAACTAGCCTTTGGAGAATAGTGAATAAAGTGCATTAACACTCCCAAGTAAACTCCTGTTATATACCTTAGGAATGGTCTAATTGAACCACCTCATTTTGCAAATAAGGACACTAAGGTATAGAACTATCGAGGGAGGGGAGTGGGTCCTTCATTCTGAATAAGGCTATCAGGAATTTTTATTAAGATTATTCAGCTAAATAATCAGCTGATCTAGGTCCAGAGGCCAGGCTTTTGGCAATGAGTACAGTGTTTTTTCTCTCAGCCAATACTTCACAGCTGACACACACAAAGTCATAAAATACTTTGAAAGTCAAAAGGAAATCAAATCAAAACAAAACAAGATTGTCATGATTTAATCGACTTGAATTAATAACTCTAGAATTCATGTGTTATATGTGTTTACACTTGAGGTGTGTGAAATGACCACTAAAATGGGATATTAAAGACACATTTAAAAGTCAAGCAAGACTAATGAAGTGTGTTACCTATCTTATAATTCTACATACAGCATCTGGTTGACAAGCATTCTTAAGACATATAACAAGACATAAAAGTTATGCAAATGATAACTACTAGGAAAATTTGCGTGTAGAATAGTAGTATAATATTTTATGGAAGTTTTCCCTAGAGAGCTGAACTGTGAAAACAGAAGCACTTTACAGATACCTGTAATTTGGGTAATTTCTTATTAAAAGTGACAATTATTTGAAATAAGGTTATTGAAAACCACTGTAGTGACTTATTTTGAACATAATGAACAATTCTCAAAAGACTTTCCTGGCGATGCCTCCTACTACCAATGCAGGGCCTAAACTGGCTCCGCTAAGAGGGACAGAAGACCACTATCCCAACATCTGTCCACCAGCCTGCATGTCTTATTTTCTTCCTTTCCTTGCTCTGAGTTCACTTGTCCTTGAAAACAGCTTGATGGAATTATTACACCTGTATATGTCACAGAGGGCACATGAGGAAGCTATCATGGGGGAACTTTAAGGATAAGTGAAACATTTTAAGCACAGTTGGAAATAGAACCCTCAGGCAGAAGAAGTAGTACGAGAAATCTCAGGGAGTATAGGAGAACATGACTATCTGAGAAATGGCAGGTAAGGCAGTATTCTTCTCACTTACTTGACAGGAGAAAGCTAGAAGTTAAATAATTTGTTTACAAATTCCCAGATAGTAAATTGACAAGTTAAGACTCAAGCTTGTTTTTCTATTAGCTTGTCTCTACTGTTCAAACTATTTCACGCTCTAAAATGCTCTACTGGACCCCTGCATCAAATCATGTGTGTACACTTTTAAGGAAACTTACTAGACATGGCTTCATTGACCTTTAAAACTGGGGTTTGGTTTTCAAAATGTTCAAAGTAAAAGCCCTTCTTTAGTTTCTGTAACTGGGTTTTGGGGGATATTTATTTATTTAAAAACAATGTGAAACCTATCCTCTTCACAATTTTTAAGTGTATAGTACAGTATTCTTAACTGTACATGCACATTGTTGTTGCACAGCAGATCTCTAGAAATTTTTCATGTTGCATAAAGGAAACTCTATACCCATAGAATATTAGTTCCTGTTCCCATCTCTCCGCAGGCCCTATCAACAACCATTCTACTCCCTGATTCTATGAGTCTGAATATTTTAGATATCTCAGTGTAAGTGGAATCCTGCAATATTTGTCCTTCTGTGACAGTTTATTTCATATAGTGTGATGTCCTCAGGGATCGTCCATATTATAGTATATGACAATATTATTTTCATTTTAAAGGCTGAATAATATTCTATAGTGTATGGATATATATATATATATATCCATTTTCTTTAACACATTTGTCTGTTGATGGCCATTTAGCTTATTTCAACCTCTCAGCTATTGCGAATAATGCTGCAATGAATATGAGTTTGTAAATATATCTTTGAGATCTCATTTTAAATTATTTTGCATAAACACCCAGTTGTGGACTTGTGGATTGTATGGTAGTTCTATTTTTAAGTTTTTGAGGAAACTTGATACCGTTGTTGATAGAAGCTGCACTTTCTTATATTCTCATCAACAATACTCCAGGATTCCAATTTCTCCACCATTTTTACCAGTACTTGTTACTTTCTATTTTGTTTGTTTGTTTGAATAATGGTCATCCTAACAGGAGTGAGGTGCTATCTCATTGTGGTTTCGATTTGCATTTTCCTAATGGTAAATGATGTTGATCATCTATTTTTAAATATACCTATTGGCCATTTTTATGCTTTCTTTGAAACAATGTCTTTTCAAGGCCTTTGCAGACTTTTAAATCAGTCTATTTAGGGTTTTTTGTTTGTTTGTTTGTTTTTCTCTCTCATTTTTAGCTATTGAGTTGTAGAAGTTCTGTGTACATTTTGACTATTACTCCCTTACCGAATATATGCTTTGAAAATATTTTTTCCCATTCTATAGGTTGCGTTTTCACTCTATCAGTTGTTTCCTTTGCTGAACAGAAAATTTTGTTTGTTAAGCCTCACTTGTCTGTTTTTGTTTTTGTTGACTATGATTTAGGTGTTATATCCAAGAAATCATTAACAAGCCAATGTTATGGACCTTTCTCCTTATGTTTTCTTCTAGGAGTTTTATCGTTTCGGGTGTCAAATGTAAGTTTTTAATCCATTTGAGGTGTTTTTTTTGTTTTGTTTTGTTTTGTTTTCTTGTTTTTTGTTGTTTTTTTTTTATGTATGGGGTAGATAAAGGTCTAACTTCATTCTTTGCATGTAGATTTTTAACAATGTTTTGCATCTTCAATGAACACAGTAGTTGCAATGTGAGTTGGGGCTGCTATAGGTAGGTAAAGTACACAATGCTTTCAGAAGGGCTTTTGCCCAGTACATTACACAGTCAAATAGAATCGTGTTCAAGGAACATGTAAAATGTCTGCACCATAGTCTATAAGAGGTCACTTTCCTTTCTTAATATAATTGTTTTAATAGTGAGAATAATGAGGAACGAGGATAGGGAAATAGGTATTGAATTGTAGGCATGTGTAAAACATGATTTGGGAATTTAGTGGCACTATGTTGGTGTGTAGACAAAGTGTGATGTAGCTGCCAACAGTATGGTGTTAATAGAATTATAGTCTCTAAAATAAGACGTTGATAACCCCATCTAATTCTTTAATTCCTAGGTACCACATAGTCAAGGAGACACAAACTAGAATTTGTACAGTGGATAATGAGAATGGTAAATGAAATTATGTCATAATAGAAATTGAGGTTTTTACTCTAAGAAAGAAAAAAAAAATCAGGAAAATGGAGTATCTTAGGCTCAACTACTAGAAACGCTGTTATAATGAAATAGAATTGAACTTTCTGTTTCACAATGTTAAGGGGTTGAATCAGAACTACTTAGTATAAATGCATGAAAAACTGTATTGACATATTTCAGGAGACTTTTTTTTATAAGTATAGATTAACAGAATGCTTGCAAAAAAGCATTCATACATATTCTCACTTGATAGCATTTTGTTCATATTTGTGGTCATTTCTATACCCATCAAATTAGTTCATGGTTGTTTGTGCCAGGGGCCATGTTAATTGCCAATTAATTACTACCCAGTCGATCATATTGACCATGTGGCAGCCTGAGTTGGCCATTTGGCCAAAGGAAATATCTTGAACAGAAACCTTGTGTTCTGGTTTTTCATATTATCTAAAAATAGACTGAGCCAATTTCTATTTATTATAATATATTTCTATATATTACTGTAATATAAAGCTTCCTAATAATAGAAACAGAATTTCTACTCCTAGTAGAATTCTACTGCAAATCAAATGTCACTAGATGCACCTTCCAAAATCTGTCACAGAGATAATTCTCTATGTTGAAGAGATGCACAAATCAAAGTACCCTCAATAGTTTAATGTCTAATGTAATAATTTCCAATTTGTGCTTCTATAATTACAATTTTAACCCGATATAATCTCTCAACAAAATGGAATGAAGAAATGAGACAATGGAAAATTTAAAATTGCTTCACCATTCACCATACTGCACAGACCTCATTTTACAAAGGATAGGTTGGGGATAGAGTATCTTTTCTTTCAAGATTACTTTTTCTTCTTAGTATTTCTGATATCTTGGACCCTCCTAAATTTTATTCATTAGCATAAAAGGAGAGCACAAAAAAAATGCCAAGGAGAGACAGTGGCTTTGAGGGAATAATCTTCCCACTTGTTTTCATTTCTACTACATGAAATTGAACTTCCTTCCAACAAATTCTTTTTCTCTCTTAATGTAGTTTTGAATTGTGTTTCTCTCACTTGAAACCCAGAGTAACAATAACACAATTACAAGAATGAAGGCCACAGGAATTACAAAGTGGGCGATGATAGGCTCTGAAGTGTAGCAGCAGAAACAATGTTCCTGCAATTCTTTCAAAATCAAATACTTTTTTGGAACAAGTAATGAAGACTAACATACTTAGGGAGACCAAAATTCTCATTAATCTGAAAGTTTTACATTGGAAAGAATTGTAGAATAATACACAGTCCAGATAGCAGATTCATAACCCATTTCAAATCACTAAAATTCTGTCAAATTTCTTTGGAGTTGTCTTGGCTGAATTTTTAATCTTTGAATATAGTATTTTGTTTCTAGGTAGATACAAAATTCAGAATTTCCTTGAGTGAGAGATTCCCTAAAACACTTTAAAAAATATGAAAAATTATCTACTGGCTTGACTATTATTTTAACTTACGGTATAAGGTTTCAGCTCAGTTTATCTGTTTAATTTGTCTGTCTTCCCAGTAACAACGTTACCAGCTAACTAGATCATGCAGTAGTTTGTAGCTTTTATCTAGTACAGAATTGAGCCAACTTTTTCTGTAAAGACCAGATAGTAAATATTTTAGTCTTTGCAGGTTACAAGTTCTCTGTCTTATAGTACAAAGCAGCTGTAGACAAGCTTAAACAAATGAGCATGGTAGTGTTCCAACAAAACTTTATTTATAGACATTGAAATTCAAATTTCTTATTATTTCCCTGTGTTTCAAAATATACTTTTTAAATTTAAAAACAAAAATTAAATATGTAAAAATTGTTCTTATCTCATGTGACACACAAAACAGGCAGCAGGCTAGATCTGACTTTCAGGCCATGGTTTGCCTATGACTGAAAGTTAAATAAAACCTTAATTAATTCTTTTCATCTCTTTATTTAGGTATGGTTTTAGTCCCACGATATGTTAAAGGACTTGAATAAATTGATTTGTAGTTAAATAATTTATTTGGGTATAGTTGTTTCTTTTTCTACCAAATATTTAACACTACAATGCATAGATGCTAAAAAGGAAATATAAGTTATTTGAGGAAATATCAATTTAGAATTTGCTAACTAGATTTAAAATATTTCTCTGCAATTGCTGTTTTCCTAATCCAAATAAAGACAGCACTCAAACATCTTTGTCATTGGCTTAATCACCTGACAACATATGCTTTTCTGGCCTAAAGCAAAAGTTCCCTGATTTTTTCTAAGTTAATTTTTTTGGTTCTAGATCACTTTTAATTTTTAAGCTTTTGTTTCTTTTGCCTTTTATACTAAGTGTTAACATGTCTGGCTGCAATGCAGGTACTTAGAGCACCATCTAGAGATGAAAAGTTAAAATTAACATAAAAAAAATATATGGACCAAGAAGCAGTATAACTGGAAGATGACTTTGCAATTTACAATTAGTGTGCAAATTATATTTTCAAATGATTGGCTCTAAGAAAGTCACATATTTCTAATTGAAAGCAAATACTTGTTTAATATTGATTCTCTGCATGACTTTTCCAAAAATACATAGATTGAGCAGCTTTAGACTATGATTTGCATTCCATGCAAATAATTAAGTTAATGAATAGATTACTGTGTATTTAATCATATTCATATAAACCTCTTATGTTGAGTAGATATATTTTTAAAAGTCTCCTAAATACCATGCACATAAACATAAAAATACAGAGCAATCAAAATCTGTATGAAGGGTCTCTTCCCTTAAGCTCATATGAATTTATTCATTATCATATATATTTTTTTCTTTTTCTTCTGCATAAAACCAGAAGTATATGAATGTAAACAGCACTTCTGTTTCTTACTTTGTGGCAAATAATGCAAAAGTTGCAATCAGTTTAAGGAGTTGAGTCTAACTTCCCAATTACACAAACATCTTGATCCACAGTGAATCAGTAATATAGCTATTTTTCTAGTGATTTCTGTAATAGTGAATGAGTTGGGTCTATTTTCTCAAACAGCTAATTAACAAAATGAACATTATTACTTTAAAATAACATCTATAATGTAACAGACTATGGCAGTCCAAGCTAAATAATATGCAATTTTGACATATCAGTTTAATTGTTTCTTTGAACAAAACATTAGTGTTCCACAGAACTGTTAAGACATCAGTGAGGTATTTTTTGGGAACATAGGTGACAGTGCAAAGTCTTTTTTGCCACTATTTTATAGTGCGTCAATTTTGTCTCAGTTATCCCGAAAGCTTTATATATTAATTTCCCTCACTGCTCTTCCCCCTGCAAAATCTACAAGGTAGAATATGTTTCTATTTTATAAATACGAAAATTAAGTTATTGAAATAACAGACATGTAATTCAAAACCCAAGTGTGTCTGGCTCCGAAGCAGGTTCTCTTTCTCTTTTCACTTCTGCCTTTGCTGGGATACGATCACAGTCCTATTAAATGGATAAAAATAAACTGACTACAAGGGATTCAGCTGACACATTTGGAGTCAGATTGTTGGAGATCAAAGGCCATTCTTACTATTAACAAAATAAATTTAGGAAAGTGGCTGAAGCTTTCTAATGCATACTTTACACATCTGTAAATGGGGATAGTGATTATATCTAATTTTTTAAAGTCCTATGAGAAATCTATGTAAAATATTTAGTTTAATGCTGGCTACTAGATGATACTGATAAAATTTGAACTATTGCTGTGGGAAAGAAAGCAAAGCAGGGTGTCTTAATCATCTGGGTGCCATAACCCAGGAATCAGATTGGTGGCCATGATTCATTTGATTGCATGATAATTGATAAGAACAGGCAGAAAAATACAATTCAAAGAAGGAAGAGACTATTGAGATCATCCCACATTACTTATTCCTGTTATTGATTTAAAAACTGAGATGCAGAGTGGAGAAGCAACTTTTAAAAAAATCTCCACAACTGGCTGGGGTAAAATTCATGTTTCTAATCTGACACCCCACCAAGTTTTCTTCATCTCTGCCATGCTCTTCTTTTTAATATAGACCTTTTAATGTAAACAGAACAAAATGCATATATTTTTAAGTCCAGAATAAATTATTGACTTTTTTCTCACGTCAAAAATGTACTATAAGTAAGTGAACTATCACTTAAAATTTTTCAAATCTAGCCCAACGTTTTAGACAATCCCTGTTAAGTCTTCCCACCACAGTCACGGACTCCCGAGTCCATAGCAAGTTCCTGAAGGCCTTCAATTTCCAGAAGTACATTTTACTGTCCCTGTGCATAGATGCTTTTCTGAATATGTAGATTATATGAATAGTAGAGTATGCTCCTTTAATCCCTAGAAACACATGTAAATTATGTATGAAATTTTATTTTTATATTTGCATATTATATCATGATAAGTTTCTATTTTGTAGCTTGAAAGCAAACATCTGCATCATATATGAAATTAGTTTAAGAAACTTTTTTATAATTACAAAATAAATGACATTTGTATGAAATCTGAATGAAGCAATAATCTAGATATCAGAGTTGACAATTTCAGGGTTTTTTTCTGACAGATCTCTTTCTGTCTATGCCATTGAACAAATGGATGATCTTGAAGTAAAAGAAGGGAAATCAGGAAGACATTGTTTTAAATTCCTGACTCCTCACTTTTGAAGTTTACGTTTTCGAGTCAATCACAATATGTCTGAAACTCCAAATTAAATATTAGATTAGAGGATACTAAATGTTTTTAAGGTCTAAAATAAAATATTTATTATATAAATCCTTTCCTTTTTCTATACTTTAATTGTTCAGCAACTAATTTAAAAATAACACATCTTTTTTATGGAAAAGAGAAAGAATAAAATATACTATCTGTGAAAGGGAGAGTCAATATAGATCCACAGTTTCACTTCAAATCTTTCTCAACATAAAATAATACTCTGAGGTTGTAACAGTAAGAGATTGTGTGAGTATGTGTGCATGCCTGTGTGCCTGTGTGCCTCTGTGCCTGTGTGTGTGTGTGTGTGTAGGGTCAGGTGTACATATCCTTAGAGATCATGTTTTAAATTAGAATTTTGGGCAATTAGACACAATATCAGACAAGGTCAAATTTTTCTTTCTTAATTGCCAAATTAAAAGACCATGAGCAGAATATCCCTTAGAGGTTATAATAATGAATAAGGCTGAAAGTAGTTGTTTATCATTTTGGCTTAACTATTAGTATAGAATATGGAAAAGGGGAAAACAGACAAAAAATAAATGTTATCCTATGCATTTTCCTGCCTCCTTAAAGTGGATAAAGAATAAAAAATGACTTACCACTGTTTCCTTGCAAAATACAAACAGTTAAAGAGTTCTTGACTTAACAGTTTCCAGAATTCCACAATTTTCTTTCCTCCTAATATTTTACAATCAGTAGAAATTTCTGAGAGATAAAATATACAACCAATATGCAATAAATCAAAGTAAAGATAAACAATGCCACACAATGTTCTTAAGTCTCAAAATTGGAATTAGAATATAACTTGATTTAATATATCTACATATCTGTATTTAAAAATCTAAAAATAATATATCTGTTATAGAAATTCAGAAAATGGAGAATCACAATCACACATGTTTGGAGTACTTACTGAATAGTATAAGGTTAAAGGGATTCTGACCTAAAATCAGATCCTTATGGTTCCAAATATATATCTAGTATGGAGAAATAAATATCAAGCTAGTTTAGACAGGTGAAAAGAAAACTGTCACATCATGCTTTCTTTCAAGGAAGGCAATATATCATGTTGCATAAAAGCACTGATTCCTGAACCTGATTACTTGAATTCAAGTTCTGGCTCCTCCAATTTTCCAGCTGTTTTACTGAGAATTATTTAACTTATGTGACTTTTAGTTTCCTCATCTGTGAAATGAGGTTACCAAGAATAATTTCCTCATAGAATCAGTGGGACGGTTAAATTAGATAATCCAGGTAAAGCTTTTAAAACAGTGCTTTACATGTAAACGTGCTGACATATTAGGTGTGACAAGCAAAGTCATAGAACATTCTACTTGTTCTTATGTCAATCATATTTCTCACTCCAAAGGAAATAATTCCCCCTCTTTCTGAATTTAGCTAACATGAATCCTTTCCATACAGACAAATTCACACTCCAGGGCCAATTGCTGGCAAAGCAGGTTTCTAAACCTTTAAACTAAAGGCCAATTTTAGACTGTGCTGAACTGAACAAGGTAAGGTAGTATTCTGGGAGACCAGCCAGGATTCTCTGTGAAGTTCCCCTTCATTTCAAATGTAAGCTTTCTTTGAACTACATTAGGCCACCTGAGTTTTTTCACAATCACCAATTCAGAGAGAAATAGGAAAAAGATTCTCATGTCAGTTTTCTTCCTGTTGACATGGAGAATGTCCAGAAATAAGTACTTTAGAACTGGAAGTGAACTTGATAAATACTGAATTCCAAAAGAGGCCTGACAGCACATGAGTGTTTCATTTTGCCTAGTTTCCACCTTTGCTTTATCTTTGTTGCCAGACTACATACGTTATTATTTTCTTCTGTTTGCCTTCAGATGAGAAAAAGATATTCTTGTTTATAATAATACTGACATTACTATGTAATTAATAATTACTAAGGAAATGGCAGTACAATTTTTATAAAAAAAATAATTCTCCTGAGAGTTTTTTTCAAAGCATAGCACAAGGAAATCGTATAAGTCATCCATAATATGTACAGACTGAACTCATGTCACATCTTTTTTCAGATGAGTTGGAAAATATATGAATGAGCAAATATATGAATAATCTAAATTGAATTGTACATTTTCTAAGGGATGAATCTTATTTTAATGACAGTGTTCACCAGTTTCTCGGGTTTTTTTATTCATTAGATTCTCCAGCAAATAGTGATTGCATGTCAATTAAATTGCACAAGATGGGTGTACACAAATGAATAAGCCATGGCCTCTCTCCTAAAAGGTTCAGATTCTAATAGGAATATCAAACATGTAATAACTGGGTCAAGGGCAAGTACAGTTATACAGGTTTGTATGTGATACACAGTTGTCTGAGAGAAGTAAAAGATCAAGTTATTTTGGGGACGAAAGTCAAAACAACTTAACAGAGGATTGAATATTTGTTCGATCAAGCTGAGGCATAATATACTTTTCAGTTCTGTTTTAAACACTCTTCAACCAAAGTATGTTCATACATCTCCTATTAATCTTTCACCCAAATAATGGCCTGTTGTTCTCTCCTTATGGCTTGCTGTTTGTGTGCTCACTTCCTCAATTTACAGTCTTCTCTGGGCTTATTTATTTATTTATTTTTGAATGATGGCTGCCTTCATGGCTGTAACAGTTCCAAAACACTTGTCTTTACATAACCACATCCAGAAGAAAAGTGTGGTCTGATTCTCTGTGAAGAATGAAGTAAATTCTTTCCTGTGACCTTTTAGCAAACCTCTCCTCAAATACATTTTTATGATTTGAACCATTTTTTAAAATAATCAATTTTGCAAGGGGAATATTATGCAACAGTTGGCCAGGCCTGTGTACAGAGCGAGTGAAATTAGCTTTGTTTGGTTCAATAACTGTAGTTCATGTATTTCACACAAAATCTGGAATGTTAGAAATAATATTGGAGAAACAGTCATAATATTCACCACAGAAGTTAATTAGGATAAGTTCGGTGTGCTCTACTGCCTACTGTAAGTGATAAGGTCACTGGTGACTTTAGGGAGCACAGTTTCTGCGCAATAATGTGTGCTTGGATGCATACAAGGAAAAGAAGGTGAGAAAATAGCGAAGCTCAAATGAAAAGAAGAAAGAAAAGAGAAACAGATGAAAATCAAATAAGTGTTTTAGGAAATGAATGAAATTAAAGTGAATAAATAAATAGAAACAGTTTTTATGCCTGACATTATATACGATAAACAGGGAAAAGTATAATGTTGACATGAAATAGCAACAAATAAATTAGCATATTTTATTCTGTTATTCAAACCATTATTTGAGACATATGGAATTTTTATTATATGTTATTTAGAAATGTCTAAAATCTGTAATTCTGATTTTTTTTCATTTTTATTCTTTTTCTATTAATTTGTCGGGGTGACATTGGTTAATAAAATCATATAGGTTTCAAGTGTACAATTCAATACACCATATGTATTTTCATTGTGTGTTCACCAACCAAAGTTAAATTGCCTTTTGCCACCATGTATTTGACCCTATTACCCTTTTCTACCTCCCTCTCCCCCTTCCTTCTGGTAACCACTAAACTTTGTGTCCATGAGTATTTGTTTGTTTGTCTTGTTTGTTTGTTGCTTGCAGTTTTATATCCCACATATGAGTGAAATCATATGGTTCTCAACTTCTTCTGTCTGATGTATTTTGTTTAGCATGATAATCTCAAAATCCATTCAAAGTGTCACAAATGGCAGTATTTCATCGTATGGCTGAGTAATATTCCATTGTATGTATGTACCACATCTTTTTATTCAATCATCTATCGAAGGGTACTTCAGTTGTTTCCATGTCTTGGATACCATGAATAATGTTATGAACATCAGTGTGCATATATCTTTATGAATAAATGTTTTCAAGTTTTTTGGATAAATATTCAGAAGAGGGCTTGCTGGGTCATATGGTAATTCTAGTCTTAAGTTTTTGAAGAAACTCCGTACTTTTTTCCATAGTAGTTGTACAATTCACATTCCCACCAGCAGTGCATGAGGGTTCCTTTTCTCCACTACTTCTCCATCACTTGTTCTTACTTGTCTTATTGATGATAGACATTTTGACAGGTGTGAAGTGGTATCACTTTGTGGTTTTAATTTGCATTTCCCTAATAGCAAGTGAAGTCAGACATCTTTTCATATGTCTATTGGCCATTTCTATGTCATCTTGGGAGAAGTATCTGCTCAGATCATCTGCCCATTTTTAATTGGATTGTTTGTTTTCTGTTGTTGAGTTGTATGAGTTCGATATATATCTTGGATATTAGCCCCTTATTGGAGGTGTTATTTGCAAATATCTTCTCCCATTTTCTTGGTTGCTTCTTTGTCTTGTTAATGTTTTTGTTTGTTTGTTTTTGTTTGTTTCGCTGTGCAGAAGCTTTTTAGTTTGATATACTCCTACTCATTTATTTTTGCTTTTACTTGCCTTGTCTTTGAGGTCAAATTCATATAATCCTCTCTAAATCCAAGGTTCATGAGTTTAGTACCTATGTTTTCTTCTATGAAGTCTTTTGTTTCAGATCTTGTATTTAGGTCTTTGATCCATTTTGAGTTATTTCCCAGCATCAATTATTGAAGAGGCTTTTCTTTCTCCATTGTATATTTTTGGCTCCTTGGTCAAAAATTATTTGCCCATATATACAGGGGTTTATTTCTGGACTTTCAATTCTGTTCCATTGGTTGTCCTGTCCGTTTTTCTGCCAATACCATGCTGTTTTGATTATTGTCACTTTGTAGTATAATTTGAAGTAAGGCATAGTGATACTTCCAGGCCTGTTTTTTTTTTTTTTTTCCCTCAGGATTGCTTTGGCTATTTGAGGTCTTTTGTGCTTCCATACACATTTGATAATTTTTTGTTCTATTTCTTTAAAAAATACCATTAGTGTCTTGATGGAGATTACATTAAATCTATATATTGCTTTGGGTAATAAGGTCATTTTAATTATTTTGATTCTTCTAATCCATAAACAGAATGTCTTTTAATGTCTATAATTCTGATTTAAGTTATATTCATTTAATACTTGTAAAAAAATTCAAGCTAATTTTGTACTCTTTTCAAGACCTTTCCTTGTACAATATTATTCCTTTGACCAACATTTGAAAAGGATGGAAAAACATCAAGATAAAGTGGATATTAAGGAGAGATTATTTCATTTTGTAATGAACAGCTACTCTATGCCCAAAATTGTAAAGGATAGTGGCGGACAAGCTAGATAAGGCCCCTCCTCACATGAAACTCATATTAGTTAATGATGATTTTACTTCTGAGAATATTCAGTGAATATAGTGATAAATTTTAGGCTATCTTCAGACTAAAATGAGTGTTAATGGATTGGTCTTTAAAACATTAAAGCTTTCATAGTTCTAAGAAAAGGTTAGGCTTTTAAAAGTTATTGATAAGATACATTTTAGATAAACCACTATCAAAAAAGTACATATTTAAGTATTTTAAGACATACATATATAAAATATGGATATGTATTATTTATACACACACATTTGGCAAATAATTTATTTTCTACTGCTTCAAGAAGAAAGCCTACTTAATTAATGTTGTGTCAGTGATTGAGCTTAAGTCAACACTTTAAAATTTCAAATTGTTAAAATGAATTTCAGGCACGGACAGTGATTTTTTTAATTACAGTGGTCAAATATATGAAACAAACAGTATAATAAAGAAGTGTTAAATCTACATTCTCTAATAACAAGCTTCATGATTTTTAAGGAACAAATGAAACAAAGAAGGTAAGTAATACTTGCTCTTTGGCCCCCCTGTGGATCACAGAAGTGGGATGTAGGAAAGGTATTGGTATGCAAGTAGAGCAGGCCTCATCAGTTCGCCATCTGCCATAGCGGAAG
Organism: Pteropus alecto; assembly: GCF_000325575.1. Classification (NCBI taxonomy): domain Eukaryota; kingdom Metazoa; phylum Chordata; class Mammalia; order Chiroptera; family Pteropodidae; genus Pteropus; species Pteropus alecto. Next base: position 840,042 of record NW_006436811.1, on the reverse strand, counting down.
GATGGTAAAATGTTGCCATTGTGAGTGAGGTTCATGGAGTGGTAAAGTTATAATTAAAAGTCATACATAGATTTAAAGTAAAAATCCCAAGAAAAAAACAGCTGCCAAAAGATGACAAGGATTCTATGTCCCTTTAAAAAGATGAAATGAGGAAATACATACATATGAAATTATGCACACACACACGCAAGCACAGCTATAAATGTTTGTAAGTTAACCTCAGCATGGCCAGTCTCCATCATGAAATAAAAGTAATTTAACAGTTTTATGGAATAAAGTCTAATATTTTCAGTCTAAGAGATTAAACACAGAGAAACAAAGATAATGATTGTTAAAAGTATTGTTACGATAATTGCATTTAGCATTGAATAGATATATTTAGAAATAAAAGCACAGTGAAATAAAATAGATAATACATATAGCAGATTTTCTTTCAAAAATATAAGTAACCAAAAATTATTTGGAATAATTTTATTGTGTCATTTTTGTTTTTAACAATACGTGCAATGAGTATATATTTTCTATATGGTTTAATAGAAAACCTTTTTTAAGAAAACGAGAAGAGCTTGGATAAATCTACAACTCCTCAAACATGATCCGACTTCCAGTGTTGTACATAAACCCCCATTTTATTATCACACTTACTTTTTATAAATTTAAAAGGCTTTCTGCAGCTAGTAGCAACATGTTACTTATACGTACTAACAACATTGCAAAAAATGAATTTAATAAAATACTTTCATTTATAAAAGCATCAAATTAATTAAACATTTAGGAATAAATTTAATAAAACAAGTACAAGGCTTATACACTGAAAACTAAAAAACATTATTAAAAATTTTCTGAAGAGATCTAAATAAATGGAAAGATATCTCATGTTCCTGGATCAGGATAGTTAATATTGTTAAAATATCAATACTCCCCAGAAAAATCCCTGTAAAAATTTCCACTAAATTGTTTTCAAAACCTGAAAAGCCTATCCGAAAATTCACATGAATGTATATGGACCCAGAATAGCCAAATCAATCCTGAGAGGGAAGGGCAAAGTTGGAAGACTCATCCTTCCTAATTTCAAAACTAATCCACAATAATTAAGACAATGTGGTAGTGGCATAAGGAGGCATATAGATCAGTGGAATAGAGTTGAGAAATGAACCCTCACACTATGGTCAATCGATTTTTCACAAGAGTTCTAAGACATTTCAATGGGGAAATAGCCTTTTTAACAAATCATTCTGGGAAACTGTATATCCACAGGCAACAGAAGGAATTTGGAACGTTTGCTTACACCATACATAGAAATGAATGCAAAGTGGAAAACAGACATAAATGTAAGAGCTAATATTATAAACCTGTAAGCAAAAATATATATAGGTTGATTAGATACTACACCAAAGCATGAATGACCAAAAAAAAAAAAAAAAAATACTGGACTTTCTTAAAATTGAAAATAAAGTTCTTAAAAAGACGCCATAAGCGAAATGAAAAGGTAACTGACAGAAGGGAGGAAATATTTGCAAATCATATATCTGATGAGACCAATTAGAGAATTGTACCTAAAACATGTAAAGAACTCTTATAATTCAACAATTAAAAAACAGATATTTGAAGTTAAAAGTGGGCAAAGGCTCTGAATAGATATCATTCCAAAGAAGATACACAAATGTCCAACAAATACATGAAAAGACATCTATCGCAATTAGACATCTGGGGGAGGCAAATCAAAACCACAATTTGATACCACTTTATGCTAGAGAGATTATGACCAAAAAAAGTAAGTAATAAAAACTGTTAGCCAGGATGTGGAGAAATTGGAACCCTCATATATTGTGCATGAGAATTTTTGAAATTGTGCAACAGCTTCAAAAGTGTCTGGTGGTTTTTCAGAAGATTAAACATAGTGTTACCATATGACCAATGAATTTTACACCAAGGTATATATCAAAGAGAAATGGAACATATATTTACACAAAAACTTGTACATAAAAACTGATAGCAGCATTATTCATAATAGCTAAAAAAGTGATAAAAATGCAAAAGTTCATCAAGTAGTAGATGAAAAAAATATTATATCCGTACAATGCAATATTATTTGTCAATAAAGATAAATTAAGGACATAGAATCTACACATGGATAAACCTTAGAAACATTTTTCTAAGTGAAAAAAGCTGGTCATAAAAGGCCACATATTGAATTATTTCGCTAATATGAAATGTTCAAAAATCTATACTGATAGAATGTAAATTAGTGGTTGTCAAGGGCTTAGGTAAATAAGTTGGAATGGAGAGTGACAGCTAATGGGTACAAGATTTATTTTTAGAGTTATAAAACTGTTATAAAATTGATTGTTATAATGGTTCTACAGCTCTGTGAATACACTAAAAACCACTGAATTTTATAAACATTGTAAAGTTTAAAACCATTCATTTGTATAGTGTAAGTGATATTGTATGTGAATCGCATGCGATTATATAGCATATGAATTGTATCTCAATAACATATTAAAAATCATTTGAGAATATTTAACCTCGAAAAGTTAAAAGTTTCATTCCAACATTTTATTTTCCGAATTAAAGCTCACTGCAATTACAAAGTTGTAAAATTTTCAGTTTAATTTAATTAAAGATCAGTTATAATTTTTAAAGTTTAACTTTATTAACATTTGAGTATATGTCTTTTCATTATTAAATGTTGAGAATACTGTCCTTTGTTTTTTTTACCACATTAAAATAAAAAATTGTTTTATTTCCATGAATTTAGTTGAATAAATGTTATATATACTTGTGATTCTAAAGTAATAGTTATGTACTAGCCATGAAATTTTAGCTCTAATGAGCCTACAGAAGAGATATGCCAACAATTTATTACCCCAAGGTTTGTTAACTGTAAAAGGCTTTTGTAAATACCCATAAGTTTATATTCTAAGAAAGAAAAAAAATGACGATTAAACCATGTTTGCCATTGATTGCTTTAAACTGATTCAGGTATATTAAAAAAATTTTTAAAGTATAATAAAATCTAGTTAACATTTAAATTTTTTTCTCCAATTTAATATTATCAATAGTCATTAATTTATGAACTTATAGTTTTATTATACATATATTCATTCTTCAAAGATTTAAAGTCAGCAAGCCATTTCTAAAATAATCACAATGTGGAGGAATTTTTAAAAAGTAAACAAATCTTCTATAAAACAGACATTAAAATAAACTCAGTGATTATAAATCTTTGTAGAATAGGGTAGGATGGACTGAGCTGGGCTGAGGTGGTCTAAGGTAGAGTGAGGTAGGGTAGAATAATATAGAAAAGTGTAAAGAAGAGTAAGGTATAATAGGATGTGAGGCACAAAGCTTTTAAAAGGAGTCTTTTAATTTGAATTTTTAAAAACTTCTTTCAAGCTAAATGGCTCTCAAAAACTTTCAGTATTACTTGTTATTAAGAAAACTATTTCTTCTATATAACATTGATAATATTAATAATAATATCAACATATTTTAATATAAAATAACATTAACAATAGGCCCATTATTATGTTTTTTACATCAAATTTTCTAGTCAATATTCACATCTTTTTTATGTAGTTACCATTTTTAGTCTCCATTTGACAGAAGAGCAAAATAAGACCTAGAAAAATTAAATTGTATGCCCATATTACACATCTGTAAGTGTTAGAATTGGGATTTTGAAACCAGAATGTTTGAATCTAGACCTCATATTCCTTATCATTTGTCATTGCCTCGGTAAGCTTTTCTTTTCATATATAAGAAGAAATACCAACTTCTTTCCTCATATATAGAAAGGAGTCTTACGTTTCCCAAGTTTATAACAGGAAATATCTTAAAATTTTACCTCTTCCAAATTCTCCTTTATCAACAATCAGAAAAATTCATTAGCCTTCTTCATCATGTAAAAGAGTGCTGGAAACACTTTGTATACAGATTTATAGAGGTTAATAAATATTCTAAAAGGAGCAATTAAGAAAGTGCTAGATAGCACCCAGTATTGTCCAGGTCAGATTTTTGGGGGGAATAAAAAGACTGCTAAGGCTGATTGCTGATGGGTAGCATTCATATAAGCAAAGAGTGATGGAAGGTAGGGAGATCACAAAAGAATAAAATACGTCTAAACTACTCCTAAAATCCAGAATATTAACAAACAAACCAAAACAAGACACATCTAGATTTTCACAATATAGAGTCAGTTCCTTCCTCCAATCATCCTCCCGGGTCTAACCACCGGGACTTCCTTCTTGAGTTAGAAACTTTACTGGGATATTGAAACTAGTCTTTTATAGTAGCATTTTAGAAGAAATCATACAAACCTTTGTAGAACCACAGATGCCTAAGCAGTTTTTTTAGACTAATATTTTTAAATTGATTCATTCAGCAACTATTTACTAAACACCCATTAGTAGTTAAGTATAGTGACCTTGGAGCATTTTAGATTGACTGCCTATATAAATATAGATTCTCACGGAACAGGCCAAAACATCAAATAACCACAAAAAACAAATGTAATACTGCACATACATAGTGAAATGATCCAAACAAGTAAAATGATCCAAACAAAAAAGTTTAATAAGAATCTCTAATTGTGAGAGTTCGACACACTCTAGGTGTTGAGGTTAAACTAATTTCCTTGAGGTGGTGATGTTTGAACTGACATTAGAATTATGAGTAGGAGTTTATAAACTTAACGGAGGAAGAAAAAAAATCCAGGAAGGAATCGGCTCATATAAGAATGGGCATAGATGATACAACGATGGTTAGTGTGGAGTGAGCGAGGGGAGATGCCATGCCCTAAAGCTGAGCAGCTGTCTAGTGACCAGCCGATGAAGGGTTTTCGGGAAGGACTGAAGGTTAAATTATCTACTTTTCATAGTGTAAGTCTGATGTACACACACACGAACACACATGCCATTTTTTTATTTTTTTAATTTTATTTTATTAGTTTCAAGTATACAGTATATTGGTTAGATATTTATGTAGTTTACAAAAAGATTCCCCTAATTGCTCTTTCTCTCTTCTGGCTCTACACCTAGCCATTACATTACTGCTGACTGCATTTCCTATGCCGTGCTCTCCAGCCCCGTGACCATCTATTAACTACTAATCTGTACTTCTTTAACCCTTCACCCTCTTCTCCTGTCCACGCCCCCCAACTCCCTCTCCTCTAGCCATCACCAGAATGTCCTCTATATTTGTCTGTTTTTGATTAGTTTGTTCTTTTTGTTCCTTAGATTCTGCATATAAGTGAAATCATACGGTATTTATCTTTCTCTGTCTGACTTATTTCACTCAGCATAATAATCTCTAGGTCCATCCATGTCATTGCAAATGGTAGGGTTTCATTTTTTTAATGATTGAGTAATATTCCATTGTATATATGAACCATAACTTCTTTATCCAACTGTCTGTTGACGGGCATTTATGTTGGTTCCATATCTTGGCTATCATAAATTATACTGCTATGAACATAGGGGTCCATAGAGCTTTACAAATTATTGTTTGGATTTTCTTTGGATGAATATCCAGAAGTGCAATTGCTGGGTCAGAAGGTATATCCATTTTTACACACACCATTTTTGATAAATCTTTGTAGAGTTGGTAGTTTGGAGCCTTGGTTTGTATGAAATAATTTATGGAAAGAATAAGGGGTCAGCAGAGGAATACCTTTGAAGAACTCCAAAATTTGAAAGATTTATAAAGTAGTGTGACATTTCAAAGGCAGTGAAGAGGGAACAAATAGTAATGTAGAAGTAAAATAAGTTGAGTAAAGTATCATGAATGCCAAGAAAAGACAATGCTTCAAACGAGTAGAGGAAGCAATATCCAATGCTGCTAAACACCTTACGAGTAGGACTGAAGTGTACCCGCTGGATTTAAGAGCACGGTGGTCATCTGTGACTTTAGCAAGTTCAGGTTTATATTCACATTAAACACAGTTGAAGAGTGAATAGGAAAAATACATATAAAAATCTTTTTTTTTTATTATTTAAGGAAAGAAACTGCTGATAGTATGGGTCTTGGTTTGGAAGTATAGTCTGTTCTCTTACAGAGTATGTTTCTTATACTGTCGATACAAAATGGAATAATATAGGTACAATATATAACTCGTGTTGATTCACATGTAATTTTCTTAGAACTTTACTACTTTTTAGTGATTAGAGGCAAATTTTTTTCTTAGAATTAAAGAGAGTATCTTATAAATACATAACCCTTAAAAAAGGTGAAAATCCCATAGGACTCCTTTTTTTAAGATATAATTTTGATTTAGTAGCTTCAACATCAGCTACAGTTTCACTAAATTAAGGCCTCTGCTCTGTCGGAGTGAATATGTTATTTTCCTGGTATGCATGTCTAAGTTTAAGGTAATAGATCATTTTTTAGTTTTATATAAACCAGTCTTTATAGGAAATGAGTACACGCACTGACCATCTTTAGAGAGAGAAGCAATAACTCCAGGATTCAAGGCCGCAAAGACCGTGGATTGAGATGCTGGATACAAATGCCAGTGACTATTTTAACTTCTATCATTGTTTTACTAACATAGCATTGTTTTGCTACTGAGTCTATAAGTACTGAATGGTTCAACGCAAACCCTGTTTTCCCTATCAGCTCTGATCTGATATTTTTGGCTCGTGATTTTATACAGTGTTTTTTAGGAATGCATATTTGATGGTATAGCAATATCTATATACAGGTGATCTGACAGTATAATAGCTAACAATTATTTAATAATTATCATGTACCCATCATTGTTCTAAATAGTTTCTATACAACACATTACTTTTCATGGCAGCCATAGGTACTATCATTACTCCCATTTTATAGATGAGGAAACTGTGGCACAAAATGTTATGTGTTTCTTTTTTAAAGTTTTAAATATATATGATGATTTTTAAAGATTCATTGTAATTTCTATTTCTATGTTTTTCAAGCTTTCTTCTCTACCTGTAATATTTCTTGCCTTCCACTATCTTTTAAGATTCCCAACATTCCTTTATCTTGTAAGATTCAGTTTGAATATCTAGAATGAATTCCTTTCCTGCTCCCCAACCGTGATTAACTAGTCACTAAATATTGACTACCAAAATTACCAAATAACATTCCTTATGTTTTGCAGAACTCAGAGAATATACATACAAATAATAAAAATATAATTATAGATAGTAAATAAATTTAATCTCCTTGAGACTGATATATTGATTTATTATGTATTGCCTCTAAATGTGATATTTATGTGAAAACTTAAATCTTTTGATGTCTCTAAGATAGCCTTTACAGGAACTGTAATTCTTATTTCAAGATTGAAATGGGCCAAATGAGAGCTGGAGAAACAATCAAATGTTTTAGCATTGAAAAAACTAATAGAGGCCATGGGAAGAGTGAACAATATGGTATATTGCTAAACTAAATACAATTTGGGAAATTAAAATAGTGAAATTAAAAACTACTGAGGCATAAAAAAGAAATTTCCACAGTCTGCCAGTCACAAAAACCCTACAATGTGATGCATTTCCATTACGCCATGATCAAAGTGAAGACAAACCAACCAAAATCTGCAAGAAATGATAATTATTTTTCTTAAAGAAAATAATGTAAACTTTCAATTAAAAGTTAAAGTAATGTTTCTAAAATATTTTATTTCTAATAAAATATTTCTAAAATAGATTTAAAATACAAAGCTTTTTCTTTTATTCTTAGAAATGTTTGCACTCCTAAAAATTAAATAAATTTAGGAAAAGTTACTTCTGTTACATTATGGAAATGGTATGTGCAGTGGAAATAGCATTAGTTCTGCCATCCAGAAATCTTAGTTTTGTTTTTTAATCTATGTCTTGACCCTTCCTTGACCTTGGGCACCAAGCTGTTGGTCTAAGTTGCTCCTTTTTGTCAATTGAGGATAGCTGTCCAAATTTCCCCTACAGGAGGACTAAGTGAGCATCACTTTGTAAGTAAAAAAAAAGCACTCCACTGAGGTCAGGAATATTTTTATTGTGAAAGCCATCTTATTATTTTGACTTAGTCTCTTGCCTCTGGTGAGTTGCTAGGTGGAAACCTGATGAGTCTTTCTTATGAAATACAAGCAAACAAGATTCAAATGAATTGTGGCATTTTAGAGGCATTTTATTATTTACAGAAGGGAAATAAAGAATTTTTAAAAAGTAGTATAAATTAAATTTTAAAAATATCTAATTTGATGAACATTCCTATAGATTTTTATATCTTTTTTTTTTTTTCCTGCTTTTACTTTGATTAACATTTATTCAATGCTGAATTTACTCCTGGGCCATAAGTTTTCGTTTCTTCACTTTTTTTCTGGGATATGTTTTTCTTCTGTGCAAACTCCTCTTCTGAGTTAGGAACAGTTTGCTGTTTTTTAGTAAAGATCATCTCAACATGGCAGGGAAAACTCATGTAGGAGTTCATCTGCCCATGAGCTCTGTAAGTTCTGAGCTACATCTTGGTAGCTTTGTTCACCCTGATGTGCTCAATGACTAGAAAATCTACATCTAAACCTTAAGTTCAGCATTACTCTTTGCATTTTTAAGCTTTTGCAACAAAAATTCAGGACTATTTTTGGGCCACTGACCTTGCATTCAGCCCCACTGTTTGGCCTACCAACTCCACCACTGTAATGATGGAATGGCACATCTTGTTTCTGTAAAGTGACATCCTTCTGATACTTGGTGGCTTTTCAGATGTGCATACCCTTGATGGCCTGGGCAGTTTCATGAGTGTTCTTAAAGTGAACACAAACATTTGAACCTCTTGATATGCATGATTTTGTGGTGTTTTCTGGGTCAAGTGAATAACGAACCATTTTCAGAGGTCACCTCTGGCTGCTTATGGGAAGAGCTAGATTTTTAAATCTTAAAAATTCTTTTTTAGTTTAAAAGTTACCTGGTGGATTTTATTTGACTGATAGAAATGCTAATTCCTTTTGGTTTTTTTAAATCTTTGTTGACCACCTCTAGTTGGCTAGTTTCAATATACTTTTGCCTGTTTGTGATAAAATATCTTGTGTATTTTATAAAAGGATAATCATATTTATATAATCAAAATTTTTTCCTGAAAACATTTGCATACTTTCAGTATAAAAGAGAATTTATTTCTGAATTTGTGTTTTGAAAGTTCTTGGAGATGTTTGCACAGCAGGGTTTTGGATTAAATTGAAACCTGAGGTAAAGAGCAATGTTAACATATATTAAAAATTACAATATTCAGAGCATACAGCATGGCACAATGGAAGGAATAAAAAACACCATGTGACCGAAATGTTGTGTTTAGTGGCTGTTGACATTAATGAACTTAACCTTTACTAATTGTGCATTTTAATGTTTACTTTTTTCTCCTATACTTTTTTGATGCTGACTAAATATTAATGTATTAGAATTTATGTCTTTGAGCCTATATTAAGAAGCTATCTATGTTCAGGTTACATTTTTTTCAGTGAGGATTGAATACTGACCTAAAAAACTCTTTTTTGTGATACCATAGACTCTTTTTATAAATAATCTTTACTTTGAAGTATTTATTGTAAAAATTAGAAGTAGATATACTTTTTCTGAGTTTTTAATTGTGTTTCCTAATTTATAATATTATTGCAGTGTTTTAAATACATAAAATCCTAAATTTTAGACATCTAGGCTAATAAAGTGTAAGAAAAATTATAGAAATGATATGAATATATGACACCTTGTACTCAACATACTGTACTCAGTGACAGAATGGCACAACATATGGAAATCTAAGTATAAAGCAGTATGAGTATAAATTTGAAATTAAATAAACAAGTAGTTCTGGGCAAGCAACTGAACTTGAAAAATCTGACTACAGATGTCACTCTAGAAACAAATCTGCCCCAAAGCTGTAGGAATCAGCAATAGGCAGCTCCAAGTGAATGTCTATGCAGGTACATGAATATACATTTGAAAAATGTATCTATATGTATGAAGTACTTGAATAGTTCCAAATGAAAGCCTACATAGCAAAACCAGTCTTCAATAGGGATTTTGGTTGGTGGTCACCTGGTTGACTTGTATCATTAAAATAACTTCAGAAATCTGTGTTAAAAAGAAGCCATGTATATTGAATTTGTTCTGTTGATTATATTTTTCTTATGCAAATTTGAGAAAGATCTACAAGTAATTCACAAACTCCACCCCCAAACCACTACTGTCCAAAAAGCAAATTTTTATTAGACTAAGGAGATAAGGAAAGAACACGTGAAGAGGTAGATATGGCAGATAATCATTTATGGGAAGATTCAACTTTCATCAGGAATAAATACTAATTTTTCCGAGTAGGCAAAACAAACTTGCATGTACACAATAAGTAAGTAGAGTAATAATATATGAGTCTAGAGCAATAATTTGAGGTCCTACTATAAAGGATCTTGAATATCATAAAGAAACATTTGCACATAATTTGGTACATAAATCTGAGCCATTGAAAATTAGTGAATTTAACTTTATTCTAATTAAGCAACATTACCTGCTTTGGATTAAAGAAGAATGGGAGTAAAAGTAGAGTAGTCATCAAAGAAGTTATTAATGTAGGTTGTCAGATAAACAGAATTTTTATTAAGACAATTGCAACAGGAGTAGAACTAAGAGTTCTCAACAGAAAACATAGATGGAGGAAGAATCTGAAATGATCCTGAATATCTCTTCAATGCAAGAGGGAACGATTCAGATCTCATCCTTAGAAATAAACTAAGATCTTCAGAACAGATACTTGAGTAATCCCACATTAAATCAGACTTTGCTCATAACATGAGCAACAGTACTGGGTACATCATCACCAGGACTAAGATAACTATCTGTCAGCAACCCTATTAGATTCTGGATTTCTGCCCTTGCTTCTCTGCCCAAAATCTGGACTCTGACACCTGCTGCCCTATCTTTTTTGATGTCCACTGCCTTTAAAGTACTTGTTCTCGTTTGGGTCTCAGTATGCCCATGATGAAGCTGCCTGCTGGAAGGCACTGCCAGCTGGAACCCAACTGGACTGCGAGATACATCCTGCACCACTCTGACTCAATACTGTATGCTATATAGTATGTACTGTATCATGAATTCCTCTCATTTCTTGAAACTAAATGATGCCAGTGTATCTAGCGTGTTTAATATCCCCTTCCTGGATATTTGCTGACTGTCTTTCCATCAGACCTACCATGCTTTATATTGCTGTTTTCATAATCTTAGATATAACTGAGATATAAGGAATAAAGTAACAGAGGAGAGTAGAAGCAAAAGGAGTTGAAAATGACTAAGATTCTATTTTTGGTCACTTGATGAAACAAATACTAGAAATTGGAGGTCAGAAGGAAGAGCTGGCTTTAGAGAATTTTATTTAAAAAAGATTTATAATTTTAAAATAAAAGTTTAAAGACATTAAAATATTGTGACTCGATTTGATATAAATTGCATATTATTCACTAAATTGATTAAAATAAGGATGTCTTTTTAGTCTCACTTCTTTTCAGTTCAGTTATTCTGATTAAATGACTATTACTGAACCAGAAACCCACATAGCATTTTAAATTCGATAGCAATTTAAATTTGGATATTTATACCTTTTCTACCTTCTACTCTAGTAATTATGTGGACCCCGTAAAACTACTATCCCAATAATATCTGTCTTATAAATATTTAAATGTTAAATAATTTAAAAATAATTGATGATTTTCAAAAGTAATCTAGTTCTTTTTGATATAAAATAAATAATTGATCTACCAATTAGTGCTTTATGTTTATATATGTAGGTGATTATTTTAGTGAATTGCTTTTAGGGAAATCACAGTTCAAGATAGTTCAATTTGCTGTGCTTTACTGAAATCCTGTCCTTGTAATGCAGAAGACTTAAATGATCCCTTTAAAACCTTCCAATACAAAAACAATAATTCAGTTTTCAGTGAAATAGATTTGAATGACTGGAGCAATACACAGATTATGCATAAATATATAAAAGTTTTTGAAAAAGATATTAAAATGTCTTTCTTTTATAATAGTAAGCCTAAATTGAACAAAGGCTGTAATCATTTCAACGAATACTCACAGCTGACCACAATAAAATATCCTAAATTCTGACATTTTCCTCTGACAAATATTTGTTAAAGTTATTCAAAGCCTAGCTATAAAACAATAATTGGATTTAGTCTGCTATATATTATTTCTGTTCTGTTCCAACTTCATGTACTCCAAGATCATGTTTAAACAGCCTCAAATCCAGATAACTATTTTCTCCTAAAGCATAATGCCTGACAGAATAGTAATTTTGGACACAATTTTCTTGGGCAGCATAAAACATACCAAAATGATCGTAATAGTTATATCATGCTCTCTGTCAATTGTTATTTTTGCAAATTTCAGACAAACTTTTGTGAAGATTTTATTTTAAACTGTGATTGAAAATTTACTCCACCTAAGTCCTCTATCTGAACATGTTTGTATAAAGTACAACTAAAGAACCCATCACATCTCCTCTTAATGATAATTACTAAATAATTTAAAGGGTACTTTTAAGAATAATTTAAGAACAATACCAGAAAAGGTAAACTACATGTTGGCATACAGAGAAACATACAGAATGACAAATATATATTCACAATGGCTGCTCAAAGTCTGAGGCAACAATTAAAATGGTTTAGAAGACAAGTTTTATGATAATGAAAAGCTTAGTATCTTATTAACCAGGGCTCAACCTCTCATAAAATACTTTTGCTTTAATTCTGTTAACTTCATTCAATCGATATTTAGCATCTCCTATGCAGTAGAAACAATTTACTTATTTAAATTTCGAAGATTTTTCCATGATATATAATCTAATAATTGAAAGACAGTGCGACGTTGTGGTGGAAACAAGCTGTGATTTCTCAGAGGAGGAAGTTCTGAGGAAGTTCTCACAGATAAAGGAAACATTTGAAATGAATATAAAATACTTATTTGAAGAGACCATGACATAGAAAGAGTTATTCCTTATTTTTTAAATAGATAAGGATAAAGAGGGTCAAATATATGGTAAAGGAAGAATCGACTTTGGGTCGTGAATACACAATGCAATATACAGATGATGTATTATTGAATTGCACGCTTGAAACCTATATCATTTATTAACCAATGATACCCCGATAAATTAATAAAAATAAATAATCATAATCAGAATTAGATCAAAGTCTTGAAGGAAAGGAGGAATTTTTCCTGTCAGAGGAAATGTGAAAAAAAAAAAAATAAAATGAAAGTTCTTTAAGAACTAAAGTCTGAAGATATAAAGCTTGTAAAATCTTATGCTGAATTTTAATCGCAAAGAATTAATTTTCACCTGTGTATTAAAAGTTATTAAATTTACCTTTCTTTGAAGATAGTTACTCCAATAAACATGTGTTTGACTAATAAAAGCCATCACAAGGGATCAAAATCGATAATCTAAAATATTTTTCTACTTCAGACAAGACTTTTATGGCATTCTGCTTCCAAAAACACTGTCAACTGATCAAAGCAAGATAAGGTATTATCTAGCCTCGATTATCTGATACATGACCCCGTGAAATACAACTTTCACATTACTGTTTAATCAGCACCCAAGTACCAAGCAATTCAGTGTGAAATTCCATAGAGGTAAGGTCAACTAGAACCAGAACAGAAATGGCACATGTATTATTGTCTGACATATGTACAAGTTACAAAAATGTTTTTTGTTTGTTTTGATTTTATGCAGTCAAATCTAAAATATTATGTATCCTTACCCCAGGAGTCAACTTACTCAAACTTCGTTTTGTTTTTATCTTTATAATTTATTGCAAAGATCCCAATATATCTACTATAAGTCTTTTAAGCAATTTTGACCAAAAGCAATACAATTCTCTCACCTGCATGATTCAGAGTTATTAGGCTACTGATAGAATGTTGTAATTCTATAGACCTACTCTTCATATGGCTACATAATTCTTTGATAAAATGTAATTTTATACTGATTCTTAAGTACATTCTGTTTAGCAAGAGAAATGCAATTAAGTAAAACTTTGAAATTACTGGACAAATGTGACAAGGAGAAAAAAGAAAAAGAAGCAAGTAAGCATGTGTGTGACTGTGTGAGTTTATGGGGAAAAAATGCTCTTGTAAATAATTTTCTTTACATGCTCAAATTCATGTTTTTTACATCTTCTTTACATTTTCCATATTTTTCCATTCCCACTTTGTAAGTTTAATTCTTAAATGTCCTTGAGTTAAAAACTGCTTCTCACCTTTTTCTAACTTGTTTCTTCACATTTACATCTGGTCTAAGACAGAATAAGCAGATACGGTGATGGTACCTGCTAGAGTTGTTTTCCACAGGGCCATTGTAATTTTAAGCAACAGTAGGTATGTGGGAAAATTGATTCCAAAGATGGAATTAGCCGAATTAGCAAACTTAAGTTGATGATTTCTCAACTAATAACATATCTAAAATTAGAACCCAAAATGAATTATTATACTATGCAGCTCTGAATTCTTATAATGAAAATATGTCAGCTTATACAGTTCAATCACTGTAATGTGGCTGTCTATAGACTTGAGTTTGTTTTTTTTTTTCAAAAATTTTAGATTGATATTCAGAAGTGCCATAAGTTAAAAGTTCTGTAGATGTTAATGCCGTCTGGCCTTCATGTCACCGCATGAGATAACTGAGTCTTGTAGGAATTAACTGAATTGTAAAATGTCAAAAAGTTTTTTCATGGCATAACCTGGGTTGGAACTTAGGTATTCCTATCATCAAACTAATGTTTTCTCACTACAGCAGTAAATGCCAGTTATGGCTATTCAACCTTTTTATGATAACTCATCAAATATCCAATGCAGCGAAACAAGTTTCAGACCATTTTGAATAATTATTTTAAAGTAACTTGTAAATTATGAACAGAACTATAAAAGTATAAGAAAATAAAATAGTGGTTTTTTTTAAAGCTGATAAATTTGTGGTAATTTATATAGCATCATTATTAATTATATTATGTTTATGGTTGTAGAGTAAAACCCATAGAGTGAGGCTGATATTTTGGGTTATCTGTCCAGATATATGCTTCATTCTTCCTTTAAAAAAAGAACTCTAATTTTATTCAGATATCCAACTCTCCCTCATGCAGATGTGACATGAGAGAAATCCCTACTGCAACCTCTAGGAATGATACTTATTTGTGTAAAAGTAATTTCATTTCACTTCTAGTTACTATATCAGCAATATAGCAATATATGGGGCTCAAGGAAATGTGCTTCTATAAAATATTCCTTCAAGTCATTAAGAAAGACTTCCTCTTTTCTTCTTCCCAACACCATCAAGTTTCATATGATATCTAGAAACGGTAATATTCTGAGGATGAGTTGAAGGACAATAATAGATGACAAGACAGATAAAAAAATACCTGGATTTAATAATCATGGTAATGAAACAACTGACCCTGTTTGTTGCTTTACTTTTGAACTTCTTATATAGTTAATAACTTTTGTTACTCTTTAAGCCATGTTGAATTCAGATTCCTATAACTTGAAGTCAAAGTGTCTGAATAATAATACATTAAACTTGGCTGTATAAATATTTTGCACTATGGCCCTGGATTCTCCAGTTACTAAGTATGCGACTTTACTTGCAAATACAATTAACATTTTTAAAGCTTAGTTTTTCAAAGAATTATTTTGACGACTAACTGAAATAATATATAAAAGTGTATTTTGACATTACAAAATTGCACATGCTTGAGGGACTAGTAATGGTAATAAACCAAATGAGTAACATAAATCACTATATTTGGTTTTATGGGCATTTACATTTCTCAATAATCTGCCCCCACTCAATACATCTAACTTTCTCTTTCATTATTGATTAAAAAAAAAAATCTCTCCTAACCAAATCCAATCCAGTCACTGCCTATAAATAAACTATTATAAAAATTATTTGAATTATGTTATTATCTTTGCATGGAACAACCTCAAATCACTAAACCTATGTAGATCATAACTGACTCAATTAATTATAACACTATGAAGATACCCTTGGCCACCAAGTTTCACCATAAGTGATTCCTCTCACAACTGAACAAATCTTATGAATAACACATTTAATCTTAATCATTTATTTTCTTATAACATTGTATCTTGTTGTTAAATTATTACATTCAGTATCTCAAGACATTTTAACAAATTGCCATCTGTTAATCTGTTGCTTTTTATTTTAATGGTGTAAAACTTTAAAATAGTGCATTTATTAGTGTTATTTGAATATTCACATTACAAATGCACTTTACATTTATGTCTGCTTATTCGAATCATAATCATTTTTGGAAACTTTCTTAACTTTATTACCTTTAAAATGTCTATAAAACCTAAATTTTTCTACTCCTGAATGACAATTCATTTTAAATATAAATATATATTTGTTTGGTCTCTACTAAACATTTTTTCTTATATATTATGTAAACTAAGAAACATAGTTTACCCTCGGTTTGTCCTTTCGTATAAGCAATGTATTTTTGGTTGTATGATTCTGAGCTGTTGGTTTTTATAATCTAGATATCCCCAAGTTTCTAGATGCAGAATAACTTAGAAGTTTTATGCAATTCAGTGAAGAAAGTATTTCTAAGATCCTGTCATAAAAATATGGGCATTTAAATATTTTATGTCAGAGCATAAGAAGGCACCCCTTTTATTTATGTACTATCTGCCTTCTTCCCTTCTCTCAAATGTCCTAAGGCTCAAGATTACTTTATTTCATCTTTATTTGTTCCTGAAAAAATGAAAAACCACTTTTACCCCATGATATGTGTTATTTAACAGTTAATGAAATGAAAAAAAATGCAAAATAATAATTTTAAAAAAATCCTTACATGCACAGACATAGAGACAGACCTGCTATATACAAATAATGGAAGTTAGGAAGACTAAGACTATGTATGTAGTCAAATGATGTTAATTCTGAAAAAAAATGTAGAAAAAATAAAATAATACAGAGACTCAGTTAGATAATACTCAGTTGAATTTAAAAAGTTGAAAGATTACCAAAGCAGATGAGTTAAGTGGGCTTTTGAGGATACTGAATTCTCAAATGGCAAAGGCATGTCAATATGACCATACATCTACAGTACTATAGTGATATGTGAAATAATATGATCACTACAATATTGGTTTTTAGTAATTCAGGTCTCCTTGTGGCCTATTTGTGCAAATTATTTGACTTGTAAGAAAAATGTAGCATATTGTCATTTTCATTAACATCATTTTTTAGCTCAAAAGTAGTAAATTTATCTAATTAGAAAAAACTGACAACTATCAAATTTGAGGAAAGCTTAATATTTTAATGGAAAGAAATATACTAATAATATTTATTTTATCACTATTCATTTTGTGGTTTGTTTTAAATGGACAAAAACACATATGAGTAATAGCAACAAAGAGGAACCTGTTTATAGATAACTGAAGAAGAATGCATCAAGTGCCTGTTGAATCAGCCAAAACTTTCATGAGTAGAGATATTTGAGCTGCAAATTGAAGGACGAATAGAAGGAGACATTTGAGAAGTAAGATATTTCAGGTTTTTGAAAGTACATGACACTTAGAAAATCATGAGCCTATCGGTGGGACTGGAGTATAGACTTCTTAGGACAGACAGGTTGCAATTAGATTATGAAGAAGCCCGGTATGCCATGCTAAATTTGGAACTTCAAATTTTGCAAATTATTGTATTTTGTTTTCATTGTTAAATAAATGTAGACTGCTAAGTTATAAGGACTCATCTTTCAGAACACTAACTCTGGAAGCCTTAAGAAAAATAAAACTTGGGAGTAGAAGTGTTCTTAGTTGTAGAGATAGGTCAAATTCTCTGTGAATACTCAGGGAAAGATAGAAGTACACTAAAGGAGTGGCTTACACATGATTTAATGTTACTTAGAGTATAAAACATGTTCCTACACACATACATATAAGACAAAAGTCTCATAAAAATTCTCCATCTTACTATATTTAAATGATCTGATATTTTTGTATCCCACTCCATTTTTATTTTTAGTAACTAGTGCAATTATGGCCCAATGAATTGATTTCACAGCCAATTAATGGGCTATAATTCAATACTGTCAAAATGATGAAGAGATTCAGAATTTAAATATGATGGCAGGAAGGGATAATTTCTAAGTGCAACTGACGTAATAGTAACTAACATTTATTGAGTACTCATTAGCTGCCAAGCTCATTTCATAAGTTATCTTATTCAATCTTACAAAATCCCCAGGAGACAGTTGAAACTTATATTTAATTTTACAGATGAAGAACAAAAACAGAGAAAAATAAGTACTTTTTGGGAACTATAGGATGAAATGTTAGAGCAAAAATTCAAGGTCGCCTCACTATGTATTTTACAATTAAATTATATTGCTGCTAAAACCTAAACAAAATAAGCATGAGAGATTAGGGAGGAGTAGTATTAATCAGATAAAGATAAATTGTCTGAATATAGTATTTATAAAAATAGTCTTTTGAGAATATATTAATATAATATTGGATATATTTAAAGCCAATATTAAATAAACAGTTATAAAGTTCAATAAACAATTTGTGTAAATTTAGAGAATGTGTTAAATCTGAATTTCTCCTTAATAATGTAGGAGTAGAGCTAAGTATCTTTTTAGAACTCTAAATATAATATTTACTTAACAAAATCATACATACACATACACATACATTTTTAAAGAAGTACAAACATTATATTGAAAAGGTGAAGGGATGAAATATCTGGGTAAATAAATTATTTAAAATCAATAGTTCCTGGTAGGCTTTTTAAAAAGATTTTATATGAATTAGTTATAAGTGTTTTTAGCTCTCAACAATCATTTCTGAGAACAAAAATTGCTAATTTATAAAATACATATGTGTGATGACACAAAAAAGTTAAGATGTATTTCTTGGGAAGGAAGATTTTTCAATACCATTTTATTTTCTTTTTATACTAAAATTAGTTTATCTTCAGAGTTTCCTCTTCCTTTCTACCACAAAAAAAAAAAAAAGAAAGAAAGAAAGAAAATGTGGTTTTTCTTCAAAAAAAGAGAAGTGTGGTTGTTTCAATAGAACACTTTTAAGAAGACATTAAATTTAGAATACCCAAGTGCAATAATGTTTTCTGGAGTGACATGTTAGTTTATTAAATTATAACATTAGTAATTTAGACTCAGCACTCATTGTGAATCCTAATTAATTATACAACAATCAACCATAATGAAAACATGAAAGAATATCATTTATAATGGTGAATGATAATAGTAGTACCTCGCCATGTTAGGTTAGACTCAACTCGTGCCAAATCTTTTTAACATGTGTTATACTGGTAATGTAACTGGTAACGTCCTTTAAGGCCCAACTTAAATCTTATCTTCCATAAAACATCTTCTGAGTATTTCAGCTCATTGCTTTTTCCTACACATTCCTATATGTTTTAACTTATAAAAGTAAAGTGAACCATATGTCCTTTTTGTGTGCCCTGTAATACTTAACACAGATATAATCATTGAGTAAGTACTATCTACATTTTTTAAAACTACTTACTTTATGGTAATTATGCAATCCCATGTAATGTTTGTCCACTAGAAAACATTTTTTCAAGGTGTTTGGGCATATCCGTGCAGGATGTTCATTTATTTCCCTTCTCTACTCAATTAAAAATATACAGAATTATGATAAAATACTATTTAGTGTGTAAAATTAAATAATAATAGAAAGTGATTATAAATACAATATATCCACAAGCCAAATATATTCATCCAATTTCTTATATAGGGTACCCATTTCTATCAAACTATCGAAAAGGCTAAAATAACATTTAGACCGTTGTATGGAGCAAAGTGGGGAAGTTGATGTCTTTGAAAGGTACTTACTCTACATTGATTCTGTCTCTGCCCTATAACAAGGAACTCTCTCGAGTGACAGTATTAATGCATCCACAAGAATTAACAATGTCTTTTCTTATCCAGGAACAGATCAACAACACCCCTTCTCCATCTTACAGATATTTTGCTGCTTTAGCAATTTTCCTTAAGTTGCAATCAGCCCTTGCTTTTCTGTCTTCCTGCTCAGGAAACATTTTGTGTCTGAGGTTGTTTTACATATATAATCTCATCCAATATATTTTAATATTATAATTGGATGTATCCATTTTACATTTACTTGTTATCTCAATTTTAGGTGGAGGGGGTCTATTTTTTATGGAAATATTCTCAATATGCTCTTATCTAAAAGTAAATATGGATTATAAAACTGGTGTTTTATTTTGCTTTTGAATGATGATTGAGTTATTTTGCTTTTACTTGGGTGTGGCTCCTCTTAAATTCAGTCTTTGTGACTATGTGTTTTGGTTTGAGGTATAGATTGTCCTGAACATTAGCATAAACATAACTGAGAATACAAATAAGGAATTGCTTTTAAAGTCCAACGTAAATATCTTCGGTTTTCTGTTCTTATTGATTATTCATCTATTTATTTTCCAAAAGAATACATAATTAAGAAATAATTATATATTTGACTTCACATCAAAAGTTACAAGTAAAAGATAATTAGACAAAAATAAAATATGCTTATGTTAAAAACATACACATGAAACTACCCTATAAGAAAGAGATAGAAGTAATTCATGTAAAGGTTCAGTTAAGATGTTTGTAGACAGTTCATTGCAGCTATAGTTGACTTTAATTCCATTGAGTCCCAAGTTCTTAAATGTACTGAATTCCTTCTGAAAATGAAGGTCCCCAAGACTGCCACCATCTTCAGCTACATTTAGGATTAATTTCATGGGGATTGTCTTTACTGAAAGTGTCCTTCCTGGCACTGGTTTTATTAATCCCTCTGGGTTTTAAAGAAGGAAGTCACTTTTGATTCAACACTTTCAGGTTACCAAAGAGGAAATCTCAAGATAATCAATTCGAATGCTCAGAGACCCTGTCCTGCTTACTGGGTTACCCCAAGGAAGGTTCAGAAAATTATGTAATTGACTGTGTATAGCTCAAAGGTTTCCTCCTGAGTAATTCTGTATTGGTTTAATGTTTTTATTCATTATACTTGCTTAAAACAGATTTGGGTAAAATTATATACACATGTTATATTTGCTATGCATATGAAGAATACTATTCTTTCAATTTCAACTTAATAACTTCAAAATATAAGATTTGTGAAGTCTATTACCAAACGTACTTTATTAAAATTTATTCTAGTATGGTGGTGGATATCAAAAGCAGAGACATATTAAAATGCATAGGTATTATTATTAATAGAACCATATTGGGCTTTCAAAAAATAGCATCTAGTAAGGCCCTCTAGGATTAGTTTCAGGCACATAGCTATTTAACATATTTATTAACAATCTGGATAGAGTGCTGAGAAGCAGATGATTCAAAATTGAGAGGAAAAGCAAATACTGTGCTTGAAGATTTAAGATTCAATAAGATTTGGAGAGATTAATAGAATGGGCAAAGGAGTACTTAAGTCAGCTTTAGCACATGCATTAGTAAAAGGGGAAGCAAACATTTTAAATTGGAACTTTAAGCAGCTTTCTCTTTTGTGTTGGGGAGATTTGCAATCAGGTGTTTTCTCTGAACAACATTCAATATGTATATAATTAAATTATGTAATTATGCACATTGTTCTTTAAAATACATGCATATACCAGTGCCAAAAAGAGGCACTAAGCATTCAGGTTTAAAACAATGTTAGAATCATTGCCAAAGAACTACAGACAAAAGACAAACTTTATCATAAAGTGATAAAAAATTCAACAGTTGAATATACAACCAGAGACATAAAAAATCATAAAGCAGGATTAAACCACAGCCAGGGCACAGTTCTCTTGTTCTTTATAAAGAACACACTGACAGTCTGGAAAACAGAGAATATCCAGGAAGAAGATAAGTTATAAAATAAATCATTATGAAAAACTTAAGTAAAATGAGAGTGATGAGAACATAGAGATTATGATATATTTAGAAATAATAGTTATTAAGAAAAAATGCCTTGGTAAAATACTTATTTTAGTTAAAACAAATAAATTACAGTTGAAGTTGTTAAAGCATTTTAAAATCAACAAAATCCTAGACTGTACATTATAAAAATGATTCATCGTTCTTGGTTTCAAGAAATGTTTGATGTAGTTCTTCTGATAGATTATTTTCTTATTAATTTTCTGATATATTATCTTGATTTTTGTTAACTACCCCTTAGGTCATTCCAGTAAACTCATTGTAGAAGTTTTAATTTTGAAATATTTTTTAAGGATCCCCCTTTATTTATTTCACTTGGATTTTTTCATCGTTTGTCTATAATTGTACATGATTTCATTTTATCAAAGAGATTTGAGAAAGAAAGCAGGAAAGGCAGGGCTAGAATAAAAGGATAATTTATTTTAAAGTCATCAAAATATCAGCCTACATTATTTGCACATATAATATAAACAGTGAAAATACAAACAACTTTTTGTTGCTATCTAAGGACATTTAATGAAAGTAGTTAAAATTAGCTACATGTTAGAAATTGTATAAGCATGCCATGAGAATATTCAGGGTTAATTAGGCGTAGAGAATATTAGGGAGTGATTAGGAAGTTAATTCAAGGTATCAATTTTAAGAAAATGAAGAGACATATAACTGCATTGAATATAAATTGGGATTTCTAGTTAATGGAAAAATTTGGTAGGTATGAACTTTAAATTAAAGTGTGATTATATAAAAATGATATCATATTATTTTTCTAACCATATTTCCATGTTCTCTATTTACCATCTGCAGAAAATTAGAGGAACTAAAACATGGTACTACAAATATTCGTTGATTTTAAAGTAACAGATAGTTTAATTTAAAAGGACTACTATGATCAAAATACCCAATAACATTTAATTGTGTTGTTTAAGGAAATTTTAAACAATGTGTGTGTAAGTGGAATACATTGGCATGCAGAAAATGAGAGATAAAAGAATGGGATTAACACAAAACTGAGAATGGCTTAGAAATTACTGAAGTTTTGTTTATGTTGGTGATGTGTTATAGTCTCCAGTTTAACTGGGTTAGTGGTGTTGAGTGATGCTTCTCTGGAAAGACCTGAGAGAAGAAGTGAATCTTAGTTATTTGTGATTGAAAAATGAGAGGTAAAGGGAAGCAATTTCAGTGGGAAATTAACTTGACGGGTAAAACCTTATGGGAAGTATGTTTCCACAGTTATGTTGGGTTTACCATCTGAATCTGACTAGAGACACATAATATTCAGAATGATTTCTGTGGTGTCACATTCATTCTCCAAGAATTATCTTAGGTAACAATTACAGTTTTTATGACTTACCTTGAAAGCTGTAATTTTTACCTATTTTGTCCAGAGTTTTCTAACATACCTTCACTCAGACTATGGCAGTTACCTTTTTTTGAAACCTGATCCTTTATATTATTTTTCTGTCAGAATGTCTTCTTTTTTCCTCTTAACACTAGTTTTCCCTCCTTTTTCTGGTTGCTAGTTAGCATTAATGCATCAATGCATAATTAGTTTAAAAATATTCTTTAAATTTATTCTGCCTGAGATATTACCCACCTATTAAATTTCAGAAAAATCTCATTATTAAGCACATAAGCCATGCTTCTTCTATGGTATCTGATAAAAAAGATAAGATTATAATTCTCAAAATATTATTCAAATGAAACAAAATATTCTAGTCTCATTAAAATCTAAGTCCCCCCCCCACACACCCGGAGATTAATTTAGTGACATTTTCTTATCTCATATTACCCGTGGTTACTAGTCAACAAAACAGGACTCTGCTTTAATGTTATTATGGCTTAAATAAAGAACAAACACTATTATGCATATTGTCTCACATTCTGAGTGAAAATTGCTCTTTAAATAGAGACGTATATTTTATATACATGTTTTTAATTTTCAAGCAGGCATTTTAAGAAAATTAAGTTCCTATATAATTATATTGCTATGGCAATGATACTGAGTTTCTCAAAATTCGAAATATATAAGATACTGAATGCTAATAAAAATATCGAATAGTTTTTTGGTATATTTAAGGTTGTCATTATACCTTAAAATTAAATGTTAGAATGAGAAGACCAACGCATATTAAATATAATGGAATTTGTAGAAATATAATAAGAAATGCTAATAAAAATACCACCAAAAAAAAAAGGCAAAAAGATTTGTGTTTTAGACAGACATTCACTGTTTTACAATTTTTTTTTTTTAATGAAAAAAAGACATTTGTGTTCATCTAAGTACATATACTTTATTTGTACTTTTTTCTAATAGGCAGTTTTGGAGACTGGAAAATTTATGTATTAGTTTATAAGCCTAACACAACTTTTAAAATACAGTACCTGGAATTTCTGATCCAGAGGCAAAATGATAATTTTACTTAGCTTAGCTTTACTAATTTTCATAAAACTATAAATAAAAAAGTATAATTGAACCTAAATCATTACCCTTTCTTTTCCCATATAAAGCAGAGCTGACCAGTTTAGCAAAAAGAGATGGACAATGGCAAAGACATTACTCACCATAGATCTCTTTTTTATCATTTCTGTTTATGTATATTTGATAAAATTTTAGTAACTTTACTACATAAATTACTATTTTGTACTACACTTTTTTCTCAGATCCTGACATTTTTAGAGTCGATTATTTAAAATACCATTTTATTATATATGTTTAACATTATATATGTTTAAATATATCATGGACAATGAAATCCCATTATAATTTATATAATAGTACAAGTTTATTGACTATAGATATCTAATTATCATTGGGGCACTATATCCAGTAGAAGTTGCATGTGCTATATTTCTCAAAAACTGGATAAATCTCAAAAATGTAGGTAAAGAGAGGGAAAACAAGACTTTTTTCCCCCTTTATAGTAAAAAAAAAAACTTCCAATAAAAACTTATTCATCCACTTCTATTTCTGATTCTTGCAAAAGTTTAACAGTGTAGGACGATGTTTAAAGATATTTGATATGCAAAATTTACTCCACGAGACTTACTCCCCAAGGTCATGTGTCTTGCAGCTTTGCAAGATGCTGTTTTTGGCACATAGGAACCAGGGCACTGGTACCAGAGCCTCATTAGCTTCCTCCACAAAGAGATGAATGCCCTTTCAGAAGAATTAAATAAAAAGTCAGATAAAACTAGGGCAGAAATTGCTGCCATGGATACAAAGCTGGACTCAGTACTATAGTTGCATATCTGAACAAGTTGTACAAAACTGCAGGAAGAGCAGGGGGGAGAAAGAAGGAAGTTCTACTGCCAAAAGAAAAGTATTCCAAGGACATAGCAGTAGGCATGACCCTGGTTTAATTTAGCTCTTTCTCAGTCAAAGTCACCCTCACACCATTAGCATGAAGATGCTGGTAATGAAGGAGGCTGTGTTGGGGGAGTAGATCAGAATCATTTTTGAGACAATCGATAATAATTCTTACAATACTTAAATAAGAACAAAAATCAATACATGGTAGAAATATTATTCAAGCTCCCATGCAGCTTAAAGAATGGGAATGACAAAACTGATAAAAATTAAATTCAAACTGTCAGATTTAAAAGATGAAGATAAAAGAGTAAAGGTTTTGCCAGCAAAAGGAGAGAGATAAATTCAAGTAATATATTGTCCTCTAATGCAAGCCCTTCTCAAACAAGAAAAGAGGACAATCTATGCTTACAAAACAAAATAAAACTAGTAAAAAAAATCTTTGAATAAAGTGAAATAAATTTCATAACTTTATTATAAAACTTGATGTGTAAAGAACTTTTCAATATAAAACATTACGTTTTCAAGTTCTGAATAAATTTAAAAAATGACTGAAATGTAATGTAAAAAGGTAGAATAAATTGAATAAAAATACTGAAATAAAAACGACTATAAGTACTATAATGGAAGTTGCATATTGTTTAAATTTATTATTTCATTTATTGAAGTAGCTATTGTGTGTATTTGGTTTAGCTATTATGAGATCATCTTTTATAACATCTGGACTGTCATGTATATTCCCCCCAAAACACTAGTTCATCAAGAAAATATGATTGACAGAACTTTAGGAAACTACAGAATGGAAATAGGAAAGCAATATAAGGTGGGTGATTATAGTAGGATGAAATGCTTTAAGCCATAGGGCTGCAGAGAATTCTAGAGAGAATCTCATATATTTTAAATAATGTTTCAGGGAGACCTATATTTAAAAAGTGACAATCGAGCTGTGTTTTGATAGATAAATATGTGTTTACCAGGCAGCCAAAGGTGGAATGGCATTCCAAAAGATATGTGTTAGCAAATCTTTGAGGTGTGAACAGCATAATGAGTTCAAGAAACTACAAGCGGTATTTCACACCTGGAATATAAATTGGGGCAGCTTTAGTAATAACATGGAGGAAGATTTTAATTCACCTATAATTGTAATCATCTCCACTTTCTGAGCCATACCAAATAAATACAAAATCTAAGGACACATACTTACTATGCAAGATCACAAATCTTTTATCAACATCTGTCCAATCCATTTGCAATCTTTCACCCTCTAATTAAATAAAAGTTTTAGATCTGTGCTGTTCAACATGACAGCTACTAACCACATGTGGCTATTTTAATTCAAGTAGAATTAAATTTAAGATTCAGTACCTTAGTTGCACTAGCCACAAGTGCTCAATAGATCAATAGCTACACATACTAGTGTAGCTGCCCTATTGGATAGTTTAGACATGGAGCATTTCTATCATCTCAGAACTTTATTGGACAATACATCTCTAGAGCACCACTGTTGGAGAGAACAGAGGTAGATGGAGTGAGAAGTAAAGCTAGAAATCTATTCACAAGTGAGACAATGAACGACCCTTTGCGACACACTCAGGCTTTGAAACATTGCCCTCTGGACCATAAGAACACCAAAAATGTCAAAATAAGGAAGCACAATGAAAAAATTTGTGTATGAGAAAACTAAAAATGAAGCTGTAATTTGTTGAACTTCTATATGTGTTAGCCATTGTGCTAGCCTGAGGACCTAGTCTTTGGCCAACTTATTCTGTGTGATGCTGGCCTTCAAAAATATGTTCAGGCCCATGATAGGGACATAATCTCCTACACCTGTGACATGACATTTCCCAATTTCTCATCAACAAATTTATTCTGTCTTCAGAAAGAGTGCTTCTGTTGGAAAGTTTATCTAAGCTGCCATTGAATTACCTTAAGTGTGCACCTTTGTTCTGTTATAGGGCATTCTCCTTCTACAGCATTCCTCACACTTCATTGTATTTCTGTTTCTTTGCTTTTCACCCTGAGAATGTATTACACATGAGAGCATGAAACATATTCAGACTGTTTAACAGTTGTATGGCATTCTATAATGGCTGATACAAAAGAACTATGTTTCTATACATGAATTATATTTAGTCCTAATAAATGGTCACAGGTAGATATTATTTTCTCTCTTTTTGTATATTAGAAATCTAAATCTTAAATATGTTAAGTAATTTATTTGGGTTCAGTTAGCTAACAGGTTGGACACTGAAATTTCAAAGTACATAGGTCATATTTAACTCTAGTTACATTGTGAAGACTAGATTAGACTATGAGTAAAAATAGTCTTTGGAAAGCTAGTAACAGTCAGAATGTATAGTGATTAGAATCTGACTAAGGTGGTGATATAGAAATAAAGAAGATGGAAAGGTCATAGGAGCATTAAAAAGATAATTTCAACAGAACTTTCTTCATCATTGAGATAAAGAGCTAATAGTAGAAAGAGAGAAGTCAAGTATTCTAGAATTCTAGAGTTAATCACAAATTTATTTCATAAGTATAGTGATTATAGGACGACAAAATATTTGGAGGAAAGTTATTGGTATTTTGTATTTGAGGAATTTTCGATAAATTTAGATGGAAAAACTTAGTAAAAAGAGAGAAAGAAAGAAAAGAAAAAGAAAGAAGGAGAGTTCAGCACATTTTTGAATGAGAAAATGCTTAGAAAGCTTTGGAACATAAGCTCACGTTTGACTAAAATAAGTAATATTTTTGAATGAGAAAATGCTTAGAAAGCTTTGGAACATAAGCTCACGTTTGACCAAAATAAGTAAAATAACTGATATCTTCCAGAGAGAGAGAATATAAAAAAGATGAGAAAAAGGAATGAGAAAAGTGAACAAATGATAAAAAAATACCTACCTAAGTATAAATTCCCTTTTGTAAGAGTACATACTTTTAGCTACATTTAAAAATGTTATATTTTTATTCTTTTAGATTTATATTTCATTTTTCTATGCTATATTTAACAAATATTTTGTGCATTATTATCTGACTAATTTAAAACATTTATACAAGTAAGAATTAAGAACAAAATGAAATTATAAAGAAAAGAGAAATACATTTTTAAAAATATAATTTCAACACAATAAATTATTTATTTTTTTGTTTCCTTTGATTTTCTTAGGGGAACTAATAGGCAAATTAGTCCAATAATACACAAAAATATATCCACAAATTTTTTCTATTTTTCTTATACTCGGCTTTCTTCACCTCTTTGTTCTCACTCTACTTATAATTAGAGAAGAACACAGCTTTTTTCACTATCTTTCCTTGCTACCACACGCATTTCTAAAAAAAAAAATTATAATTTTATTTAGAAGCTCATAAATTCATAATACTTAAGACTTTCCCAAGGCTGCCATCACCCAAAGATCCCTCCATTTCTCCAAGTTTGAGGAGTACCCAAAGGGGAGAGAACACGTAGATCTAGATGTAAAATGGACATGGACATAGACGTTGATATCTCCTGTTTGAGAGTGCTCTCTCTGCAAGTTCAAGAATGCTTCTTACCTCCCTCTTAGGCCTCTTTGGTTCTTCAACATGCATTTTAAAAAATGTGTACTAAGCAAGGCAGAAAATGTAAATTTGAGATTATTTCATGTAATGTAGGTCACGTTAGACTTTTAGATCTATTTATTTTTGTCCTCCGTGGAAAAAAACATTAAAAACTATTATAATAAGTTATTTAACTATCATTTATTACATTATTTTATCATGTTACATTGTTTTTATCTGTTAAAAATATGCTAAATTGATTTTATAGAATTTTATAGAAGCTAAATTGTTTTTTATAGAGAAAATGTGCTTAAACACCTTAATAAATCAATACCACAACTATCTATTTATTATTATTTTGACCATGAAGTTTTTTTTTTTTTATCTGATGCAGGAAAGCTTTGACACTAGAAAATCTGCAGAGACCAAATATTTTAAGAACAGCAACTTATCACTTTGAATTTGATATTATATGGAACAATATCTCAAGTTCCTACTGATGAACAGGAAATTGCTAGCAACACATTTCTTAGATTGCTGAAATAGAAAGATAGGAAGACTGTTTTTAGCTTTTATATTAATGGTTGAAGGTGAGAGAACTGTGAAAAAATTACTCCTTATACTATTTTTTTTTATTACCTAGAAACACAATGTTAAAATTTATGATGTAATTTCTTTTTCTTCTGAACAGAAATCCCATTTAAAAAATAATATTTACGTAACATTGTCCAACCAAAACCACTTCCTGTGCATAGTTTAGTTTGTGATTCATTTACTTTTCTTCATATTTTTCATATAGTCAAGCTATTTTATGCTTTTGGTCATTTTGACTCATACCTACAAAAGAGAACTCATTTATTCATTTAAGTGTTTATTTAATGACTATCTTTTGAGTACCTACTACATGCCAGGACCTGTAATAAAAATGAAAATATAGTGTATTTTGTCACATATGAAATCTGTGATATCTTGGAGCTCATAAGGTAATGGTAGAGATAAACAGAAAACAGAAAATTATGCAATTACATATAAGATTGAATACTGCAGTAGACATTGTAAAGAACAAGAAGGATGGGTCAAATGTGATTGGTTTATTAAATGTCTGTTCATGGAAGCAATAAGTAACTGAAACCTGTAAGAGAGATAGGAATTAGCTAGGAAATGTTGGCAGGGTGCTTATTTTTTTATCGAGTCACAGGACATTATAATCATGGTTAAAAACAATAGAATATTGTTTGAGGATGAAGAGAATTCACTAAAGAATATTGAGCATTTGGAGGACTTGATATTGTATATTTTTAAAAGATTATTCTAGTTACAATACTCTAGAAGAATGGTTTAGCATGGTATCTAGGGTGGGGAGGAGTAGAGAAAGCAGTTATTTCAAAGATCATTGAAATAACCCAAACAATACATATAATTTAAAACCCTAAAACCAAACAATCTAATTAATAAATGTGCAGAGGCTTGAATAAACATTTCTCCAGAGAACATACAGATGGCTAGCAGACATGAAAAGATGCTCAACATCACTAATCATCAGGGAAATGCATATTAAAGTCACAATGAGAATCCAGCTCACACCTGTCAGAATAGATATCATCAATAGATCAACAAATAAGTTTTGGCAAGGATATGGAGAAAAGAGAACACTTATATACTATTGATAGAATTATAAATTAGTGTAGCCACTATGAAAACGGTATAGTGATATCTGAAAAAATAAAAATAGAGCTGCCATGCAATCCAGCAATTCCTCTTCTAGATGTTTATCTGAAGAAAACAAAAATAGTAATTTGAAAAGATATATGCACCCCTGTGTTTATTGCATCATTACTAGTAATAACCAAGATATGGAAGCAGCTTATATGTCCATCAATAGATGAATGGATAAAAAATGTGAGAGATATATGTATATACATATGTGTATATATATATACACACATATATATGTGTGTATATATATATACACACATATATATGTGTGTATATATATATACACACATATATATGTGTGTATATATATATACACACACATACATATATATATCTACACGATGGACTATTATTCATCAGTAAAAAATAATAAAATCATGCCATTTGAAACGACATGGGTGGACCTATTGGGTATTATGCTAAGTGAAATAAGTCAGATAGAGAAAGACAAATACCATATTATTTCATTTATATGTATAATGTAAGTTTTTTAAAAAGTTAATAAACAAAACACAACAGAAAAAATACAGAGATGTAGAGAACAAGTTGATGGTTGCCAAAGGGAAGGAGAGTAGGGTAAAATGAGAAGATGAGTCTGAACTCAGGTCTGTTTTCAAAGCTGGGACCATGGCTATCCCATTCCTTCCCATAGGGCTGCAGAGAGGTATGTGTTGGTGTCACTGTGTAGAGATATGGTAGTACATGGAGAAGCAGGGTGAGCAGTCAGCTGCCCAAAGGATGATTTGGATAGGTGTTATTCAAGGGTGAGGCACAGGTAAGGGGACCCCTGGAAGTAACATCACTTCCTTGACAATAGACCCCAATAAAATTAGGAATCTTCATAACCAGACACCCACATTCTAGTGACAAGCCCATAGCCAGCTCATTTGGAGGGATACACTCAATAGTGAGAAATATTCTCTTACTATATCCCTCTTTACTGGGGCTTCAGGAAAACCCATAGCAAAAGCCTTTCCAGCCACCGCAGACATTCGTTCAATCCTCATTCCGGATATATTTGGACATTTTCCAGGAGATCCTCTAAGAACTTCACATGAGAGAACAGACAGGAGCTGACTGATCTTCATCTTCTCCATCTTCTTGCAGGAAGGGAAAGCGTCCCACACCACCAACAGAGTCCAGTGATAGCTTGGGGGTGAAAATGCATCAATTGTGAACAGAAATGAGATCTGCATGGTGTGGACTGCACAGGCAGGCAGGCTGGATAAGCTGGTAGAACATCTGGTGCCCACCTTCCTAGACAGCAACCCCATCTTTGTCCCCACTTTTCTGTATACTTACATAGCTTTTACCACCACCCAACAGTTACTAGACCTTTGTTTCAAAGGTATGAATGGACCCTCCCTTATTCTGATGAAGACAGTGAACCTCTGGACCAGTTTGAAAGACTATCTTATTCATCCAGAGGACCTGGCCACAGCAGTACTCTCAGGATGTTTTCCAGGCCTAGAATTTTACCTGCCAGAAAATGCTGTTCTACATAGAGCTCAACAGTCCAGGCTCAGACCTGGAGTGCCAGGTCTGTCTTTTCCTTTCATAGCTAGAGCGCCTTGAGACTGAGGCACCAGCTCCAGAGCAAGCTTTAAAACCACCTTAAGAGTTAGCACCAGCTCCAATTCTACTTCTAGCAAAAGTGTCAGAGCCACTGCAAGCTGTAGACACAACTCTCTTTCAAGCACAGGAGCCAGAACAAACGTCATCACCAGCTCCAGAGCCAGAGTTAGAGAAGGCTCAAGCCACAGCTTTTGTTAAAGCTCAAGATATAGCACAAGCACATATGCCACCTACAATTCCAGAGCCAGAGCATGCTCAGCAACATTCTCATTCAAGCTCAAGAGCTAGAACAAGCACCTATATTATCTTCAGTTTCAGAGCAGCAGCAGGCTAAGACCACTACTCTCATTCAAAAAGACAGAACAGGCACCTACACTATATCCACCTTAAGAGCAGCAACAAGCTAAAGCCACAATTTTCATTCAAACTCAAGAGTTAGATCAAGAACCTCCACCATGTACGGCTTCAGAGCAAGAAAAGGCACAGCCATAGCTCTCATTCAAGCTTAAGGGATAGAATAAGCAAGTACGCCAACTCCAATTCCAGAGTCAGAGCAGGCTCATGCCATAGCTCTCATTCAAGAACTAGAACAAGTAACCTGTGCAGGCTTCAATTCCAGATCCAGAGAAGGTTCAAGCAGTGGTTCTCATCCAATCTCGAGAGCTGAAATCATTATGGAAACCTGTTCTAGCCCTTGCTGCACAGCTCCAGCCAGTTCCTTCAACAGCCTCAGTTGCAGAGCTTAAGCCGACCGCAGCAAGAGCAATAACATTACCACAAGCTCTTGAGCTCCTTAGTGCTTTGGCACCAGCTCTAGCTTCAGAGTGTGATCCCACTCTGGCTCTAGATCTAGATCTAGAGATAACAACGGACCCAGTTCTCACAGCAGCCCTGGAGCTAGAGTCATTTCCCTCCCCAATACCGAGAGTGGGCACTAGGTCAGCAAATTTTCCAGCTCCTGCAATGCCTTCAGGGCCAGATTATTAGCTGCAACTAGTTTCAGCTGCAACATCAGAGACTTTTTTCCACCCGCTATAATTGCATTTTTTGTTCATCTTTTTCTTACATGTTTTTAATGGTTTATTTTGTCATATAAACTTAAATTAAAATTTAACTCATTGATCATTAAAAAAGGAGAGAAATAACCCAAACAATAAAAGATTATGGAAGTAGAGATGGTAACAAGTGGAGGAATCTAATTTATATACTGTTTTGTTTTCATGGTGAGCAAAATTTGACAATGAGAATGTAGGAAGATTAGATTGTCAACATTGGTTTCCAATTTTCAGAATTGAGAAATTAACTAGTTGAATAGTAACGTTCTTAACTAAGATGCAGTATATGAGAAATATATTTTTTGCAGTCAAATTCAAGGCACTTTTGACTACAATTGAGATATTAGCAAGATACCAAGTGGGAATGCTCAGTGAGCATTTAGATGTATAAGTCTAGAGGTCAAAGAAAGTGCCTGAGCTCTTGAGTACATATTTTTAAGGCATGCGGATGGCTTTTGAGTTCATGGAAATTAAATTAATAAGATTAAAAATATAAAATTATGAATGAAGAGGGCACAGAGAAACAAATCTTGATAAATTTCAAAATTGGAAACACCCAAAAAGGAGGTAGACTTAACAGAGACATGTAAGATGACAGAGAAGTATGAGGAACAGAAAATGGAATCGTAGATAGAATTTCTTTAAGTTGTTCCCAGAAAGAGAGATGATCAAACATGTGAAACGTCATTGAGAGATAGGGATGATCATATAAATATCATCCTTTGTATTTGAGAATACATATATCATGGTTACAATTAACGAGTTTGTTTAGTTGTAGAGTTGAGGCTTTAAATAAAATTATCATGGACACTTTCAAGAACATGCAAGATATATAGTATTATCTCCATTTTGCAGTTGAGAATACTGAAGCAAAGGGCAACTTGTTTATTGCCAATAACCAATATTTACTTAAATGACATTTGAAGGCAAGTTATTAGAAAAGTCCAGAGTCATAACCACTTCTATATCCTGTCAGATTCTGTCATTATTTATACTTAATTTAGACCTTCAGTTTAGACCTCTGTCTAAATGACTGAAAATACTGTTCTGATTCCTTTGAGCCTTTGCACTTTCCACTTCTTTTTAAGGTTGTATCCTCTCTTCTCTTTCTTGAGTATTATTAAATATTCAACAAAAGCACCACCACTCTTGAAATTGCTTATTGTAACTGTGACTTTGTCCTCTTCTGTGGTTAAAGTGTCCTTCCTTCCTTCTCTCATCGCACAGCACCACATAGATACTTCTGGGATCATAGCTTACCTTACCAGCATATATCTTCTTGTGGTCAGAAACTGTATTTTATTTATATCATATTTTTACTATCCTTAGCTCTACCTGACATAAAGTGGAATCAATAAGTGAATGTGTGAACGATGCCCTCAAAATTTGCTTTTAGAATTAGGGTTCATTCAATTCCTTGTCTGCCTTCTCTATATTCATTTGCATATCCTCATTTCAAGCAGAAACTATTAGAAAAAGTTGATATAACCTGGTTGTCTTCCTGTGATTTAAAGTATTAGGAGAAGGAGAATACTTAGAAGACAAAATTGAACATGATAAATACATGTGGCATTATATTGACATTATTTATATTAGCATTCCAAGTGTAATTTTGAGAATATAGTGATTTTTATGGCCCTATTCACCTGCTTTATGTTGAGAAATAGGAGAGAAGGAAAATAAGGTTGTTTTCTCTGTTTACCAGAAGATACATTTCTTTATTTTTTCTTCTTTCTTTAATTTCCTTTTCTTTTTTGAAAGGAGGGGCGTTTTACTATTTAAATGTACCAACATTGCAAGCAAGAAAGAAAATGATAAATAAAAGTGTATTACCTTTATGATGTTAAGTTCTCCATATGCACAATATTCATTAAAATTTGTTTTTACTACATGGCTTACACAGACTTATTAGAATGGTAATTTAATAATGTCCTTTTTCATCCCTTCCCCACTGAACCCATCCCTGGGAGTTTTATTAGTTCTTTTAGATTCATTTAAAAATGTTAAACCCCTCTCAGTGCCTTTACTCTACTCTCACTGTCTCTCATTCTCTGCCTCTGAGAGGAGACTACACTCTGGAGTGTTATCCCTTTTCTAATAAACTTTCCTTTTGATTCCAAAAATCAAAAACAACAACAAAAAATATGAATCTAAACAATTGCTAAATTCAGATAAACAATTGGTTAGTTTAGTTTAACAATTGGCTTCTCTTGTTTATTGTTTTAAACAATATATTTATTTATTTATTGTCACATGGGATCAGTGATGCTTTGTTACAGTTTTATGTATGTCCATATTTTACCTTAATATCAAAAAGAGCTGTATCTTTTGGAAAAATATGATTTATTTAGTTTTTAAATATATCAACATATGTAATCTTGAAGTCTATATTAAGGATGACACACAGTTCTGAAAATTTATGTTCAAGAATTTATGTACCACATAAAAAATATATCTAATATGTATTGGGTTGGGATATCTGAGTTTTGGTCCTAGTTCTAAAGCCAACACGCTTATGCCTTCAGGATAAATCATATGATTTTCATAAAATTCGGTTTTCATTTATAATGATGATTTTGTTTTTAATATCTTCAAAACTCCTGAAGCTCTAAAATAGCACCATTTTATGTAGTAGAAGAGAAATTGCCTTGAATGTGGCCACTATAGTTCCCATATTGCAGAATAAGGCACTTTCATTGGATTGCTATTTTATAGTGGTGTATTTTTTCTTACCTTAATGCATATTTAAGGTTTCCAATTAAAGATAACATAATGTTAATTAATCTGAGCTTGGGCAAGTAAAATCAAGTTTAGTTAATGACTTCTATTTTAATGTTTTTCTTTTCTGTCAAGTGTTAAGCATATGATGAATGACCTCTTTTGGACCCAAGTTACATCCACAAGGCAGTGGGAAAAATTATTTTCCTTTAGATATATTTTAATGCACCATATATTGTATGGCTGTATCCAGGTATCTATACCTCTTAGAGTAAAAGTCAAGTGACTTAAATGCACAGTTCTGTAGACATACTGCGAAAAGCATGAAGGTGAAACTGTAAATGTCAAAGTTACTTAGAAAGAATTCATCTTTGTCTTAGAATGGATAATAATTTTTTTAAGTCAATTATAGTCTGACTTCTGTCATAGTACAGAATAGGATGTTGGAGTCCTCTAGGGCTTAGACCTGCCTGTGTCACTTTGCAGGCAGTCTGTATATTTCTTAATTCTAATAAGGTAAAATCAGATCATTGTAAAGCAAAGAAGCACAGATAACCACTAGGAAAAATTTGAAAAGTAGATAGGGAAAAATAGATGGAATTAAGTCTGACTGGAAGAATTAAGTTTATTTGGATGTCGTAGAAGCTGTGTGTGTGTGAGTGAGTGAGTGAGTGAGTGTGTGTGTGTGTGTGTGTGTGTGTGTGTGTGTGTGTGATTTTTGAGGCTCTGGCTGGAGGCATGACTATAACCCAGGAGCATATTATATTTCTTACATGGGAAGTGTGCCTAGAACCTGACATAAAATCTATGAAAAATAAGATTATTCAAGGAAAAATAATTGTACCCCTTTCACTTTACTGCATAATTAGACTTTCTCAAAAGAACACATAACAATTTAAGAAGGAATGAAACTAGCAAGTCATGACATATATATTTATTTGTTTGTCAGTCTATTGATTATTTATTTATTATTTTAGTAATTTATACTGTGATTCCTATAATACTTTGGTCATGTGAACTGCTGATTGCCATATGTTTTGCTAACTAGAAAACAATAATTTCTCTGTAAATAAATGGGCTAAAAGAAGCTGAGAAATTTGAGTGATATAAAAGCTTAACGTAATTGAGCACACATATGAGACACTCTGTTCTCTTCTAAAAGATGCAGAATTTTTTTACTCTTGATTCAACTGGAGATACCTTCCCTCCAGCTATCAAAGTAATTTTAAAAAACTACATTTAAGCTTAATTTTTCTTTCTGAATAGAGAAAGATGAAACATATAAAAACAATATTTAACCACTTATAATTACAATTACACAAATGTTATTGTAGAAAAAATATAAGAAGAAAAAATTTTTCAATTATTATAATCCCAGTAGGCATAAACAAAACTGTTAAGTTCAAACCAATATCATGTGGAATACCAACAGAACGTATTGTTACCACTGGGACGATGTGAAATTCTATATCTCCCCAGTGGCATGGTGGGGGTCCTTGGTTCTTCCTCACTGACACAGTAAAGAATTACAGGTCAACAAGATTTAGAAAGAGTTAAGATTTATTAAAAGTACATTTTTAGGAGACAGGCCACGCTAAAGAAGGCTTCAGTCCTGTGGAATTGGGGAGGTGAGAAGATAAAAGATAAAAGAAAAAGTGTGCTCCAAGGAAGGAGTGAGTTTTCAGCTGTAACCTAGCAGAAGCGGGGAAGTCTGTTTATATTTGGGCCGTGATGGGAAGTCCTGGAGGATCCCTTTATGAGGTCACCTTGACTGACAGCCGCTATATAATCCTTTGCCCATTGAGTGTGTACTTACCTAGAATTCAGTCTGTTATAAATAGATTCATGAACTTCCAGGCATAGACATGATATTATAATGATGGTACAAAGAGGCTGAAGTTAGGGGCAGTACTTTCTGCGCACACATTTGTGGCTGGTTTAGCCAGTAGCTCTTACAGCCTTTGTGCCTTAGGATTTGAGGTAATTTATAACCCGAAAAGGGGAGGCGTTCTGGGAAGTACTTAAAGAAGGTCTTCAAGGACGATTTCTATGGTTACAGAGCTGGACATTTGCTCCTGTCGCTCTTGCCTGACTGACTACCTAACAATGCCTAACAATATGATAACAGTAAAAGGGATCAAATGCAGGTCTGTATCGTTATAAAATAAATAAAAGTCAGTTTATTCACAATCACACAAACATGCAAATACAGAGAGCTGGCGAAATATGCTTTATGCAACTGATCAAAAATAAAATCAAAAGGTTCAAATGCTTATAAGGCAGAAATATAAATTCCCTA
>NW_006436811.1:730368-801819 GCF_000325575.1 Pteropus alecto | reverse complement strand
CTCCCTGCTAATGCAACACTCCCTGGAAGACAAGGACTTTACGTAAATTTGATTGGAGAGTATAGGCTGCGCTGGGTAGAAGCCGTTAACTTGCATTATCAAAGTCAGCACTACTATAGATGGCCAATATGGACATTTTGTACAATACATCTTAATTTCCCCCAAAGTATTTGTAATATGAATAAGAGATAAATGTCTGCAAGACTATCTGAGAAGAAACATAATAGCAAAGGGCTTTATTACTTATTTTAAATTTAGGTTGTAAAAGTTTAGAAATTAAAAGAAAAAAACATACTTGTAATATGTCTGTGCTTGCACTTGATTGCAAAGTAATTTTTAACTTCATTAAGCTTTTCTTGATTAACAATCCTAGAAAGATATGCTTCTTATACAAATTTGATTCTGCATAATTTCTGATACATAAAAGACTGTTATGAATTATTTGAAGATTTTTTTTAATAGACAATCTCCTAAAATTACTGGCGGATAGTAGAAGGATTTTTTTTTTTTACTTTTATAAGTAAAACAGCTCTAAGTAATTTCAAAGGCCAGAGTATTAAATTTATTTATTGTAAATATCTATATCTATATATAGGTATACATACATATTCATACTTAAATTTAAATAAGTAAAATTAATGACTCAAGAAAAACAGTTTATATCATCTTTCCTAGGTTTATGTCCTTAAATAGTCTAGAATTACATAAACCTTTGAATTTTCTCAGTACTTAAATTAGATTGCATATTTATTGTACACTAAATGCATGATATTGTAATAAACTTAAATGAATAAGAGTAAGTTAATTTAGTTGTCATCCAATTATCTCAACGAGGAAAACATTAAATGTGCTTTATCTCCCTAATTAATACATTAAACTTGCAAAGAATTTGAACATTTAACAAGTGTTTAACAAAATAACTATAGTGAGTTGATTGGGTATATCAATTAATTGCCAAAATTAGAATGTTAATTAGTATTTATTTTACTAAAATGGTTGTTATCTATGAGATTGCTAATTGAAATACTTTAAGCTTTTCTAAGAGTGTAATTATATCAATAGTCTTCTTTTGGGGAAATTTATATGGTAACAATATGCATATACTTTATACAATAAAACTCAAGCACTTAGAAATAAATTAATATTCAACTTCTTTAATTTATTAAATTTACTTAAATATATTTACCATGTGATAATAGAATATGTCTGTATTTATTATTTTTAAGGTAAGATACTTTTATTGGCTCAGCTCTTATAATGTTTAGCAACACTTAAAAAATGTAGTGAAGTTCGAAAGAGGTATTTTCTTTCCATGCTTTGATCCAACTTGGATAAATTGTCCTATGGTGCTGATCAGTTATTCCAATTACTCTTAACATCTACGTTATCACACAAATCGTTCTCGGTAATTATTAATTGCTAATCACTGTGGAGATAGATGATAGATGCTAGCTGATAGCTGACTGATAGATGATAGATAGATAGGCAGATAGACAGAAAGACAGGCAGACAGAAAGATAGAAATAATGCGCACATATGGTGGATATATGTAATTACTTATTTAAAATACATGAACCAGTTTTAAAGTTTTTACACATTTTCAGAAATTATCAATCTCGTCCCATTTTGCTTGCTATTCAAAAGGAACTTTTGAACTTGTGAGTCTTTGTGACTCACAGTTCCCCTCTTTTTTTCCTAATTCTATTTTTCGATAAAACTTTCTTCTTCAGAGTTTTTTCAGGACTCCATAGGCCTATTTATCCATGAAGACTTCTTTACTTTGGAAAGAAGTCTTAAGTCCTATATAGAGCCAGAAACAAAACAAAACGGACACATATCCTATAGCCACCATCAACAACAACAATAAAAATCAGGTCTGTAGATGTGGACCATTCAGAAGACTCAGTCTTTCTCAGGTACCTGGACTAGATGGATCTCTAACAAACTTATGTTACTGCCTTTTTCTTTTTTTTTTAATCAAAGAGACTAGAAGATGGAATTTGTAATTATCACATTAACATATTTCTTAAAAAGGTAGAATAGAGGTAATTCACATATATCAGAGGTTCTAATGTGTACCACTGTGTTCCAGTATTTTACATATTTTTCTTTAGCTTTATATCAGTTTCAGAAGCTATTGAGCTTCCAGATCCATATTTGGATCTGTTGAATTTACCCTCTTTAAAGCTTTCAAAGTCCTCAATCTTCTGTTTTTGCATTTGTCTAGGGATTTTAAATATACTAAGTGGGAAAGAGGCTGTATTCAGCTTACGCCATTTTGATTGTCATCAGAAATTCAATGAT
The DNA here is from genome assembly GCF_000325575.1 of Pteropus alecto. Classification (NCBI taxonomy): domain Eukaryota; kingdom Metazoa; phylum Chordata; class Mammalia; order Chiroptera; family Pteropodidae; genus Pteropus; species Pteropus alecto. The sequence continues at coordinate 799,515 of NW_006436811.1, read as the reverse complement.
ATGTTTTTGAAATTGCCGGTGTTATTGGTGGTTTTTTGATATCCAAGACTTTTAACTGTGGCAAATGTAGCTAGTTCACTGATGGAATACTTTGTTTGATTTTTGGAAAAATTCCGCAAAGCTCACTTAACATCTTTTCCTCTTGCCTTTTTAATAATTATTAAAATATGATAGCTTTACTAAATGTTTTTCATTCTCAAATATCTAGAATTTTCCCTGGAAGCCAATTCAGATTTTTATAGCTCTTATATGCTTAAATAAGTGTGAGTTGAATTTCTGTTGCTTATATAAAAGAACCCAGATTTAGAGTATCTTAGTAGAAAATAAAAGGAGCTGTGTAGTCAACCAAATTTTAATTTTCATCCTGTATCGAGCACTGATTTTCTTTACCCTCTGATTTAGCTGGTTAACTTCAGTTTTGTCATTAGTAAAGTGGTGTGATAATGCATGGTCTAAGGGACAATTATGAAGCCCAGATAATAGAGTCTTTGTTGTTATGCGAGCTTTGTATAGATTGACTGCTACCACATGGATTCATTTATAAACACCATCAAAATAGCCAATTGGAGCATATTTGGAGGGTATAATTATTGCTCATCAGAACAACAAAATTAGTACAATATTACTTTAGAAGATAAGATGAGTGAGTCTAAATACACAATAAGTTATACCATTAAATCTGCTTTGATTACACATGTCACAACCCACTGTTTATGAACTTAGCATTACATAAATATTCAGAGAAAAGATGTGAAAGGAAAGGAACCATCTCTAATTTTCTTTAGATTTTGGTCACATAAGAAAACTATATTGGTAAATGAATTTTAGCATTTATTGTTTTAAGAAATCAGGATTTATAAACTTAAGAAACATTGAATAGTAGTCATTATTTATTATTGTTGTTATTATTTAATCGTTTAGCCTCCTACCTGTCACATTATTAAAGTGATGATGATAATGATGATGTCGATAATAGCAAATGTTTATTGAGGTAATAAAAGTGATATTCAAAGCTCTCAATACAGTGTTTGGCATAGTAGACACTTAATATCAACTAGGCCTAGTTATTTTTAATCATCTTTATAATATTGTAATAGTATTGCTCAAACATTAAGCAATTCTTTTTGCATAATTTAAGTACTTTGCCTATTACATCATCTTCCTATTTTATATAATAAGCATTTAGTTTCTCTATGACTCTTTTATATAATTTGATGTTTTTAATACACCTTCATTAATTACATCACTTTCAGTGTCAAAATATTTATGATTGGGTTAAAAACACATTTAAAAGTTTTCTGATTAAATGCCTTATCTAGAACAGAATTTACCTTCTATCAATGGGCAGTTAATTGACTTTTGTCTTTCTATCAGATCAACAACACTGATGACCTTTTGGATAAAAAAATAAAAAAATAAAACTGTCAAGGTCCTTAAACAACACTTTTTTTAAAAAGATAGTTTGTTTTGGTAAAAAGGCAAAGCCCCAGTAAAACTCTATAACTAACAGAAAGATCGATTTATTAGATATTTTCCTGATCCTTGAACAACATCATTTATGCACTTGTAAGCAGTCATGTCATATTTTTATCCCTTCCTAAAACCTACGAAATGAACAGGTTAGTGTGTTGCAAGACCTGAAATTTGTGTATCACCAGACAATTATTATCTGGTAACTTTTAGTAAAGTGAGTAATTGTTTCTTTCTTACTGCTTATCCAGTAATTACACTGTCGGCAGGACCTTTAAAATATTTTTTTTCAGTTATCTTCTCAAGAAAAATATACTTTTCAAAAGGAAATGATTCACCAGATCTGTTTGTCAAAAGCTATTTAGATATTTTTTCTGTTCATAGTTTATTGCCCCAATAAACTGGAGTCATTATGTTCACTGGAGTCCAGTAGATGTCAGACATATATAGTAATGGCTCAATTCAGCTCTCCAGGTGAAGGCACAAATGTTCAGTCTAATTGTAAAGATCAAGTGTATGTGGGTTAAAGCAAATACTTCAAGTGAACATATCAAAAATAATGTGCAGCCCTTTAAATATGAAGATGAAGTATTGACTGACCTTCCATAGTTTACTGATTTCCAGCTCTGCCTCTACGGCCTCAGGCACACTTCTTATACCTAATAGCAAGGTTTTCTAGCCTACCCACTAAATTAAACATTCAATGCTTGTTATAAAGAAGAGTATTTACCTCCTAGAGTTATTTTATTCGTGACTGCGGCCTGTGCTAAGGATGTATCCACAGTATCGTGAAATGGCATAATGAATATAAAAAGGTATGGTGAAATAAGGTTTATGTATGCATTTCTGCATACTTCAAGGGGACGTTTTAAGGATCTTTTGTCTAGAGATATACCCAAGTTTCTCTAAGCCCTGACAGTCTGAGGATGCTTGGATGGGTAAAACAAATTTATATTGTCATAATAGTAATTTTTTTTTGTTCTGCTTTTACATACCAAATTATGAGACTTCCTTTTCCTTTCAAATACTTTTTTGACTTCTAACAGGAATTCTCTAGAACATATCATCTGCTGTTCTGCTTAATGTGCTCTATGCAGTATTAACCAGCTTGTAATCAAATTATCTCTCTTGGGACATTATCTTCCATGATTTCAGATTATTGATATAATAGTTCTTGTCATGCTGTTATATAATGTACCACAATAATACCCTTCGACTTTCTTCTCTCTTTTTTAATTTATGACTTTCTTCAGCTTTACTGAGGAATAATTGAAAAATAAAATCATATATATTTATATCATGATTTGCTATACTTATACACATATACAATGTGAAATGATTATCACAATCGAGTAAATTTTTGCTTCCATAACTTTCTTTTTTTCAGCTGTATTGTGGTATAATTGGCAAATAAAAATTTTGGATATTTTAAATATATAATGTCACGATTTGATATATGTATGTATACATTGTAAAAGGATTCTCACTATTGAACTAATTAATGTATTTATTACCTCGCATAGTTACCTTTTCTGTGTGTGTGTGTGTGTATGTGTAAGAATGTTCAAGATCTACTGTCTTAGCAATTTTCAAGTATACAACATTGTGTTATTAACTACTGTATGGTCATCGTGCTGTACATTAAATCTCCAAAACTTATTCAACTTATAAGTGAAAGTTTGCACTCTTTGACCAACATCTGTTCATCTCTCCCATCCTCTACTCCTGGCAACCCCATTATATGATCTCACTCACATGTGGGATATAAAAAACAAACAAACAAATACGACATGGAAACAGAATAAAGTAATGGTTGCCCTTGAACTTCCCACATTGCTATATATATGAGTGTTTTAAAAAGGCAAGATTAGGGTCTTTATATCTTATAAACTATTGTATTCCCAGGGCCAAATACAAAATTTGAACATTATTTTTAACAAAATTGCATTGAATCAATATTGCGTACCTTGTGTTTTGTCAATAGTAGAAGAGAATATATATCTTAACTCCACTTGTTATATATTTGGGCACCTGAATTCAAACCATTCTTTTAGGTTCTATGTTAATTATAAATTCCTAAGATCTTCACTTCTTTACTTACTTTTTCTTTTTCTAGACTTCCATTCTAAGGCCTTAGGCATAAATACCATTGTCTCTTGTTTGATCTGAAACATATTTAATGAGAAGAGGATTAGATTATTTCTAAAAATTATATTGTAATGTAGGTTCTAAACCTTGTACACTTCAGAGGGGTAAGGAGAGAGTTTGATGCAGCCTGCAATTATAAAGTGAAAACTGATCTATGGTTAAAATTTTATGAAGATTTTTGGACTCTAGTACATCAAAGGTCATGGGAGCCAAAAGTCTCTGCATTTTAGTTTTGGATCTCTTAAGAAAAAATACTAAAGTTATGTTTTTATAATGTAATTATTTAACATTGTGTTATTCCATAAAATACTCATTAAGAAAAAACAAACAGTATATAGAAAATAGTGGGTTATACTGTGCGATAGACTAGACTTAACTTTAAATGTTACTTACCACAATTGCCCTATGTATAGTTGATGATAGGAGTGGATAATGGCTGACAAACTGAAAAATATAAGATCTTTACATTGCCCTTAAAAATGTATAAAAGTTATACATATGATGTGATTCATATATAGGCATTGGGGAAATGAGAAGTAATAGTTCTCATTTTTCTAATTCCAGTTTTTTCAAATAAAAGTCATCTCATTTTTTTTCTTTTCTAAAGTGTTTTTGCCTTTATTTAACCATTTTAGAATATCAGTGTTTAACAATCTCTGTGTTGTCCAATGAGGCTTATTTTGTTGTAGCTGATTTTCATTATGAGTAGATTAATTTTTATATATTTAATGTACTTCAGACAATTGCATCTTCACTATTTTTGGTGACCGAAATACTTCATCTTTTACCGTATTGAGCAGCTTTTGGCTGGTTCCTTGATTCTGTTGATAAAATCCTATTAGAGTTTTTTAAGTCTCTTCTTGGATATTTTCTGTCCCAAAGCTGAAATTAGCTACTCTTTTTAGTGGAAAACTATACTTACAGTCTTTGGGGTTCTAGAGATTCTCATTTTTTTTGAGTTGTTATAGCTTTTAAGATTTCTCAGAGGACAGAGCTAAAAATTACATAATTTGTATTAAGAAAATATAAATCATATGTTTGTACTGCTGTAACAATTCAAATTGGAATTTGGTTAACTTCTTAGATTTTATACATCAATCTCTTTTTTTATATACCAAAAACCTTGATTTCTAATGGCTTGAACATAATTACTTATTTGCTTCATCCTGCTATCTCTATATATGTAATACTTTCATATAATAATATAATATCACCTCTAACAATAAGATTAATAAATTCATTTTAAGATTATATTTGTTTTTTGTCCTTTGCATATGTCCAGGTGGAAGGATATAGTCTTTAACTCAGGCACACTGTCAACCCTGCCATCTTATTCAAAACATTAGAATGTTCCCTGCTTCCTAATACCCTTTTTATAGAATATATGCATTTCACTATATATTCTTTCATTTTTTTTTCTTTTTTTTTATTATGGTGACATTGATTAACGAAATACAATAAATTTCAATTGTGCAATTCAACAGTAAGTCATATATGTACTGCATTAAGTGTTCACCGCTCAAAGTTAGATTTCTTTCTGTCACCACATATTTGACCCCTTTTACCCCATCTACCTCCCCTCTCCCCCCCACCCTCTGGTAACCACTAGTCCACTGTCCATGATCACAAGTCTATGTTTGTTTGTCATGTCTGTTTGTTGCTTTTAGATTTATAATCCACATATCATGTGTAATATAAGTGATGTCATGTGGTTTTCAATTTTTCTGTCTCGGTTCTTTCACTTAGCATGATTATCTCAAGATCCATCCATGTTGTCGCAAATGGTAGTATTTCATCTCTTCTTGTAGCTGAGTAATATTCCATTGTGTATATGTACCATGCCTTCTTTATTCAATCATCTATTTTAGGATACTTTGGTTGCTTCCATGTCCTGGCCACCATGAATAATGCTGCTATGAATATCGGTGTGAATATATCTTTTCAAAAAATATTTTCAAGCTTTTGGGGTAAATACCTAGTCAGGGATTGCCAGGTCATATGGCATATTAATTCTTAGTTTTTTGAGACACCTCCATACTGTTTACCATAGTGGTTGTACCAATTTTCAGTCTCGCCAGCAGTGCATGAGGGTTCCTTTTTCTCCGGGTCTTCTTTAACACTTGTTATTACTTGTCCTGTTGATAATAGCCATTCTAACAGGTGTGAAATGACATCTCATTGTGGTTTTGATTTGCATTTCCCTAACAGCTAGTGAAGTTGAGCATCCTTTCATATGTTTGTTGGCCATTTGTATGTCTTCTTGGGAGAGGTATCTGTTCAGGTCCTCTGAACAGAGGACAATTGGATTATGTTTTTTTGTTATTGCCGTTATTGAGTTGTATGAGTTCTTTGTATATTTTGAATATTAGGCCCTAATCAGAGGCGTTGCTTGCAAATATATTTTCCCATTCAGATGGTTGTCTTTTTGCTTTGTTGATGTGCAGAAGCTTTTTAGTCTGATATAGTCTCATTCATTTATTTTTGCTTTTACTTACCTTGTCTTTGAGGTCAAATTCATAAAAGCCTCTTTAAGTCTAAGGTCTATGAGTTTAGTTCCTGTGTTTTCTTCTATGCAATTTATCATTTCAGGTCTTATATTCAGGTCCTTAATCCATTTTGAGTATTTTGGCTGAATATTTAGCAATCATTTTTTTTTTAAGACCTCTGAACTGAAAAAAAAGACAATACACAGAAAGATCCATGAATTACATTGACAATAAAATGGTAGAACTTTAGAACTATATATTCTCTGAAGACCATGCAGAATGTCAAGAAGATGACATCTGAGATGTTACTAGCACTAAGAGAGACAACTCAGAGTCACACTCAGTGAAACTTATTGGCTGAACCATATTTGAACTCAAGAATATTGAGAAAATGTGTTGAATAAATGCAAGTGAGAATATCATAGACCTTTGATGAAAGAGCACATTGAAAAATTATGCTACACATGCTGAATATATCAGTTACTGCAGTGTATACTATCATAATATAGAGTGAACAGGAAATTATGTAGATACTATTTGGTAATAAAATGAATAATACTAAAAGAACACTTAATTATTTGATAGAAAAATTTGTAAAATAGTAAAATGGACAAGAAATGAGGATAGTGACATCTCTTTCCTTACTTGTCTATCCAGCCTAAGGTAATGACCTTGCTTGAGAACTTGATGATGGAGGTTATGAGGAAGATTATGAGTCAGCAAAGAAGTTGGTATTGATATTAAAAGCAAACTTTACATAGTTCGACAGATTCGAGTTGTGTCATTCTCCTTTACCTCAAAATGGCAACATAGTTGACATTGAGGCAATTGTATATATTCTTTTATTTATAAAACCTTATTGAGACCATATCAATAAATATTTTCTATGTAAATGATATAAGTTTATTTTGGAAATACTCTCCATTCTGTGTATTTATCTCATAAGAGAAGCAATGCCTGGTCTCAAATAATTCAAAGACAAGCTGACTTTATGTTCAGGGTTAATTGTAAGACATCGAGTTAAAAATTTATCAGCACAATATTACAAAACCCTCTAGGCAGTCAAATAAATGATCAAAGAAAAATTGCTAATTATCTAGAGGTTGAATTCCAAAGCCCAGGTGAGGAAAGAGGTTTTTCTAGTCTGTGTAAAATATTTTCCCCTTCATAATGTATTGCACAGAAAAACAGATATATCACAAAGGAGGTCCTGTGTGACAATGATGTCTCTTAAACACATAGCCAATATGATTTAGCATAGTCACAAATTCCAAAATCTTTACTATTCTGAATCTGTTATTATAATGCATGGACCATAGAGTTATGATAGCTTTCAAGGCATGTCTGCTTACTGCTTATGCACTCTTTCAACCAAGAAGCTTCACTGGAGGTCTTTAAAAGAGTCTTGGCTTGCAACAAATCCCTAGATTTCATTGTGAAAGCTCAGCAAAGAGCTTTTACATCTAATAAATTTTGTATGGATAAAACTATTCCTGTACACTATCCACATTTCTACAACTTTCAAAAGACTGTAAACGCAGGGGGAAATATTGTTGGTCTTGAAAAGAAACCGAATTTGAAGAAGTTGATGAGCAAGATGTAGACAAGCTTGAAAGTTCATCTCTAAGAAACCAACAAGTACTGAAGTTGTGCAGTAAGAATATGATGAAAATAAAGCCAATAAGGAGCTGCCATTAAAAACATCAATAGTTTTTAAAAATTTTTGTGAATCTTAATCTATGATTGTGATGCACTGGATATGGCTGTGAGGCATAAATTCAATGCCAATAATGACTTGTGTTTGTGGCTTGAGTAATCAGACCTGTGATAAGGCAGTCACTAAGTTAAAACTGAAGGATATAACCTTTGGTATGAATATGATTAGTTGAGTTCTAGCCATGTTGAATTATAAATTTCTTCAGATTATCTATGTACTATATTTGGCTATATAGTGTTAAAGTTCCAGAAGAAGTCAGATATAGAAATAAAGTAACATAAATAAAACATTTTACTGGTTAACATCTAAAAAATGTTAAGAAAGATTGAGGTTGTCTTGAGACCTTGTAGAATGAAAAAAAAAAAAGATCTGTTGGACAATATCTACATCAAAATTTAAGGCTCCAAAAGAAAAACAAACCCTCAAAAAACACTAGGAGGGATGAGATAAAATTTAGGAAAAGAACAAACAAAACAAGACTGGAGATATTAAGTCATGGAAGCTGCTATAGACGGTGTGTCCCCATATATTTTTTATGTTGAAATCCTAACTCATGATGTTTCAATATTAGGAGGTAGGGCTTTTGGTAGGTGATTAGAACATATGAGTGAAGTCCACAGTAGAGTAGTGCCTTTTACTAAAAGGAAACCCCAAAGAGCTCTCTCTGCTCTCTGACATATGAGCAAAGAAGGAGGCAGCTACCTGCAAAACAGAAATCAGGACCCCTTTACACACCCAATCTGCTAGCACCTTTATCTTGGACTTCTCAACTTTCAGAAGTGTGAAAAATAAATTCCTGTCATTTATAAGCCACCCAGTCTATGATATTCTATTATGGAAGCCCAACAGACTAAGACGAAAGCCAAAAAAGAATGTGGACCAATCAACCATCTCAGGTGACAACAGGAAGGTAGATAAAAGGACTGAAAAGAAGCATCCAATTAATCAATATGTGAGTTCAGTAAAAACATTTTCAATAGAATAAAAGAAACATGATTTTTAGGTTTACAATCTAGTTCCAGTCCTACTTTTCAGGTTTATTACCCATTATTTTCTTACAAAAATTGTTCATTCTAAGGGAATTGATATAAATCAAGTTACCTAGATGAAAAGTATTGAACATACTTTACCATTTATCATTCCAGAGTCATACATGAGTGTTAAGTGGCATGCTCTCCTTTTTTCTTTGCTAGTTCTTCAAAATATAGCTCAAATATTGCTTTTTGTATGGTACATTCTTTTAATTCACAACTGAAAGTGATTTCATCTTTTTCTGAACTGCTATCTTTAATTCTCTGAAGTTCAAGATGTAAAATATATTTGCTATATAGTACTTTTTTCTTCCCCCAAAATTTAAGAGAAACTTTTTTATATCTATTAATCTGTAGTCTTTGATTACAGTGCTTTTCAATGTTTAGAATTAAAAACAAGATATTTGTTGATTGCAAAGGACTATATTTTTTATACTACTCTCATTCAACACACAAGATTAAGGAAAAAGCATTTGATATGATATTGTGACATCTTGATTATAATTTTACTTTTTTATAACTTAAAAATATTGGATGTCTGTTTTATTTTAATCAATAAAAATAGTTGATAGAAGATATGCAGCTCTGAGGTTGTGATCTTATAAAAAAAAGATAGTTCTGTGAAATTGTAAATAAAATATAACCCAAAAAAATCCTAATATACCAAGTGATTTATATTATACAAAAAAAAAACAATCTGTGGTTTAAATATTCCAACTCTACAGCAGAAAGAGAAGTGAGAAATGAGACAATACATACCTCTCCCAGTGATACATGCTCTAAATGACACAATTAACCTCCTGTTTCCTGGAGAAAATTAAATATTCATTCTATTTTTAAAAACATTTTAAATAATAAAATAATATTTCATAAAACAATATTTTCCTCTTTTTATAACAAAGTTATATAATAGCAAACATATTATATGTCAATTTATCTGGGATATAATACTGAATATACTATGCATGCATGTGTATGCGTCTATGCATATATACTAAGCTAGTAAAAACTGAAAATGAATATGAAATATATTTTTTCTTCCACATTCTCACATAGTATATGTGAGTAATTATGCTGAATTTAGAATCTGCACTAGGACATACATCATGTTTAATTTTTTTAAAAGCATAGTGCACTCAGTGGTTGAATAAAATCAAATACTTCGAATTTTGGTTTTCAACTCGACGTGTTCAAATCATTTTTAAAACTGAGTCTTTCTATTTTGTCTTAATAATTATGATATTTCTGTGTGTTAAAATCTCATCTAATTCTTGAACATCAACTTTCAATATTGATCAAACATCAACATGCTTAAACTGAATATTGTAACCCCAAAAGTTACAAATATGATTTTTTCGAGCAATATGAAATCTTAAAAATTGGTCAAACTAACTCCCTCCTTTTCTAGATGAGTTAATTTACAAATAGAAAGGATTAATTTAATTCCTAAACACTAAAAAACTTATAATGGCAAAGCTTAGTGTAAATTGAAGTCTGTTAACTCTGAGTCCACGGTTCTTCTAATGACATTGTTTTGTTGGGAGTAGTTTAAAGTAAATATAGCCAGCAATAAAACCATAAGTATGGAATTTTCTTGCTCAAAATAAGTACTTTAGCAACTCTGTGATAATAGCTTGTGATTCATTATATATAGTGTTATATATATAATATATTTACACAATATATACAGCATATTTGATCAATTTTGTATACCTGGTATATTAAAGTTCCATATTAATATATATCCTAAAAATAATATTAATTATTTTCACCTAACTTTAAGTAGTAATATTATACAATTTAAATGATCCAAACTCTGTGCATTATGTTAGATTCTTTCACAAGTTCAAGTAAATGGATAAAAATAGTAAAATAAAATTCATTTTAGGAACAAATGAATCTTAGAAAGATGTAGTCAGTGTTTCTTGAACTTTGATTATAGATTTTGTTGCTGTTGTTTTATTAAGTAATTATTCCTTACAAACTCTACAACTTGACAAATTAAAACTGCTATTCTACGAACAAATGTGGTAGATTACAAGCCATATTATTTCTACTTTGTGAAATAAAGAGGAAAATTTGTATATATGTATATATGTTTGGATTATGTTATCAGCAGTTTCATTTTATCTTTAAAGAATACTTCTGCACTGCATACTATTGTCAGCATAGTCTCCAAGTGATGTATAATGGCAAAATACATTAATCATCTGTCAGTAAATTTTTTACAATAGAATCTTTAGAAAATCTTCTTGCAATTTCCATGAACAAAATACTCAACAAAAATATTAAACCAATGCTACTTCTATATATGCTAGATGAATATGTAAGTATAATACCTCATTCATTTCATTTTAAACTAAATTAAGTTAAAAACCAATAAAGATTAATAGTTGAAGAAAAAAACAGTATTTATAAATGGGCCATAGAAAAAAAGTAAAAATAAAAATAAAGTAACGATATAAGTGAAAAATAATACTTAGGGAGGTGAACTCTGATAATTTTCTAAAATTAAACATTTAATCATAAGAGAGTTTCAACATTTTTCTTTCCCTTGTCCAAGGTGGAACTGAATGTTGTTACTGCCAATCTGAAGGGTAAGTCACTTCTCTTGAACTCATTCTGTGTTTAAGTTGCTTCTGCTTGGCTTCTTATCCTCCTGCACTGAGCAGGGTACAAATTCACCAGCTGATTTGAAGGTAAGAGATGCTATGTCATCCTCACTTTTCTCTACCCGTCTTTTCTCAAATCCTGGCTGCCTTTGCAACCTGTAACTTCCATTTTTACCTGTTAGCTCTGTGATGTTGCCAGAAGCTTCGCTGGCTTCTTCTCACTTTTCTACCACCTTGTGCCTGGCTTCTCAGTTGCCTCCTGAGCCTCACCACATGCCCGACGTAGGCAAAGGTGCAGAAAAGAAAAGCATCCTGCGAAAGCTAGGCTCACGTGATGAACTCTTCTCTCTGGAATCTTGGCTGCTCCAGCTCTGACTGCCTTGGCAACACTCTGATGCCTTCAAAAATATTTTTCTTATTTGGAAATTTTATCCAGCTTTTCTGAGGGAACTTTGTTATAAGCTTACCAAAGGTAAAATTCCTTGATTGTATTTTAAAGTCAACTCTTTAAAGTGTATAGACATTCGTCACAAGCCAGATCATCCAGTCCCATATATGAATGTGCCTGCTCACTCCAGCACGTTGGGATATATTTTGAAGATGGAGTCAGTAGGATTTACTCAAGAAAGGGATGCAAGGTGAGCAAGAGAGTAATCAAGGATGACACCAAAGTTTTTGAGTTCCCCATTGTATATATTTTATCTGCTAAAATATGTTCTTATTGCTAAATTGATACAATACACTTTTTGACTGCACTTCTTAACCCCAAGAAATATGAAAATTCTTTGTTGCTATTTTGCAGCAAAACTCCTCAATATGTTTGGTGTCTATTATTTTATTTACATTTTTCTCTAAATTTGTTCATAACAGGCATTTTTCTGGTAAAACTCCTCTTGTCAAGGTCATCAATGACCACGACATTGCTTAATCCAATAGTTAAATCTCAATTCACATCTTAAATGAGCTACTGGTAGGATTTATATAGTTGATCACTTTCTCTTCCTTGCCAGACATTTTTTACCAGACATCACATTCACTTGGTTTTCCCTCAACTTCAGTGACCACTTCTTAATCGTGTTAGCTGATTCTTATTCTTCACTTTGATGCTCTTCATATAATAGTGATCAATGGATCAATGCTGAGACTCTTCTTTTACTCTACTGAGCTAGATATTTCCTATGTAATCGTCCATGTCCAGTATTCATCCTTTTATACAATGCTCTGTCAGAAAGTTAATATCTATAAACTGCTGTGGGCCCTTTGCCCTTTAGTTTCTAGTTGAGTTTGGCTAATGGAGAATGCTGGCAAGAAGGCTTCAAGATAATGAGGTTGGATTATTTACTCCACCAGCTTTCTCCATCCTGGATTTCTTGGGTTGGCTGCCACCTTCCACCAGAAGACAAAGCTCCTGTGGGAAATTAGTATCACACACATACTTTATTCATGTTTGGATAATCATTCTTCTTCTTTGCCAATTTTTATCTAGGTGTGGATGAAAACCTCTCAGTCTTGCTAGCTTTTCACGTAATGTGCTATCTCTTGCTATTTCTCTATACATTGCACACACTTTTGTATATATCCCTTTTTAATTTTTTTCAAATTTCTCCTTTAAGTGAGCTATCTTTTTTCTGCTGATATGCTAGCTGCTACACAGTAGCTACACACACACACACACACGCACACACACAAACACACACACAATATAGGACAAAAAGATAAGCCAACAATTGAGTGAATAAATAATAAATTTCCGGTGGATTAAGGATGGAAATTCAGCAGGTCCTCAAGAACAGTAGTATCAGAAATTGGGATGTCATTAGAATGTCTTGAGATGTCTCTCGGTTCTAGTATGTTTCAAGCTTTTCCATTGCTTCAGTTCAACTTTGTAGTAGAAAATATCTGTGGAAATATCTATTTTGTGAACTTTTAAGCAGCTGGGTCTTGATATTTCTAGTCCTGAATCCAAATTTCTATAGACTTTTCTTGTCCCTGATGATTTGAAGGAGGTTAGCATGCTATGCAGACATTGAAAATCTATATAAAGTAGCTTGAGTCTGAAAGTTAAAGTAGCAACTAAAATATTGAGATATTAATCCTCAGAGTAATATGTAACAAAAAAATATAACTTTGGGAATCAGATATATTAATTTCCCCAACAATTAAAAAAGAGATTGCAAATTATATACAGTGGAGATATGGAAGTTCTCTCATTTCAATATTTATAAATTTATAAAGATAATATTTTACCTTTAATGCCTATAAGTAGCTCACTAGCATCACTTTATAATTAATTCCTTCCGGTTTTTCTTTTTCTGTTGCTAAAATGAAGTTTAGAGATGAAATAAATCACTCTGAGCACAAAAGGCATATTGAATAAATATTTAATTTTGGAAAAATATCCATATATTTTTTAATCATTGTATACTCTATTTTCAGGAATAGGCATTAAACTCAGAAAATTTGGCCAAACAATATATTAAAAAATAAAATGGATTTAGAATATGACAATCAATATCTGATATGCCTCATATATAGGCCCTTATTAAAAATATCATCAGAGTTCTATATCTAGTAAACATAGTAAACAATTTACCACACAGCCAGCAATAAATAGAATAATCAATATTGAATTTAAGTTAAATACAAATTGAAATGACATCAGTAAAAGTTGAGTAACTATTTTGAAAGAAGAAAATTGAATTAAAAAATTAAAAAATTCTAAAACTATTCTAAATCCTTAAATGGCATATCCCTACTGCCATTTAAGGATATATAAGTATTTTGGAAACTTTAATAGGAAAATATAGATAAATTAGGAACATGTTGTACATATGATAAGACTAAATTGAGGCTATATCTTCCCATGTGGAGAGGAAGATAATGCTAAAATACGCACATTCTGATATGGCTGTAGGAAAAATTAATATCAATATAATCATGAGTTGATAGTAATTCTGTATGAATAACAGGCAACATAAGTACCAAATCATAACTTTCACATGTAACTAACTTTTGCATACTTTAGAATATCAAAGGAAATAAAATTCACTAATATCCATTTTAACCCATTGTTTAATTATTGCACAGAAACACTAAAGACAGTATTACAGGTTTCCAGAATCTATATGATAGAGTGTGTGCACATACTTGAAAAAGGTGATGCTGCATGTTCAAAACATAAGTGGGCACTGACCTAGTTTTAGATGTCCATGTAATGCAGACCCTAAAGAAGAAAGCTGGTGTTTATTTAGTATGTACAGTGCTACATTCACTAATTATGTTTGAGGCAGAGATGTGCAAGTGAGTTGGATGTAGATGTGTGTGTGTCTGTGTGTCTGTGTGTGTGGAAATGGCAGGGAAAGGAATTAGGCTTCTGATTTTAATAATCTTGAAACTGTTGTATGTCATCGAAGAGTATTTTCTAAAAATTTGTATGCATACATATTAAAATTTTTTTTCAGTTAAAACCTAAGTGTCGGGAAGACATATAGTAAGTAAAGTGATAGTGAGCTGTTGAAGAATTTTGAACTACATTTTTATTTACTATGTACCCTGTACAGGACCTTTCACAGTTTATTTTAAAAATTGATAAAAGTGTTTATTTTTCATCGGTGTTATGGAATTTTGATTGAAATATTCAAATTAATGTTCTAATAGAGTATATTTTCAAGGCATATTAGGGGAAAGAATATATTTTCTTTCTTTAATTATTCTTTTCAATCTAAGAGCATTAGATGGGAGATTTTAAGGAACAATTGGAATATATGTAAAACTACACATCATATATTTCTTCCCAGAAGATTTAACGTCACACTGAGCTGGCTTTATAGATGAGTGACTTTGAAATTACACAGAGCCATACACTAAGAAGAACCCTATGTTTGGTTTAATGCTCTGTTTTCACCACCTTGAAATTCTTAATTATGTTTTTTAACAAAAGACCATACATTTTCAATTTTCACTGAGCCCTACATACTATGTAACCTGTTATAACTCCATCAGTTCAAAAACTTGTTTCTTTATTCACTGATGTATCTTGGCCCCTAAAATAGTGACTGGATTATAGTAAACATGCAATAAGTCTTTGTTACACTGTATAATCCAGGCTAGATAAGCATCCCCAACTACTTGATAGTGTGCTAAAGTAGTCTGTACTCCCTTCATTCCTAGGCTTATTTTAAGGATATGACAATATTTTCCTCAAAGTAAAGTATAGGTGACTATAAAATTTTTGAAACAATTGACCTTGCCTTGTCCTTAAAAGCAGAAATGAGAAATATGCTGTTTTGAATAATAGAGTAGAAAAATACAAGCTGTCTTATTTAGAGAAAAGTATTTTTTTTTATTAAATCAACAATGTAATAAAGGTTTATAAATGTTATCTCATTCTGTCTTTCTATGTGATTCAGGATTTTAACTGGCTCCTGTGTATTTGATTTTCCAGGATTACATCATCAGATTTAAACTTTATTTTTTTTAACTCTGTTGGCAATTTTATTATCTTAAAAACTTAACTAGCTATTTATTAGTGCTACCAAAAATTTGTAACCTAAGCCAAAAATAGAACTGCCCAAAAAGAGTAGAAACAAAAATATTTACAAGATACCAAGAATAGTTTATGTTCACGTTAGCCTGAGTAGGAAAACTTATAATTCATAAAGCATCAGGTAGTAAACTCAAAAGTGTATTGCCACAGTAACAAGAAGAAAAATAGCCCTAGGAAAAGACTACTCTGCTTCCACCTGAAAAAATTTAAAGGCAAGACATGAAATAAATACACAGAGAAAAAAAAATTTTTTAATTGAGAATAAAAGAAATGCATCTGTGAACTTGGGAAAAAATTAAAGTCTAATGTACATCAAACTAGTGTTCTCAAAAGAGTAGAAAAAGGGAAAAGCAAAAAAAAAATGATTATAATTTCCTTTTAAAGTTTAATGAAAACTAAAAATTCACACATTCAAGAAACTTAAGTGCAATCAAGAAAAAATGGAAGAAAACTATAACAAAATGCATTATAATGCAATTGTTAAAACTAGTAATAAAAGAAATTTTAAAGCAAGAGGAGGAGAAAAAATATAAAACTAATATAAAAATGACAACAGATTCTCTATTGGAAAAACACAACCCAGCAAGCAGTGGAAGAAAATCTTTAATGAATTAAAAGGAATAAAAATAAAAAACTGAATTAAAATTTTATCCCGCAAAAACATCTTTCAAAAACAATGAATAAGTTAATATATTTTGAAAAATACAAATGCCGTAATCATTTATCATAAGCATACCTGCACTAGAAATGTTAACTTCTTACATTTTGTAAAAGACAAATTAAACTAGATGGAAATCTGTATCTACAGAAAGTAATGAATCAAAATTGGAATTCTGTGTATAAATACAAAACACTATTTTTTAAAATCACTTTAAAAGATAATTGCTAATAACAACAACAAACCATAATTTAATTTGGAACTAATAAAAAACCCGCTCTCAAAGAATATTTCTCACCATCGTATACTATACATACATACATACATGTGACATCTCACTAATTTCATATATGAGAATGAGATCATTAAAATTCTTAGCTTAAATTGTTTCTTAGGAATGTAATCCACTTCTGTTTTTCTGGGAAATTTCCCCACCCTGAGATGTAATCTCTGAAAACCATGATCCTTTATCCTTAGCCAAACTTGAAGAGAGGAGAGTGAGTGAGTACATTATCCAAACTGGGCCAATGGGAATATTTGTTTTCTGAATTTGTATTTGAGATTGTGAAATACTTGTGGTTCTCAATGCTTTATAGTCAGCTGTGCACACAGAGAATAGGAGACAGCTAACCTGAAGAAAAAGATAAGAATGGAGTATATACTCAGAGAGGAGCTGCAATAGGATGTCATTCAGGACCAGAAAGGACCTGAGCAATCACATCTGCCTTAAGATCCAACAGTTTCTAATTTCTAATATAGTCTCAGGATGTTCTCAATTTGAACTATATCTCAGTGATCTTTAATTTACTTCTATATTTTAATAATGTATTTCACTTTTACTTCTTTCTCCCTATCCTTCTTCACTTCTTCCTTCCCTCCCTCCTTCCTCTGTTCTTCCTTCTGCTCATTCTCTTTCTATTTTTTTTCCTCTAAATAAGAATTAATAGAATTTCTATATTTTGGAAATAAGAGACTACAAAACAGATTTTTTTGTAAATTTCATGGGGGCTCATTTTTAAGAATCAATTTCCTTTTTTAATGAAAATAATTATATCTACGTGTATATATATTCATATATACATACTTCATAAAACACATAATTTCTAGTTTCAACCACTTTCTTTCTCAGATGTCCAAAATTAAAATAAGAAATTCCACCATGTTTTCAGAATGCTTTTTAAGATAATCACTAAATAAAACAGTAAAATTAACCCAGGAAATAGAGTTAAAAAAATACCCATCATTCAGAAATATATGTGTTTTGCCTTTTCTCACTGGGCTGTGATGGAAGAGAGGCAGCAGTTTCTTCTGAAAAAAACCTAAGAGATAAATTATGTCCATTCCAGGCCAGTGTGGTAAAGTCAGTCCTTAACATTCAAAGACCAGGCTTCTGTCAATAGCATCCTTGCTGACACAATTTGAGATGTCGAATAGGCCCATGTCCAACACTTTCATATAGAGCACTGACTTAGCCTTTGCTTTTCTTAACAGGTTATTGACACTATCATTTTTATTAAGAATTTTTGATGAAAACATATTAGATGCCCTTTCATATACGCTGCTGTATGGCCTTGTTTCTCAGCCTTTTTCCCTTTCTCCTTAAACAGGATTTGAGAAGCTATAAGCTACTGCCTATTTCAGCTTTCTCTTTTATGGATCTGTCCCTGAGGCTGCATGACAGTTTTGCTGAAATTGAGCCAATGCATCTCAGATGATCACACACAGGGTGGTCTGTCTGCAGCTTTCACTTTCCAAACATCCGTGACTATGTGAAATGGCTTTGTGTTGTGCTAGAAGCACCTTCTGCCCAAATGCCTGTGGCTTCCCTATTTCACCTCATCCTTCAACAGCTGTTTGGGATTCTCTCCTACTGTCATTGCCACCTTTACTTTTAAGAAAAATCCCCACTATATCGAAGATTATTTCTTCTAATCCTGCTTGCAAAGTGACTCAGTTGAAGGGTATGAATCTTATTTTTTTTTTATCTTTGTATTCTCTGCATCTTGTAGAAATGCGATTTTTTTTTGTACAAAAAAGGCACAAAATAAATGCTGTTTGTAGGTAAATAAATTCTTGATTTTGGATATGAAAGAGAGAGAAATCACTTTTCCTTCCAACTTATATTCTCTCTCATAAAACTTCCTGGTGAGGCACAAAGATGATTCAGAATTCATTGAGATTTAAGAGGACAAGTCCTTCTAAGGACAGTCACCTGGGTAATGTCTAAACAAGTTGGTAGACAGTAATATAAACTAGACTGTATTAGAAAACACACTAATTCTTTGAGACAGTGTGATCAACTTAGCAAAAATTTAAAAGTTAGAAAAAGCAGATAATAAACCAGGCCCTGACAACAATTTATAGCAGATCTTGTTTTGATGTATCCCATAAACATAGCATTGGTATACCCATAAAATTTAGAATCTTGCCACAAAAACTTTACTAAAATTTCCTGGGTGTCCACTCCTCATAGAATAGTTTCCCTTATTCTAATGTGTGTGTGTGTGTGTGTGTGTGTGTGTGTGTGTGTGTGTGTGTGTGTGTAAAATAAATAGTACTTCTACAGCCTCCTTTCAGCCCCATAGTAAAACCATACTTCTTGGTTTCAACTTCCTTACCATCTGCTTGGAGAGTTTGGATATACTAACCTCTTAAGTGAAAATCAATGTTCAGGTATACTCTTAAAATTTCCCTGACTTCTGCTACTTTAGATTGAAATAACAAAAATTTTCTCTCTATATATTGTCTCTCACTTTTGTTCCCAGAGTCACTCACCACTCTCTTCTTAAAAAAAAAAAAAAAATCATATTAGTAAGGGAATGGCTGGTCATGTATGAGCTATAGAAAATTTAGTAATGATGTTACTGCCATTTACAGATGAAACTTTACCTCTCGATTTCCCAATTTTCTTAGGAGCAGGGCTCAAATAGACCGACTTTCTTATCATAGCTCAATCTGCTTGTTAGAGTACACTATGCTGGAGAATGGGAACAAAACTGTCACAAAAAGATTTCTTCCTGGTCTTAAATGATAGATAGTCCTCAGTGATTCCATTTGTCTCTATACCTCAAGATTGAATCAGGTGTTCGTGTGATGATGGTCTCCAACAAGGAAAGCATTTAAAAACAAATCCACTCTAGTGTCCAGGCTCTTCCACTAACTGTGACCCTCAGGAAGTTACTCAACTTCTCTCTTATTTCCCTGTAAAATAGTAGTGCTTATAATTGTATTATAAAAATTAAGTTAAATAATGCATAAATACTCTCCACAAAGTTCTTGGTATGTCATAAATATTCAATCAAGGTTGCCTATATATTTAGTTTATAAGTCAAAATGTCTATTATCTAAAGTAAGAAATCAGATGTGTGACTCTCTAGGTAATATTTAAGTAATTTGCTGATCTAGAACAATCGCATCTCTTGGTTGGTCTTCTGGAGCTCACTCACTTTGAAGTGTACGCAGGCGTTGGTCTTAGGGATTGTTTACTTACTACCATCAGTGAGTAAAGACAGTGCATATATATGGGCACATGAAAAGGAGAAGGACGGGGCAGAAAAATAAATTGCAATTCGCCTGATTTCTGAAGATGTGTCTATATTTGTAAAATGAGGCAGTCACTGTGTGAAACTAGAATAACAGAAAAAATTGTCAAGAAGAGATATTTTTATGTTCATCTTGGAATAGTCTAATATACATGCAAATATGCACAAGATTATTAAAATGAATTTTGACAACGTTATGACGAAGGGAAAGTATATGACATGCGGAGCAAGCATATGAGAGGCACAGTCTCCAAAATTTTGGAGAAATTTTGAGACAGTAAATTCTGCTACAAATAAGGGATGTCATGAAAGTTTCCCCAAGGAAGTGAGGTCTTTGTTCTGAAGAATATGTTAGAACTGGCCAGGAAGGAAGATGGAATGGCATGCGAGGAGGATGAATTGGCAAGTACAATGGATCTGTGGCTAATTGGAACAAAACATGTTTTACTTAAAGATTGTACCTCTGAGGTTCAGAAAAAGGAGAATGTGGATTGTGATGAGGTTAAAAATATAAGTAGAAGCTAAAACCTTGATAGGCTTTAGGTCTTCTCACAGGCAATGGGAAAGATTGATGAGTTTTTAGCAACAAAATGACATAATCATGTTGGGTTAAAAGTTGAGAATAAATTGGAAAAGAGAAAGAAAAATTGCAGAGAGATTACTTGGGAGATATGTAAGGTAACCATGTGAAAAGTGATGGTGGTTTATACAAGAGCAAGAGTGGTATAGAGCTAGATTATGTCTATTTCCTCAATTATCTATTGGATGTTACCCATCGAATGAGTTCGAACTAATAGCATTTGAGCAGAGGTGCCGTGAGCCAGCCACTTCCAACAGTAGCTCATTAACAAATTTAGTGTGCCCTCCATGCTCTCACCCTTTTACCAGCTTGATGCAAACATAGTGAAGTCATAGAGAAAAGCAAAGCTACATGATAAAAGGAGATTGCATTTGAGAATGACTTTATGAGAGGGAGCCATCCACCAACCAGATATATCCCATCTTGGAATATTTTTTTGAACCAAATGTTTTTGCAGTTGATTTGAACTATTACACATTAGGGAGCTATTTATTACAGCAATCTAAGTGCTCTTAGTAATACAGATATTTAGTGAATAGAATAGGCAGGACTCGGTGATTGCTCAGTTGAACTTGGCGGGACTTGGTTATGTGTGCTGAGGGATACATAACTGAAAGATTATGGTGAGGGCTCTGGAGTCAGATTCCTTGGGTTCATTGCTCATCTCAGCAACTTCCTAATTATTGACCTTGAGCAAGTTACAAAATCCGTCTCTGAATCACTTTATGCATTTAAAGTCTCGCTACAATTAATTACCCAGGTTATGGAGTGTTGAAAAAGAATACATAAAACTATATAAATAAATTGCTAGAAGTGTCATTAAGTACATAAAAGTATACTGTACAAGATGCTATTATCATTTACATCAGTATATTAATGTTGCATTAATATAACATATTGATGTATTAGACACTGTTATTAGCCTATTAGAGGGGAATGTGATTAAGGGATAAAGGTCACATAGATAATCTTTGGAGTCTTGAGTCTGATCTGCTTATAAAGATGTCAAATTCGCAATTGAATGTAGGGGTTTGGCTCTCGAAAGAGAGGTGTGTGATAGAGGAACAAATTAAGAAGTATTGTGTAATCATCTGATCGTTAAAGGCAGGTTATGGAGAGTGTGTCTAAGAATATAGACAAGAGACAGGTAGAGAATAGGATGTAGAGCTGCTCTTGGGAACTCGGAACATTTAATAGGAGGCTAAGTTTAGTTGCAGGAAACCGAAGGAAATAGGCCAGAAACACAGGTAGAGCTATTGTCACAGAAGCCAGAGAAAGTTATGTGTCAAGAAAGAGGAAATACTTAGTGAGAGTAAATTCTGCTCAAAGTCAAATAAAGTGAATTACTTGATATCAATTCACAGACTTGATTCGAACCTCAGTTTTTAGGTCTAAATATTTGCCTTCTGATTTTTCTCTTGAACTCAAGAATCATTTAATTGTATTTTATTTTACTTTTTATAGATACATAGTTTTACGATTGTTAGTTTTCTTATAACATCTAGAGGTCATAAAACACCATATGATATTGTTTTTTAGGACTATTTAAGGTTACTTTGAGGAATCACTGTGACTTGATATTTGCATAATCTGTCAAGTTTCAAGTGTGCTCAATGAAAATAAGTATATTCATGTAGTTGGTGTAAATATATATGTATTAATTCTAATTATTGAATTATTCAAATATCCAATAACATTGCTAATATTTTGCCTGCCAAACCTATCATCTTTTGAGAAACATGTGCTAAAACTTCCAAATATAGCTGATAAACTACATTGCTCTTCTCAATATGTATTCCTAATCATTGTATTTTATTGTGCCAATTTTTCTTTTACCAGTATTTAAAATTTCTCTTTTCCCTGATGATTTTTTTCCAAATCATGTTTTTCTCTCATCTTAATTTGTTACCCCAGGTAACGTTTTGCAGGGGTGAGGGGATGAGGCAGGATACAGCTCAGTTCTGAGAGCTTCTCTCACATGCTCACATCCAGAAATGCTTCATACCCGGTTACCCGCATTCGGGGATTCTGCCAGCAGGGCGCTCTCAGTATTTCCGGTCCAGCTTTTTCCTTTGGCTGTGTTGTAAGTGATGGGCTCAGAAAAGACCGTGAGGACAGGCTCAATGCTGTCCTTTTTGTTCCAAGTTCCTCATAGAGTAGCATGAGAGCCCTCCGCTGGATCCATCCTTCAGAGAGCTTTCAGTTCTCTCGTCCTTCCGCTCCTGGGTGACAGGGCGAGAAGAGAGAAACTTAGGGTAACATGAGAACTCCCAACCCGCACAACGAAAAGGCTTTTCCCCACTCAATCTCAGTATATAACACTGGGGCCTCCACTGCTCTGGGCTGATAATTTCTGTCTCTGTATGACTTCCATTTGCTTAGTAATTTTTCAAAAATCGTATGAGTATCTCAACTCTGCCCATCTCCCTCTTAGGGCATCAGTAGGGTTACATTTGAGAGAGGGAGTCAGCAGCTCACATTAGTTTGTCATCCTATTAAGAACCAGAAGTCAATTTTGATATACTGTAGGAATCTAATTCTTCAAACTGACAAAAATTGATATTTAAATTAAGCTATTGTAATAATCTTCAAGCAGATTGCACTGCAAGTATCTTAAAAATCTTATAAATAACCTTTTCTAACAAGCATATCATCCAAAATGAAAAGGCAACGATATGTGCTTTAAAAAGTGCACATTTAAATTTTTATCCACGTGAAATATACACAAATACTAGGCTTAAATTCAGATGATGGCAGAGGCTTGGGTTACTATTAAACATCAGGGTACTAGGACTTTATTGTCATTGTATCTGATTCATTCAGTCTAACTACCCTGACAAATAAACAAGCACAAAAAAAGCAAAACAAGAACAAAAGACATTTAAGAACCAAAAGAACACATGTCACTGCAAAGATTTTAAGCCCAGTTTTAAAGAGATGTATATAAGAAAACAGTTGTGATGTATCACCAAGGACAAATCAAACAATAACATGAACTGTAAGAAAAGAGTCAGAAAAATCTGAACCTAGAATGACAAAAGAGTACAGTAAATGTTAAAATCCTTTAAAAAGGCCCTTTTGTGAAGCATGTTTAAGGATAAAAGAAAAATCAAAACAAGAACCATAAAGTCTAGGACCATTTCTAGGACAAATGCTATCTTACATAAAGGCAATATAGAAAGAGCGAAAACATTCATCTTAAAATTTGCTATTATGGTGTCTGCCAATGACATTGTTTCAGCCTGGGAAGACTAGAATATATATCTACAAAAGACTTAAAATCCCCAGGTGTTTGAGGAGATTGTTACAGTAAATAGTCATTTCTGTGGGCCTAGGTGAACCTCAGTTCAAAGGACACACACAAAAAAATAACCAACAAAGAGTGCCTCCACCCGACTCTATGTGATCAAGTACACTCTAGAGTCCTTGCACATCAGGAAAAGCTTTAGCGACAGGGAAGACTGATCACATGGGTAAATCACGATCGCTCGTAATTTGAGAGACCAGAAACAATGATCATAAGGTGGTGGTGGTGATGGTGGGGAAGCAACAGGCCTCTCAAACATCTATCAGTAAAAGGTTTAATCTTTAAGTCACATTATAAGTCAGTAAACATTTGTTGAATGTCAGTCACGGTTTCATTATTTTTTCAGGGCTTCAAATAAAAGTATCACTATAAATAAAGTCAATGACACTTCTCCCACATGCTACACTTTGGAATAAAACTTTATCTCTTCTCTCAAATATTACACAATTAGTGAAGGCCAAAAAAATAAGTATTTATAATACAAGAGATAAATAATATATGAGTGACATCTACATAGGATTTTTGAGCACATGTACACTGTGTACAGAGTGGGAAGATAATTGGATTATTTTAAGAAAGGCAGTGTTTTGAAGGATAATTAGAGCTGTTATGGAAAGTTTGACTGAATATCACTTTCAGCTCGCCCCGCCCTATAAGGCAGTAGTCCCCAACCTTTTTGGCACCAGGGACCAGTGCTCCTATGAAAATCTAATGCCTGATGAGCTGAGGCAGTGATGCTAGTGCTGGCGAGCAGCTGCAAATACATATGAAGCTTCGTTTGCTTGCAGCTCACCTCTTGCTGTGCGACCCAGTGCCTAACAGGCCGTGGCCAGGGTTTTGGGAACCCCTGCTCTAAGAGAAGTTTAATTCAAGCGAGTTTCCAGAAGCTTTATAGGAGTTTTGCAAATCTTTGAGTTCACTTGTTCTTTTAAAGTGTATAGTCAATTCTTAGTTATTCTTGGATCATTTGACTAGATTATCTGTGATTAAGAACTAGGCTCACTCCATAGACAACAGGACTCTCTATTCTCATTATTGAGGTTTTTCCTCTATATGCTGATGACTTCCAAATCAATATCTCTCCTAAATCTGGATCCACATGTACACTTTAGCTGAATATTTCTACTTGGACAACTCATAGGTCTCCAAACCCCAAGATTTTCCAAACTGATGTTATCATCCTCTTTAAAAACCAGTACCTTTTTCTAAGTTTTTTATTTTTACAAATTGAATAGTACTGCTATCCACCAATTAAAATGATATCTGTGTCTTTTGTTCGTTTTAGATAAATATCCTTTCCATGAATCTTTATTAACTATTCACTACTTTTTTTAGGCATAGGTGACATTTCTGAAATCATTTATTTGCAAATATCATAATATACCTGTTTTCTAAAGATGTCACCAAGAGGAAGGAAATAATTTCACTCTTTTCTATACAAGAAAATGTACTGTTATCATGCATGCGACCTGAACTCAGGTAAAAGTTTAAGAACACTTGCTCTAGCTGTGCACACAACGGGAGGTAAAAGTCATAGGGAAAAGTGAATTCATAGCATGCTATGTCACAATGCTTTAAAATAATTTTAGTGACATTGTTCTCATTAATTGTTTAGAAATATTATAAAATAAAAATAGGCAAAGTTATATTTAAATAATCATTACCATTAGCTTTACATAATGAGTTTCTCTATAGATATCATTTACAAAGAAGTTTCTTTGCTTTAAAATGTAAAAAAAATATTATTAATTGCTTAAATAATTTTTTAAAAAAACACATCAAAGTAATTATGACATTCCCAATTCTATTGAGGAAATTCTGTCATATTCTACTACATTGATGTAACTTGAGAATGTTAAGTGAAGTAAGCCCATCACTAAAAGAATCACTGCATGATTCCACTGATATGAGGTATCTGAAGTAGGAACAGTAATAGAAAGTAGAATAGTGATTTTCAGGGGCTAGGGAGAGAGGTAAAGGGGAGTTGTTCAATGGATTTTGAGTTTGTTTTGCAAGGTGAAAAAGTTCTAAAGATCTGTTACACAACAAAGTACGTGTAGTTATACCACTGTAATATACACTTAAAAATGGTTAAGATTATAAATTTTATAAGATGTATATTTTACCACACAATAAAAAGCACTTAATAGCTTTGGAAGAAGTTTTGATACACTACTCATGTGCTTGTTAGAGTTATTGAAGACAAATAACAAGGTTAGGAAAGATATGTTTACAGTTTGATTTGACTGTGTGTTATGCTTCCAAAAAGTACAAAAAATGTCTTTGCCATAAGAAGATATGGGGTAGTTTAGAATCCATAGTTATATCTATAGTTCTTAATTCATTTTTAAAATGAGCAAACTATTACCAAAATAATGGGCTCTTTCAGTTTCTGGAAAACTACTTAGTTGTTTTGAAACCATGTGTTTAATATAAAGTTATTTTTAATATCAATATTGATTTGAGAATATTAGCTTGATATATTGTTTTAAATAGTATTATGTGGTTTTTGTTCTTTGGCTATATGTCATCCAGTTAAAAATTATTTCAGAAAATAGCCTAAATGGTAGCTTCTAAAGTTTAAAAATCCTTTTATAAAAGATTACCATCTGCATATTATTGAATAAAATCTTATGAGTCCTGGGATAATATCACTCATAATACAATTTTGCCCCAAATTATCTTTTTAGTAATATGCCCTAAATTTCTTAATGTTTCCGCATTCTCAACATGATTGTTCTATTGATTCAAATTAGTCTCAAATGATGCTGATGCTGAATCAAAATTATCTTCAGTGTAATCACAATACCCAAATGTAAAGATGTTCTCCACCCATAAAGACATTTTTCTTTACTTGATACTGAGCTTCAAATATTTATTTGACATACTAACTATTTAACTGGGAAGGGAAAATATAAAAAGGACTGCCAACATGTATTGGGGTCCATGACATTATCCATCACTTTCTAAAAGGAACAATGATTTTTCTAGTTTTATTAAAACTACTATATGAAAAACTACGTAATGACTATAAAGTGGCATATTTTATTCCAGTAAGACATACACACAAGGTCTAATTCAGATGAGAGAAAATGAGAGAAGAAAAGAGAGAAAGGTGAGAGAAATCCGGAATTATATTAATGAATAAATGAAAGAAAAAATAGAATATTTTTGAACCTGTATGTTCCTGAAAACTATGTTTGGTAATTGATGTCTGTGACAATTACATTAGTCTCCTACAAAGAGTAATTTTAAAGAAAGTGTCATTTTTCATGCACTTAATTTATTCATAAGCAAAATAATAATATTACTTTAAATTCTGTGATTTTTCTTAGTTTAACCACTGAATGAGTCAAAACCATGAAGGAGTATATACAGTATGGAACTTTAAAAGTACATTATATTACCAAGAATGTAAGAGTTTATCAAGACATTCTAGAAGTTTAACATCCTAATCAAGTTCTTATCGCAATCCTTTGCTCCCTACATTTTTCCAGACAATTCTGCAGAAATGTACCCATTCTCTTTCAACTAAAGTTTATCTCACTCTACCAGTTAATATACAGAAAAAAGCACACAAAACAAAATTCCTGTTGCCTACTAAGCAAGAAACTTGTATCTCATCAAATCAGAAAAGAAAGAAAATCATTATTTATTTTCATCACTGAAGACAATAAGTGACTATTTACTTTACAACTATGTAATTAAGAGTTCGCTCAAGTGAATCTTCCCTGAACAATGGTTGTCTGCTTTGAGAGACTTGGCACTGACATATAGCAATACACATATAAATGGCCGTGGCTAAAAATTTTTACACAACTCTGCTCATCTTTGGAAAATAAAAAAGTTCAAACTGATAAAAAAAATAGCAATTGGCAAATGTTTCCAGCACATTAGTACGCCAATTTTACATGAGCTGAATAAATGAGGTAAGTAGGTAGTGAATTGCAGGTAACAGGTAAAACTGCTTACCACCAACATAGTATTATTTATACTAGAGCGTCTACGAGATATTTACATAGGCAAGAAGGTTAATATATCAAATTCATTTCATTGACCAATACTTTTGATCAAATCTTGGGTACAAGGTACTGTGCTAAGCACTGGGAATATAAGAGTTACTAAAACAGCAATGTTCTCAGAGATTCCAATAGGAAGACATCAAACAACAAATCATACAGTAAATATTAAATCACATCTGGGATAAATGCCTGCTAGAAATTAGCAATGCAATAAGATCCTATGAAAAGAATATCAGTCCTAATGTATATTAGGACTTAAAGTTTTCCTGAGAGAGTACTTTGCATCTAAAATTTGAAGTTTAAAGATAAATATTTAATGAATTAACCTATGAGTGAAATTCATCCAAGTAAGATTAAGGAATTTAATCCTAGTTCTACTGATACATTCTGGTTAACAATAGTACTGCCCAATTAACTTCCTGGTTCTCCACTCAACATGTATAAAAACATGAATAATACTTAACACTTGTTATTGCCCAGCAATATTTTTAAACATTTGTCAGAAAAGATCTGACAAAGAATTTGAAAACTTTAAAGTTGTACAAAATAATTTATGGTATTTCATGTGTCAATAATGTTTGCCCAATTATATATGTCTGTGATCTCTACATATAATTGTTGTTGATGGCATAAAGAATTTGACAGGTTGGATGACCTTATAATAACTTTCCATGAGTTTATAAATCATTTATCTTATCTAACCATCTTTGAACCAGACTGCAGTGGATTCAGTCAGATTAAGTCAACCCTTCTGACAATCAATAATGATTCTGAAGCTCAGGACTATGGTCTACTCATTATCAACTGAAGCCAGACAGTCCTTTAAAATTAAATTTTATGGATTTGATCATATTTATGAAAAGTAAAAGGTTATGGTTGTCCATTTCCTGGTTCTTTAACTCAGCTGCTATGTCTGAAGATTTACAAAATGCTTAAATCTCTATTTTGATCATTATGTTTAATTTTGTGTAAAATTTGAGGGAAATTGTGTAGAGTAGGAAAAATATATAAAATTTAAAGCTCTCGATGACATTTGACATTCCTTCCTTATAAACTCACTGAAGTTAACTTGCATGGCTGTATCAAAATAATAGCAGGTGTTTCTCTTTATAAGAATTGATAGTTGGAATGTACATTGTATATTCTCTTGAAAATAGTTATTTTTTTTTTTGACCCCTGTTGATTTGGAGTCCCTGGAGTTCTACTTGAAGAAAATAAATGTGTTTAGCTTGCCTGAACTACAAATAAGCAGTAGCATGATATCCATCTGCAGGAATTTGTAAGAGGTAAGCAAAAAGAAAGGAGAGGAAATTTAGGAAGGCTAAAAATTATTTCTTTAATATTAAAGATAAAACTGGTAACAATGTTTCAGATAAAAGTCATATTAAGAATTTAATTTTACACTGAATAACATATATTCTTATTGGCAAAATCATAATGACTTCATCAATTTAAATCATTCACAAATATACGTGAGACCATTTCTCCTAATCTCTGCAAATATACACTGTAGAACGTTAAATTATGTTTTTAAAGTAATTACTGAGTCAGTGTTTTGCTTTTATATTGTAATACTTTGGAGTACTTCTGTGGCCTAGTTTTTGATTATTCAAAGTAGAATAATGGGACAAAATATGATTTTGAATTGCATGTTGTGAAATTAATGCATAACATTACAAACAAATTGTGGTCTGTTAGTTTTCAAAACTTTATATTTATTGAAAGTATGGTTTTAACCTCATTTCTCCTTCTAAAACTCATCCTTAATTTCTAAGTAGGGTTTTCTCATGTTTTGGAAGAATGAAGAGAGATGGATTTATCTTACGAGCTGTGGCAAAGCCAAGTCCAGTCTAGCCACAATACCAGAGATATGTAATATGCTTTTTCCTATTCTTCTTCTGAACTTGTATAAACTATACACCAGCCTTAATACATTTTTTTTCCATTGCACATGCTAAGTATTGTATTTTGTGATAATGCCAATAATTTAGAACTGTAATGATTTA
This sequence comes from Pteropus alecto, assembly GCF_000325575.1. Classification (NCBI taxonomy): domain Eukaryota; kingdom Metazoa; phylum Chordata; class Mammalia; order Chiroptera; family Pteropodidae; genus Pteropus; species Pteropus alecto. The sequence goes on along the minus strand of NW_006436811.1, from coordinate 769,390 downwards.
ATGGGGTAAGATTTAGTAATGAAACACAAAGAAGTAGTAAAGGAAATAATCTGATATCTTTTAACAAAACATGAAGCCAAATCACAAAGTATGGAGGGAAATTTCTAACAGAAGTTGGAAATGAAAATATTGAAATAAATAGAATCAATCAAGAGTAATTGTTTAATAACCAAATGTGTTCACAGAAGGACTCAGGCAGGGAGTCTAGAAAAGAAATAAATTTAAAACTTTCCAGATACAGACCAAAGAGCAGCCAGCTCAAATTTGGCAGATGTCTACGGGGGAAATAGTTGGGACTAAAACTGGCATGGGATTTGAGGGAAGTTTCCAGAAGGAAAATGGTCTACAGAGAAGTTAGTTTCTCCTACTTTGTGGTGTAGACAAATAGCTGGAGAACAAATTCAGTACTGAAACTACTTTGCATATCAGTCACTTTCTTGTTGGTTTCTTGAGATCTCGTCCATGACATAAAATGGATCTTATAAAACAGCTGAAATATCTTGCTGAGTGTGTGATGTTTTGAAGGAGTCTCTGTAGGGCGCAATCAATAAATGAGAGGTCAGTGTCAAAAGTCCCAATCTCCATACAGAGTCCTCTTTAATCTTTGCAGTGGTATCAATAGAAGTTACCAGTGCAAAATATCTAAGAGATGTTAGTTAAGTGGTGCTTGTGGCACTTTTGCAAGGAAATTTACAAAGGCTTAAAAGGGTAGCAAGACCAAAGAGAAACAATTATCATACTTATATGCTATTCTGTTATTCTCTGTACATGGTCTACCCTCATACGCTGCTGCTGCTGCTGCTGCTGCTGCTGCTGCTGCTGCTGCTGCTGCTGCTGCTGCTGCTGCTTGTGTGTGTGTGTGTGTGTGTGTGTGTTATTAGGGCAAATACAAATTTGAAATAAGAGCCTCAATTATCCCTGTTGAGGGTAAGGGAACAAACTCTTCCATCTCTCTTTTCTTACAACATTTATATTAGAAGTATTTTAATGGTAAGCTCTTTGTCTCTTTGAAATGTATAGAAATACTTTTAAGAGTTAAATGAGTTTCTCACAGCTTCACAATCTAGAAATTGTAAAATCTTTCTGAAGGACTTTTGAAATGTAATCCTCAAGAAAGACGGTGCTTCTAACTTCCAGTTTCTGTGGGAGGGGAAGAACCCAGCTTTGGTGGAGACCCCTCTCTAAGCTGCAGAAATACCGACTGTTATAGGCATGATAAATTTATTTTCTTTTGAATAAAGCCAATTGACTAACGCAAATGGTCACCCCAATTACAGATTGAATCTAAGATGAACTGTCTGTGAAAAATAGCATTGTCAAGTCCTCTAGTTATTGTGTATCTTGAGAACTTGTATGTAATGTGTGGTATCTGCTTGGCTATAAAAAGAAGGTGAGATTTTTCTCTGCCTGTGATCTCTTAGCAGATCTAGTGTATCACATTCTGGTTGAATGCTTATTCGATAATGTAACTGTTTTCTTTCTCTTCTACTTTGGAGAGGTTGTCTGGCTGGGCAGGATATTTTGTTTCTAATTGTATTTCCCAAAATGTGTGTGTATAAAATTATGGTTGTGATATATATTTTTTTAATTTTATTAAAACTTTTTTCTTTTTTCTCATCTCTTCAAGCACTTTTCTCTTCCTCCAATTATTCCAAAGAGTCACTTATCTCATGATTTTATTAGAAATCGTGAACAGAAAAACACAACTTCAGGCAGTTACTTGCTATTTCTCTATCACAAACAAGGTTAACCTAGAAGAAGATTCAAAATAACATGAATGCATGAGCGCAGGAAGATAAATTTTTTTTCTGTCTCTCTATTTTCACAGACTTAACTTTTCTTTCCTTCTCCAAAATAATAAAAGGACTAGAGTTTAAGCTCAAATTAATAATGCAGATACCAAAATTATAAATGTGTGCAGAAGCAGGAGCTAAATATTAATGAAAGAGTTCATGTTTAGACTTCAGCTGCTTTGGAGTATAAGAAAGTAATATGTTTCCTAAAGATGCACCCCCAGAATGTCTACATAGTAGTAGTTTATGATATGGATCTAATTACAGTGTACAGTTGAGTGGATGCCCTGGGGTGAACTTGCAGAGCAGGCATACCCTAATTCAGTTTCTGTGCAAATAGATAATTAAGGGGAAATGCTAAAGGAGATGAACCTAAAGGAGTTGAAGCCATTTATACCCCCAAACCACTCTGTAGCTAGCTTTATGTGCAATATAAGAATAATCTGGGGAAATTGTTTTTAAATATTCACACTTCAACATAGAAGTAGAGAGCCAGAGAGAGTTCTACCCTCCCCAGACTCAGGAGGAGAGGCAGGATAAACAAGATCAGCTTCACCAAGTTAGTGCCATAAACTACAAAATTAAATACAAGGCATTATTTTCAAATGTTGAAAGTGTGCCACATTTAAAGACTGAATATTCAGAAAGCAATGACTTCATAAGGAGGGTGTAAAGAATTCCACATGTATGGTGGGAAGATGGAAAGTATTGAAGGATCCACATGATTGGCAAAATAAAAAGATAACTGAACATGTGGTATGAAATCAGAAACACTGCAACTGTAAATTAGTCAATACTAGATGTGATATTTACCTTGAAAATATACATATGTATATTGGTCGCTACTGGCAATCATATAATTGTGCATGACTGAGTTTAGAGTCTAGAAGAATAAGAAGGATAATAATGGTAACATATTTTAAAAGACTGAAACTATAGAATTAATACTTTGTAACAATATTATTCAGAAAATGATTAAACATTAAAATTTAAACTATACATGCATACACAGTGTTAGTCTCTTGTAAGATAAAGATCAAAAATAAATGGAAACCTACTCATCTCCCTTCACCATAACCTGATTTTCTAGTCTCAGGATAGTATTTTCAAGAAAAGAGCCATAGGACAGTGCAGAGCTGCTTATCAGATCACAAAGGGCCGTGAACTGTAAGGAAATATGACCATGAACTGTAAGGGTCCCACTCTGCATGGTTGGCAATGACAATAGGAAGAGAATGAATAAAGGGACAGGGCAAAGTGTAGGACTACGACTGTGATCGAAGACAACGAAGCCAGGTCAGGGGTGAAGATGAGAAAATCTTGAGAGACTTCAGCTGTTTGAGGACAGTAAAGGAGATGTTAAGATTTTAAATAACTTTTTGATACATGTAAAAATATCACACAGTTCAAAGACTATAGGGCTGAAATTGAGCATCGGTTCTATTAGCATTGCATATCCACATCCTCGTACATATATCTGTTTATATAGACATTTCTTTAAAAAAAAAAAAAACAAACTTCCTAAATGTGAATTTTTTAAACAACGGTTTAAGATTAAAATTGCCACACTTAAGATGAAAATAATAGCATATTTAGAACAATTTTAAAAAAACTTGTGAATTAAGAGATTACTAAACTAGTTAAATGGCCATGTATTTTACCAGTGTATTTGTAGGTATCTCTGTACTGATTGGCTATTTCAGATCTGATTGTTAGAAAAAGAAAAAAAAAAAGATCAAATCCATACATCACTCATCTTTTGATAGGTTCAGCTCAGATGAATAAAGTCACTTATCTAATGACTCGTTTTGTTGATTTTCCTCAACATGAATGTGCCATTCTCATCTCCTTTTCTAAAATCCATCTGCAGAAGCACCAGAGACACCAAAGGCAGTGAGGAGCAGCAGTGGCTACGTGAAGCACAATAATCAAGTCACGAAGAATGGGAGAGAAATTTGCCTTTTATCTGCATACAGATTACACCTAACAATTCTGGGATTCCAGAACCAGGAGCAAATGATGTAGCTGAGGATAAAGAGCCCAGCATCTCTCTGGACAATGTCAGAATTGTCAATTCTTAGTGTTCATTTGAGCCTTTGAAATAAGTGAAAGGGTGACAATGGATGGAAAAATCTCTATTTTCCAGTTTCACTAATAGGCTGCTTCCAAAGTTGAAATCCATACATTCGTTAATTTTTGTGAAGGGCTTTCCTTCCACAGCTGTCTGTAAGCCTCAACAGGAGCCAATGAGGGACCATGCAGAGAAACTGATAGAAAACTGGTAGAAATTATAGTTAGTCATAACAGTTATGGGCTATACTGCTTGTGCTTGTTGATTTGAATTAAAAGTAATACAGGCAACATTAGAGACAAAGCCTACCAATAATGAAATAAAAAAGAGCCTGTATGATGATAAATATGTCAACTACTTAAAAATAAAATATTTTATTAAATCACATGAGCAGTTTATAAATTAACAAGTGTGCAGTAAATACTGTGGTCCTCCCCCACCAGATCTCCTTTATGGGTCGATAGATCCACGTGCAGTTCCTCAATAGGAGCCATCCTCCATCAGGGCACCACAGCAACTGGTTGATATGAGTATCCAAGGCCTTGAAGTTGAGTCTCAACTGGCACAACTCTGAATAATCAGCTCAATAAGCAGAGGAGAGGCTGTGGCCTCCACTGCAAGCACATTGTTGGTTGTGTCCAGTTCAATCCTACTTTCCTGTGATGCATCAACTTGGTTAAGCCGTGTTCATCAGTTGCTCAATCAAATATTAATCTAGTTGCTTCTGTGAAAGTATTATTATTATTATTTTTTTAGATATCATTAAAGTACATAAGCAGTTGAATTTAAGTGAGGGGCAACCAGATAATCTAGTTAGGTCTGATTCAGTTAGTTAAAGTGTGTTCAGATGCTTCTCAATGAAGGAAAATCCTGTCAATGGACAGCAGCTTCAGCCTGTACTGAGAAATCCAGCTTGACCTTCCCGCTGGCCAGCTCTGTGGATTTCTTATTTCACTAGCCAGGCAGCCCCATCATTGCTTAAGTTGATTCCTTGCAATAATTCTCTTAATATGAACCTTTTACTCTGTCTCTTTTCCTAGTGAAATCCTGATGGATTCGCTTCTGTTTGCATGCATGTTCAGAGAATACAGTTTAAGACACTATGCTTTAATCATTCAATTCTCTTCATCAAATCTGTCCGATTCCATGGAGTGTTGCTTGAACCAGCAAGTTCTATTAGTAAGTTCTATTGAGCAAGTTGATTTTAAACTAAAGCAAAATTTTGGTTGGCTAAGTTTGTTTTAGGCATGTCTTTTTTTTTTTTTTTTACAACCTTTACCCTTTTAGTATTTCCTAACCAAGTACTTGTTTGATTTTATCTCTTTAAAATGAATGTCCAAATTTCCTTCATCTTAACAGTCACTCATGACACTTGCTCCACAAGTTATAGTAATTTTGTGTGATCTGCTTCAAGGATATCCTCAATGTTCCTAAAAAACTGTCTATAACCCAAATTACCTCCTTTTTAAAATCCTTCACAGTGATTATTTCAAAATGTTTCAATTATCCTTGACTTTCTTTTCCTCTCATTCTGAGAAGAGGGCCTCCTTCTTTACTACTTCTTAAACAGAAAGAGAAACCGTCCAACTGGTATTCCCTCGGACTTATACCAATACAGCCCTAGAAATCTTGTGATATTCTTTTCCTTCTGTCATGACAAAAACACAAAAATTTTCTTTCCTATTTTCTAGATTCTTTTCTTATGCCCTGGATCCTGTTTCTTCTGGTTTCTTGGGGCCTTTGATCCATCTATTTCTTCTCTCTCTGGGTAGTATAAATTCCTATAGCTTAAAAACAGTCTTCTCTGTATTTCAGTCATCTCTATGATACTACCTCAGACTTTTTGAAAGAGTTGTCTGCATTAGCCACTTGGCTCTTGCTTAATGGTTCTGGAATGCATTCCAGCCACTAGACTGAGTGGTTTATATTTGACATCATTAGTGACCTTAGTGTCAAACAGAATAAACATTTAGTCCTTAGATGCAATGCTTTATCTTCATAAGCACTTTTTCGTGAAACAATTTATTCTATAGGCTTCTTTTCATATTTATAGTTTGCCTTCTAAAGTGTCTCCTATGTGGAATTTTCCTCTCATTCATTCAAAAACTTTCCAGGGTTTTATTTGGATTCTATTCTTGCCTTATTCTATACACTTTTCCTGGATAATTTTAATATTCAAGTACAATCTGTTTATTATTTTAAAAAAAAGCTCCATTCAAGATATCTCCCTAAATTTGACATCAACATAGCCCACTGACTACTAGATATAGTCATAATGTACATAATTGCCTTTTCTCCAGGAAATATGCTTTTCATGCTGTGTCTCTTATCTCAGTATATTATTCATTCATTCACCTGGGCTGAACATCTAGATTTATCTCCTGATATGTCTAATTTTCTCACTTCCCACATGAAATCAATCAAAATAGTTCTAACAAGAAAATTCATTTATAAGGAGGACCTCATGTGTCTTTAGCAGAAATTTCTTTATTTTTAATAACTAGTATCATCTCGATTTGTGGCAGCCACTGGTATTGGGAAAAAAATGACTTCAACTGGCTTGTTGAGATAGCTCCACTTTTTCTGACTTTATTTTTTTTATTTTATTTTAATGTCTGTGTGGATTCTTCTCTCTCTATTGGTCTTCCCTAAACTTATTTTATTTTTCTAGGATGACATCTGGGAGCAAAGGGAAACGTGGTAATAGGGGAAGATCCTTGTGTTTAACTGCTGCCCACTGGTTATCTGAGGATCCAAGGATGGGATGTTGGACTAGTCTTGTCCATAAGTATCCTGTCTTGGTGTACACTGAAGACTTAAGAAGTGTGGTTGATTGATGCTGCTGAAATTCATGAATTCTGACGGAGCATCTATTCATGTAGAATAGAGTTCCTGTACTTTTCACCCTTCTTTTGACTCAAAGCCTATTTTTGTCTGTTGGTTCTTTTACAACCTTTGTATGTATCCTCCTACACACATTCCAATTATCAGAAAATTCTTGAGAGTTCTTTCCATTTCTTGCTGTATTTGAATGGGACTTTGTGAGGCTATATCAGTTCCTCTCAGCCATCCTTAACTTAGTGCCCTAGTTCTCAGCCAAAGGTGATTTTGCCCACCAGGATATATTTGACAATGGTCAGGAGACATTTATGATGGTCTGGAATGGGGTACTACTGGTACCTAGTTGATAGATGTCAAGGATACTGGTAAACATACTACAATATACAGGACTGTATCCTACAAGAAAGAGTTATGTGGTAAAAAATATCAGAGGTACTGTGGTTGCTACATTCTGCTTCAGAGTCATTCCATAAACTAGGACTTGTCATTACACCAAATGAAGAGTTACCCTACAGTTCTTTCCCTCACTCTTCATTCTTTCTCAGTAAAGCCGGGCCTCAGGTCCATTGTCTAGCTATCAATTTTAAAAACTGAGCTTGATCCTTCAAGTTGAGCAACTGTTTCTTTGATAGAGGCATCCTTTCTCACTCTACAAACCACCTACTGCCAAAGCAGTGGGTGTCACTGTCCCTGTTATAGTTCTCCAAACGCTTACAAGACTCCAGCACTTTTATGTCAGGAGCCTTGTTCTATTTACCTTTGCAGCTCTAGGCTTCACCTGGTACAGTGGAGGCACTCCATACTTAATGAAAAAATGAGGAATGGATGACTGGAGAATAAGTGGTGTTATTTCCTGTCAACCTTTTCATGTTTCTCCGATCTCTATTTTTTTCTTTATGAACACCACCCAATTACTTAACATGGAGCAAGATAGCCTTTATCATTGTCTACAACTCTGGTTCCCTGACTTTTCCAAGTATTCTGGATCCTTAGGCAAGCCCCTGTTCTTCGAAGTATTTGTATCCTAATATATTGAAGAGCAAATGTAAAATTTTATTTTAATTGTACATAGAAAAATGGTAGGAGTCAAACTGGCTTTTCCTGCCTTTCATCCTCCTTGTCTTCCTTATTTCGTCTTATCCTTGCTTTCTCAGGCCACACATATTTTTACTTTCTTTCACCTATATACTTGTTTCATATCATTTGCCTCAAATATCTGCTTCCAGCCCTCTCACTCATCCCTCTCTCGTCACTGGCATCCTCTTCTATCCCCTCTCTCCTTTTCTTTGTTTTGCATCACATCACCTTATCTTTGAAGCAGTCTAAATAGTTAAGAGAATGGGCTGTATCTAGACTACCTAAACTCAAGTCTCAGCTCTAAATTAAGGAGCTTGTGACATGAGGCAAGTTATTAAACCTGTTTCCTCATCTACAAAATAAAGATTAAAATTGTATTTAAGAATTTATAAAGAGTCAGTGAGTTAAAGTTGTATTTTAATAAGTGATAAAGAGTAAATGAGTTAATGGAGGTAAAATGCTTAAAAGAGGGTCAGGCACATAATAATTAAACATATATGTTATAGTCTGAATATAAATCTTAAGTTTGTTTGTCTGTCTGTCCTCTACTCTGTCTCTCACTTATTTCATCTCTCTCTCTAATTCTTTTACCCTTGTAGTTTATATTCATCCTTTCTTCTCTCAAATTCTTTCAATTCTTACACTTGTATTTTAAGAGTATAGAAAACAATATATGAATAAACTTAATTGTTTCCACCATCAGACAGTGTAGAAACTATTAGATTTGAATGGGTTATATGATTTCATTTTCTCTCTCTACTCGTAGAACAATGTACTATATTTAGTCCTCTGATTTTTGCTTTTGGGAGTAAGGGTATTCACATTTTGGACCCTAGATGTCTGTTCTCTCTTTCATAACCTGTGGAATTATTTATCATCTCTGTGATTTAAATTGTAGTTGACCCTTGAACAATGCAGGGGTTTAAGTGACAGCACTCCTGCATAGTCAGAAATCCATGTGTAACTTTTGACCCCTTCAAAACATAACTACTAATATCTTCAATTGACTGAAAGCCTTACTGGTAACATAAATAGTCAACTAACACATATTTTGTATGTTACACATATTATATACTGTATTCTTATACTGAAGTAAGCTAGAGAAGAAAAATATTAAGAAAATCATAAGGAAAAGAAAATGTATTTACAGTATTGAAAAAAATCCACATATAAGTGGAACCAAGAGTTGTTCAAGGGTCAACTGTAATTGCCTTGGATCATCTGTATTTTCTTTTATTATACCTTAAAACTGTTTCTCCCCCATGCTGTAGATTTTCTTCTTCAATTTCATTTCTAGAGTTTCTTTTTAGAACAAGTTTTCTTAACAATTTGTAAACTATTTGTCATAACTGAACTTCCTTACTATCCCATTATAGTCATTATCTAAGCTAATTAGTTATTTAAAAAGTCACATCCTGAGGCAGGTAGTGGGCTTAGAAACCTACATTATAAACAACATTGCATCTTAGGAAGAAATAGATCATGAAGATATCCCAAACAATTCTCAGAGTTGATCCTCTCCTTTATTTTTAATCTAGCAAACACTTGGGGCTACTTCTCTACCTAAGGAAGGATACATGTCATCGTAAAGAGTATGTTAACTTGGCATTATTCTTCTCATTGTGAATATTAGTTCTATTCTAGGCATTAGGGTTTTATTATATTTTTACCTATACAGATGATATCTTTGGACAATATCTATTGTCTGCTTTCGAGCCTATCCCATGATTTTGTTGCTGAGAAATGGTTATTCCCAAGCATACTTTTATACTACTGCCAAAATTTCTATTGTATAAAGATAACTTCAGATTCCTCTTTAGGTAGGTAGACCACAAAATTCTCAACAGTCCAAATGGGTTGTATTTCAGTATTCTAGCAATCTAAATTCTTTAGTTGTTCAAAATTACTTTTAATGGTTTCAAAATCAGCTATAATCTAGCTCTCTTATGGTCAAGAGAGATAAATTCATCAGTAAATTAGTTTTCAGATTTGTAGAATTGTAATGATCATTAAAGTGGAGTAAAATAAAAAGTATATGATTTTATTTTAACAAATCTATTTCCATTTTTCAAACAAAATTTTGCGAGGAGCTCTATTTTGGGGAGGACTGGGACACTTCAATTGAGTGGCTGAGGCCAAGGTATTTGCACCTCCCATCATCATCAAACAATTCACTCTCCACTGGTGTCTGCTTTGGTTTCTCTCTCTTTCCCATAGATTAACAGAAATCCATAATGATAAGCCCCTCTCCAAATACTGAGCTTCAATAGTAATTTTAATAAAATGTTTTCTGAGTCCCTTCAAAAGCTCCTACAAACTATTGTTCTAATTTAAATCTCAATTTTATTAAAAAAAAAATGAGTAATATATATGATAAAATTACTTATTTAAGATTACAAAAATAATAGCAGGATTCTTTCTACCATGTTATCAGTGCATCCTTTGACAATTACTTTGCCAAATTAATTTGTTGTAATTAAAAACTTTATATTGAAAGAAAAGGAGCTAAATCTTTTCTAATGAGATTTAATTGAAAACAAAGTTTATGTACAAGTAAGAAATATTTTTATTTAGAGTTATATTTAGCGTTTATTTTTTTTTGCTATGTGTCTGTGTTTTTAAATTTACGATTATTATGTATATTGAAAATGTTTTACTTTTTGTGTAAATTGAAGGATAAAACATGGGAAATACTTAAAAGCAACTATAGCAGAAGCTTAACATTAGCTGCAAGCTATTCTTTCTTCCTTCAAGATATTATAGCTACAGCATTTTCATACCAAACTTCTTACATATTCTGTGCTGTGCTTGGCTTCTCACGCTTTGCAATTTACTTTTAGATAGTCACCCTTGATGTATTTATCGGTAGCTACTAAACATCTTATGATTCTTACTTTATATCGTAAATTCTCAAGTATATTTGTGAGTTCAAGAGAAAATGGCAAGCCTTAGGATAAAAAGATCTAGCTTATGATATATTTTTTTTTACAACTTCAAAAACCAGCATAATACAATTTCTCCTAACTTTATATTGTTTTCCTTGAACAACCTTGCCAGTAACCTTTAAAACCCAGTTACAAAGTAGTAGTATGTGGCATTTTATTATATCATCAGTGAGCATGCCATGCATAACCGATCTCTAGAATTTTACGTGAAAGTTTTTTAATGACTCTCCAAAGAAGTTGCTTGATTTAAAACAAACTAAAATAAAAGCCTTAGGCAAGATGTTGATGTGTTCATCACAGCTCATGTGAGACATAAGCACGAGTCATTTATGACAGTCCAACAAATGACAGGAACCTAAGTTAAAGGACATTTGACATAAGTACCATATTTTCAAAGTTTGCTTGCCCATGCCTAAACTTGTCATATGTAACTGAAATAATATATGTTGAGCAGGAAAAGAAAATATAAATATAATATTGCTTTGGTACCTGAGGAAAATGCATTCAACTAGCACACTAACCTTAAAATAAGACCCTTCAATTTGCCTTTACAATTAGAATCAAATATTGAGCATTTCTCATTAAGTTGTGTTGCCCTTGTCTTCATATGATTTTTCTTTCCTTTTTCTTATTTTTACATTTACTTATACTTCCAGCTTTGCTCTCCGTTATCCTTCTGCATAAAGCCATATATAGCAATTTATTGAATTTATAGTCAATATCATAATAATAAATATTTTAAAAATAATATTTAGTATTTTGAGTACTATGGATGGATAAATGATACATGCAGAAGTTTCTTTCGCTCCACAGCCGTTATTGCTTTCCTTTTGTCAAAAATGGCCTTTAATTTGGCTATTTGTTAAATTTTCCTTTTTACTACATTAGATTTTACACAGATATCTGAAATGTACTCCTTAAATTTGCTTAAAACCTGTCATCATATCTAGTGTTATTTTAAAACAATGTCTGTTTTGCATTTATTTCCACTATATAACACTTGGGATGATAAACCAGCAATATGAATGTGTGTATATATATGTATATATATACATATAGTGTCTGTATAATATAACAAACCAAGAAGAATGCATATTCTTATGATAATAATTGATTAGCTGTGTGTGTGCAAATTATCTAATGGATAAACTATGTCATCCATTTTAACAAAATCAGTTTATCTTCTCTCCAAGTCTGAATATTTTTATAAGTGTAGCATATTTTTCCACATATGATTTCATATAGAATTTAGTTTCATTTATGCAGTTACATATATAGATTGGTTTGGCACTTTCTCTTTGTGTCGTGTGATTTGATATTGCCATAAAAATACAGAAATGTCATTCTGGGTGACAGAACTAAAAAGATATGTAAGAAATTGCCAAAACACAGATCACATGTTTGCATTGTAGTTTAGCAGCATCATTTAGAAGCATAAAACTAAAAAGGTTGCTTTTTTGTTGGTGTTTTTTGTAGGTCATCACTACACATTCCAGATCCTCCTCTCTCTGCTTTAAACTGTCAGACACCCCACTGAGTCTTCTTGTGAATGCCTCATTGAAAGCCTCCCCATGTGTTTCTGAGTGATGTGAAATTGTGAGGAGAAGAAACATAAATTACTACTTTTTACTGGAGGAATTTAATGTCTCATAAGGTTCAGAGGTACTTGCGTTTCCCAATAATAAAAAAAAAAAAAAATAGGAGATGACAACAAAAGGCATATTTTAATTCAATTTGATTTATTTTAATTCAATAAAAATTAATTCATCACCAGATATGTGCAAAGCACCACTTTAAGTGTCTGCTTCATCTTTGAAGGAGAGTTTTCCTAATTGATGAAAAAAAAAAATCAAAAAAAGAACTTTTTGTATGCACCAATAGAAGGCAGGTCTTCTCATCATGGCTGTTGAACTGAATTTAAAAATAATGAGAGGAAGGTTTATAAGAGTACCAAAAAGTTGTACAATTGCATAATTTCAAAGTGAAATAATAAAACAGAAGCAAATGAGCATTGAGATAGAATATATGACAACTTTTTAAAAACATCAAGCAAAACTGAAAATAAAACACTCACAAATAACATGATAATGTTTACATACAATATATTTATATTTAAAATATATTGTAAATGATGACTGAATATATTTATATCCACGACATATCTTGAAAAACTTAACTTCAATCTGAAATCTAAACTTTTGTCTTAACACTGAATACTTTAAAAGAAAACATCAATTTGTCTTTATAAAATTCCTTTGTTAAAGTGTAAAAAAAGTATTAGTATTATTTTCATGTTTATTAAACTGAATGTTATTAAATTTTTGAAGTCTTAAATGAAAAAACACAACTTCTAATGTTTCAAATGGATTTTCCCCTACATTCAACATAGACATGTGAAAAAATAGATTATTTTTATTTTTGCTGTTGTTGCTGTTTAGACTAACATAAAAAAATAACCGAAAGCTTCATTTTGTATTATTGCTGAGAGACGCTGAGGAATTGGGTAGGATACAAGCTTTGGAGTCAGGCAAATATATTAGATTCCAAGTTTCAGTAATTTGCCAAGTCTGAGAACTTCTCTTTGCTTTGGTGGAGTTACTCTTCTATAAAGCATGTAGTGATATTCGTAGTATTTAATGGATTAATAACAACACAACTCCCTTATTCTCATAAATGGAACTAGTTGAGGCAAAAGAATCAGGTAGGTGGAGATGAAAATATATTAATCAATATGATAAAAATAATTATATTAATGATCATGATTAGCATTTGCATATTACATATATTTTACCTGGTACTCTTCTAATTGCTTTGCATATATTAATTAATTCAATATGCACCCAATATTATCAATATTAATCTTGTCAAATTTATTTGCGGAACAAGCATGTGGCCAAATAGACTTAAAAATACTCAACATTTCTATTACCCTCACTTAACTCCCCAGCCTTGCAAACACACACACACACACACACACACACACACACACACACACACACACACACACACACACACACACACACACACCCCTACTCCACTCAGGATATTCATCAAATCACAGCCAGAACTGGACAACCTTAGACCTCACCATTGCTAATAGGACACTCCCGCATATTTGAGAACAAATATAAGCATTTCCTTGGGGAATGTCACTCTGTAAGAAATAGACTATTTCTTCTGTTTTGACAGGTAAATGATACTTTCTCATGTGGAAATTTGTGATGTGGGGTGGGGACTTAGAAATACCCAAATTATTCATCTCAAGTAATTTTCCCTTCTAAGTGAACGTAAGTAAAGGGACATAAAGTTTCTCTCTGGAGAATAGATACTCAATAAAATGAATTTATTAATAATATGAACAAATCCAAAAACATTTCAGGACACTTTAATTTGTAGATATTTTAAAGTTCTTGATAACACTTCCCCTTGGATATCATTATAAAAGATTATAAAAGTAGTTACTAAAACCTCTGAAAATATCACAAATTTATATGTTTGAGTACCTTTTATGATATGCTATTCATAACTATGTGTAAGACAGATGAGAATTCATAGACATCTATTTATCTCACAAGTATTTAAAATGTCCTATGGAGATAAAGATAAATTAAAAACATCGGAAATGTGAAATTTTTATTATTTTCCTTTTTGATGTATGTTTACAAACCAAGTAGAGTTAGAAATGGCTATCGACTTTGTGTTCATACCTAATTTATATTATTATAAGAGTTAAGTCTTTACCTAAATTTTATTCTAAGTATGCAGTCACCCTAAATTACTCATTCTACTTAGGAGTTAAAACCATTCTTATTACTATCCCAGTCAGAAAGTTTTGATTATGTTTTTAAACACCATTTTCTTTTATTTATCAACTTTTTACTATTGTATTTTTTTAATCTGAAATGGAAGCTGCAGTCATGATGTTTATTTACTCCTAAATACTTCAGTGTTAAACACCATTTTTTGTTTGTTTTACAATCACTTTATGAGTAGGATATCCAAATATTTAGCTAATTTAAAAATATAAGACTTAAAATTACAGGATTTTTTATTATTCGATTGTTTTTAATAAAGCTGGTGACAGTCATAGAACTATTAAGTTATAAATGCTATTATACAGTTATAAAACCAGAAGAAAATATTTATTTGTACATGAATTTGCACAGCTTAGATAATTGTTTTTTTTTCTTATATGAAATTGATTTTAACTTTCCACTGAGTAAATTAATGTAACTCAAAACTGTATATCATCAAAACAATTTCATTGTGCTTATTGTCACAATTTCGAAAATAACGTGGTGTTTAACTAGTGATTACTAGTAATAACAGTAAATAACTTCATTGAGCAGTATGTATTTTTTTAACATTTTATTATATTTTCATTTTAGCACTGTTTAGTCAATTAACATGATGATTTTAATAATAATAGCATTATCTGATAATCTTCAGAAAAACAAGAAAAGGAGCAAAATGTGGGGTTCCCAGAACTATTCTACTGAAACGCTTTTAAAATGACCTAGACAGACACACATTTCTTCAGAAAATAACTTAATTTCTGGGAGGCAGTAATAATAAAATATAAATTTATACCACACTCCACTATTGCAAAAGATTATTTCCAAGAAGAAATCAGCTGAAATAAAGATTCTTCTCATATTTATACTACTTGATAAATTCTAATATAAGGATAACATCTTACCCTCAATTTACAAAATATCTACCCTGGTGTTAATTACAGCAGAATATTTTATTTGTGTAGTAAGCTCTAGAGAGTAAAATTAATCAACATATGTGTAGTTGGAAATGAACTCAACACTATATTAAATTGTTATTAAAGTTATTTAAATGGGAAAATTCTATTCATATGATAATTAATATAATTCATACCAAAACTAACTTTTAAAATATAATATAAATGATAAAATCATATGTGTGATCATGCAAATATTGCAATAAAAAACTAAGATGACACTTGCTAGAGTTGAAGAAAATGTTATGATACTCAAAATTTCATTTAACTTACTGCTCTAAATATTTTCATCATAGAGTCAGAATATTGATTGTTGGAAGTCTTTAAAGTCTTGCCACTGAAAGTGTGGTCAGGCAAGGAAGGTTTACCTCATCTTGGAGTTTGCTGTGAATACAAAATTTCAAGCCCTACTTTATATCTATTGATCAGAAATTATATTTTAATAAGATCTGGAGTTGTTTCATACATATATTAAAGCTTTGGAAACATCACATTAAGGAATGCTGAAAATATTTTGCTCTACTTTCTCACCTGATAAATTTCACATATAAAATGAAATAAACTATACTACAGGTAGAGTAAAAGAATATATATATGAATGTGTATATGAATATATATACATATTAATAGATGTAAGAAAATGTGCATTACTATAAAATATATTCAAAATATATGTTTATATGTTTATAATGATTAATAGGTGGCTCTGGTGCCATAGATATAAAAGAGATAGACCCTGTCTTTGATATCAAAGAGTTTACTGGTTAATAGGAAAAATACAGTAAAGTCTAAGGTTGCTGAAATGGTCCCTGACCTGGGACCTTAATGTTCAGGGAAGACTTGATGCAGCACTCAAGGAATAGCTAATATACTGTAAATACCAGTTCTAAAAACTATAGCAATCAAATAGTATTTCTAAGGTTTTGGATTGAGCAGCTGATGGGTGGTACCATTTATGAAGATGGATAAATTTGAGGAAGAAATGATTAAGGGAGATGAATAAAGATATTTAACAGACTCCTAGTAGACAATTACGTACATGAGTTTGGAATTCAGTAGAGAACCAGATTTACAATTTCAAGGTCATTAGCACATACATAGCATTTAAATTAGTGTGAAAGAATGAGATTCTCTGGTGATGTTGTATAGAAAGTAAAAATGGTATTTTGGACTAATCTGTATTCCAACAACACTTGGAGATAGAAAAAAGAAGGAACAGCCAAAGAGGAAAACTAAGAAAAAACAGCCAGTGAAATCATAGGGAAACAAGAAGAATGTGGTTATGAAAGAAATAAAAGTTATTCTTTTTTAAGAGAGAGTAGATATATCCCTTAAAAGAGAGAGAATAAACAATAAAACAATAAGAAAATAAAAGTGACAATTAGCTTTGTTTGTCTCTGAGACACTGAAGCTTAACCAAAATAATTTTAGGTGTGGTGTTGAATAAAGATTGCAATGGCTTTATAAGACAAGTGGGAAAAAAAAATAGAGAATGCATGAAAACTCCTGAAAGTTGTGTTGTTAGAGAAAGCAAAGAATTGTGTAGAAGTCAAGAGTTCTTTTGGGTTGAAACATTTATCCCCTCCTCCCAATTAAAAAAAAAAAAAAAAAAAACAGAACATGACATATTCAGAACATGACATTTTCAATTTTCTGAAATTGAAATAGAAAGAAGTGACAGAGGATATCTAGTAAGGAATTAAGCAAAGCCTGATTATGAAGAGAATTTTAGGTTTGATAAGCAGTTTAGAGATCGTCTAGTGTAATCAATGAGAAGCCACTAACATGTTTTGAGTAAGGCAATGACATGGACATTTTTTTTTGCAATTGAATGAATTAGAAAGTTTAAGAGGATATGTGGTAATCTAGGCGAGAGAAAGTAGTGCCTTCGACTAGGGTTTGGGAAGTAGAGGTGGAAATGATGGAAGACTCAGAGAGCAATTTGGGAAATGGAATTAAAATGACTTGTTGGTAGGACATGGAAGTAAAGAAAGGAAAGAATAAGGATAATACTTTGATTTATGACTTGACCTATTAAACTAAGGTTATTACATTCACTAGGATTAGGAACATTTTAGTAAGAAAAGATAATTTTTTCTGCTTCGTTACCTCTGTGTCTTACTTGTTAATGGACACCCCAGCAGCATTATCCAGCAGGCAATTAATAGTGTTCTGGCATTGAGAAATAAGTATAAGAAATAATAGTATTAGTTCAAGAGTTTATGAGATTCCCAGGAAAAAAAAATATATAGAATGAGAAATGATCCTAGGAGAGAATCTTGAGAATTTATCTATATTTAAAAAAAGAAAGAAAATGTTAGATACAAATACAAAAAATGTTCACACAAGGCTATATGATGGTAACATTGTAAGGTATAAAAATGTCAAATCACTATAAAAATGTCAAATTACTGAAACTAACATAACAATATAAGATTACGCACCAACCATACTTAAATAAAAAATTAATTAAAAAATTATTATAGCACCACTGTATCTATAGAAGCAGAAAGGCTAAACCAATTGTAATTAATATGTTAATTATAAAAATTATATATTCCTATTCTCACTTGACTAAGAAAACAGTTGTTTACTTATGGGATTTTCATAGTTTTTTACTTGCCAAATTTAAAAAAGCTCACATTTCTCTACTTAATGGAAATTATTCATATGTAAATATAAATGACCCTTACTCAAACCTTCCTTATGGCCATAAGTATATGTTTTTCAAATTTTCATAATCCTTTAAAATAAATTATCTCAGAATATTCTAATGTCAAAAAAGAGTTTGGATATCTGTTATAATGACTTTATATTGTGAAAGCTGTACTTTGAGTGGCAAGTAAAATTTAACTGAATTTAAACCTCATAATGGAGACATAATCTGCACTAATATGGAAATGTGATAAAATAGATAAGGCTATATGTTTATAGTACAGTTACGATTTTACTGTAAATTTTACAAACATAATTAAAATGTTTAAATGTAACGTTAATATGATTTAAGTTTGGCATCATTTCTTTCACTAATCTTGCAGTTTTATGAAAAAGTTATCAACCGCCATAACAGCATTTATTAATAAAGTTCTGTTATTTCATTTTTTAAAAATGAGGCCACTACACCACATACTAGTTAATTAACTTGAGAAAATGAAGAATTAATGAGAGCAGTGACTCTAGCCTTAGCGAAGGTTAGCAAGGCAAACTGACAACATACCCACTGCTGTAATTTACACACTCCACTCATTTAACCTAGTTGGTGTAATTCTAAAAAGGTTATGATCAGTACACCTTAGAGAAGCAACCTAGTTTCTCCTAGTTCTAAGAGTCAAAAAGGTGATTCGTTGTTATAAACAGCTCTCTACAGGATTTAGCAACTTATTGCCCAAAATTATGCTCCCTGCTTTCCAATACCATATATTGAGAAACAAGAAAAATGAGTTGTCAGAGAAAGGGAAATTAATGTATTCTCTATGGATTACTAATTCTATTAATTTAACTTAGTCTAGCAAATTAGTATAAGGCCATGAGTCTTGGGCCCTTAAGAAATATATGTCATGGCAGGTGCATAATTAGTTATCAAAAAGTATTTTTGGTAAATATTGTCATATCCACCTCTGCACCACCTCCTCTTCTCCACAGGTAGAGACACTTTATCCCTCCTGGAAAATTAGTTCCTTCTCTGGCATAGAGCGTGTTCCTTTCTAACTTTGGTCCAGTTACCTGCAATATAATTATATGAGTTGTCAGTTGGCATGCAAATGCCTGGGGTACACATCAGACCTACTTAATCAAAATATTTTATGATGAGTCCAGGAATCTGCATTTTTAATTAATAACTCAGGTGATTTTTAAGGACATTAAAAACATTGTCCTAAGAGTAACCTTAACCTGAGTAAGAATAATCACAACCAAGACAGGTTATACTTAAGGCCCTTTCAATTCATATTTATGAAAGAAAATGATTTGGAGGAGGAGATTTCATAATTAACTGTATCCTACTAATTTAATATCTTCACAAAATGGGGAAAAGATATATGCAAGAATATACAGACAAATGGTCCCTGATTTACAATGATTTGACTTAAGATTTTTTTGACTTCACAGTGGTTGCAAAAGCAAGATGCCTTCATTAGTAATCAGCTAGGGTAAGCTATGATGTTTGGTAGATTAAGTCTATTAAATGCATTTTTAATTTCAAACATTTATCGGGAGGTCACCCCATCATAAGTCTAGGAGCATATGTAATAGTTATGATATATAATTGTGCTGCCCAATAGTGTACCTCTGCCTACATGTGGCTATTTAAGTTTTTTAAATTAAACTTTTCATTTTGAAATCATTTTAGATTGACATGCAGTTGTAAGAAATAATAAAGAATGACACCATGTACTGTTTATGCCATTTTCCCCAATGATAACATCTTACAAAATGCTAGTACAATATAATACCCAGGGTATTGATATAGTCAGGATGTGAAATGTTTCCATCTCAAAGATCGCAAAGATCTCATGAGTTGCCCTTTTATTGTCAGATTTGTTTCCCTTCTACCCCAGCCCCTCTTTAATCACTAACAACTATTAATGTTTTCCATTTCTATTATTTTGTCATTTCACAAGTGATAAAATCATACAGTATGAAATTATTTGTAATTGGATTTTTTTTTTTTTCTACCAAACATAATTATTTGGATATTTATTCAGGTTGCCGCATCATGTTTCAAAAGTTTGTTCCTTTATACTACTGAATAGTATTTCAAGGTATTTTATACCAGACTGGGTTTAACAATTTACTCGTTGAAGAATGTTTGGAATGTTTTCAGATTTTGGCTGTTAGAAATAAAGCTGCTTTAAACAATTAAATTATCTGTTTTTGTATCAAACAAGCAATTCTTTATTTCACCAAGATAAATTTCCGGGAGCACAATTACTGGGTCAGGTCTGAAGCAGGTGCATATTTAGCTTTTTTTCTTTTTTCTTTTTTAAGCTACTACCAAACTGTTACTTAAAAATGTAGGACTGATCCAGTTTTATTGCATCCTTACCAACATTTGATATTGTCAAATGTTTTTTGATTTGATAAAAAGATATATATATGTGTGTGTGTGTGTGTGTGTGTGTGTGTGTGTGTGTGTGTGTGTGTGTGTGTATATATACTTTTTTTAGCCTATTGGTAGGTGTGCAGTGATAGCTCATTGTGGTTTTAGTTTGAACTTTTCTATTGACTATGATGTTGAATATGTTTTCATGTGTTTGTTACCTGTGTATCCTCTTCAGTGACATGTTTGTTTATGACTTTTGCCTTTTTTCAAAAGGATTGATTTTCTTTTTAAACAGGTGAGTTTTTAGAGATCTTTATGTATTATAGTCCTTTGTCAGATATGTAATTTGCAAATATTTCTCCTAGCCTATAGCTAGTATTTTCATTTTCCTAGCAGAATTTTTCAGAACATTACTTGTTAAATTCCAACAAGGTCCACTTGATTATTATTTTAATTTTATAATTTGTGCTTTCAGAGTCAAGCATAAGAACTCTTTACCTAGCTGTGGGCCCCAAATATTTTTTTTCTATAAGTTTTTTTTGTAAAGATTTCTTTTTTTGCTTGTTTATATAAAGTATGAGACTTAGATCAAGGTTCATGGTGTTGACGGTATTTTTTGATAACTCTATTAAGTTGGCAAAGGTCTTTTCTATTCCTAATATTGTGTGAGTTTTTATCATGAATGGCTGTTAAAAGCTACAAAATGTTTTTTTTTTTATATTGAGGGATCTGATCATGTAACTTTTTTGGTCTTTTATTATACTGAGTTTCACTGCCAATTTTTCAAATATTGAAGAGGCTTTACATCTCTGGAATAATTCATATATGTATATATTGCTGCATTCTCTTTGTCGATATTTTATTAATGATTTTTTTTGTCTCTCTTCATGACAGATGTCAGTGTGTAGTTTTCTTTTTATATACTGCCTTTATCTAGCTTTGACATTCGGTAATACTAGCTTCATAAAATGCATTGGAAAGTAGTTTTCTATTTTCTGGAAGAGATTGTGTAGAATACATGCTTCTACATCTTTAAACATCTGGAAGTATTTCATCTGGGATTGGGGGTTACTTTTTGGGATGTTTTTAAATGATGGATTCAATTTCCTTTATAGTAGCGCTATTCAAATAATCTATTTCATTTGAAGAGAGTTTTGGAGGTGTGTTTTGAGTGATTGGTCAATTCTATTTACCTTTTAAATTTTTCATATATAGAGTTGTTCATAGTGGTCCATATTATCTTTTTTATTTCTGTAAGATATGTAGTGATAGCTCCTGTTTTATTCATGGTATTGGTAATTTGTACCTTTTCTCATTTTTTCTCTCATTGAGTCTTGATGGAAGTTTGCCAATTTTATGATCTTTACAAAAAAAATCAGCTCTTTTATCATAAATTTTATTTTGTTTGCTTCATTGATTTATGCTCTTATCTTTATTATTTACTTCCTTCTATTTGCTTTTAATTTATTTTTTTCTCTTTTTTAGACCACTAAAATAGTAGCCTAGAGTATTGATTTGAGAATTCTTTTTTTCTAAAATATACATTTATTGCTATAGATTCCCCTCTCAGTATTGTTTTAACTGTGTCCTACAACTTTTGATGTTTCATTTTCCTTTACATTAAGCTCCATGTGAAGTTTTTTTTTTTTATTTTCCATCAAGAGCTTTCCTTTGTTGCATAAGTTATTTATAAATGTGTTGTTTTATATCTAGTTGTTGGAGAATTGATTTTTCTATTATTAATTTCTAGTTTAGTTCCATTGTAGTTTAAGAATATATTCTTTATTGTTTAAATTCTTTTAAATGTGTTAAGCTTGACTTTATAGCCCAAGATATGGTCTATCTTGGAATATGTTATATAACACTTGAAAATAATGTATATAACACTTGAAAATAATGTATATTTTGAAGTTGTTGGATCAAGTGTTGTATAAACATCAATTAGATCCTACTGGTTGATATTGTTGAGTTCTATATTCTTGCTTATTGTCTCTCTAGTTGTTCTATGAAATGTTGAAAGAGGGATGTTGAAGTCTTCAACTATAATTATTGATTTATTTATTTCTCCTTCAGTTTGGTAGTTTTTTTTCTTCATATATGTTGCTATTTTGTTTTTTGGTGCATCCATATGTAAGAACACATATCTTTTTATTGATTGAGCACTTTATTATAAAATGGTGTCTATCTCTGATAATTATTAATGTTTTCTCTGAAGCTGACTGTATCAGATATAAATGTAGTTAATCTAACTTCTTTTGTTTAGTGTCTCTCTTTCTGCTTTGCTTTTGTCTCTCACTATATATATATATATATATATATATTAGTGAGAGAGAGAGATTATATATATTGGATTTTATGTATATATATATATTTGCCCATCTCTTTAAAAACTTTCAACTTGCCTATATTATTATTTTATATAGAGATAAATATATGACAGGTGAGAAAGGAAAATGTGTGTATGATGTAAGGTTATTCATTCTAGGTTATATGTTATAATATCACTTGAATTTAAACTTTGATAACTTAAAGATGTTATTAATAATCCTAAAACAATCAGCAAAATAAAACAACAAAGAGATATAGGTAATAAAATAGAAATAAAGAAAAAAATCAGTTAACTCAAAAGTAGGCAGAAAAAGAAAACAAAGGAGAAATGTCACAGATAGTAGGATGATAAATTTGAACTCAACAATATAAATACACTGTGTAAATGTTGTAAACACTCAATTAAAAAACAAGACATTATAAATGGAATTGAAAAAAAGCAAGACCCTACTATCCATTGTTTAAAAAACCCTCAAATATGAAGATATAAATGAGTTAAATATAAGAGAGTCGAAAATGGTATACCATACTAAGAATACCTGAAGACAGCAGAATTGGCTATGCTAATATCACAAGAATAGAATTCAGGGCAATCAGTTTTCTCAATGATAAATAGTCATTTCATAGTGAAACTAACACTGGTTCTTTTAAAATATAAATACAACTGATAAACCTCTAGCCAAAATGATCAAGGAAAAAAATGGAGCCAAGTTGCCAATTGACAATTTGGGGAAAAATATGTACATTTCATTAGAATGTATGTAAAAGGAAGCTTTCATAATTCCAGAAAATAGAAAAAATACTGTCATTATATATGATATTTATATTTACATCACAAGTAATGAGAAATACAGAAAACTAGTTACTTTTGATAATCAGCAAGTATGTTCAAGTTTAATTGTAATTCTACATGTTTGATATTTTACTAAAAAAAATAAGGGTACATTAGATATTTATTGAAAATCTGTCAAACACGTGAAACTCATTTAGGTTTAAATTTGTGGCAATGAATAGAATGACTGTGGTAGTATTTAACCTCTCAGAATAAATTAGATTTTCTATACATTTAAGAATCATTTCCCCAATTTCAAGGTAGAGATATTCACTTTTGTGGCTGTTAGATGGCATGAATTTCATGGTATTTCTATCTACGTGGAAGTGTTAATTGTTTCTCCATTTAAAGATATATAATTGATTATTCTTTACCAGCATATGCATGCTACTGATTTTAGCAGTAATTATTATATATAATAACTTGAATTAATTCATTTTAAAGATATGTCAGATATTCTAAACTCAGTAATGATTGTAATAGTAGATTATGATAAAGCATCCAACAAGAAAAAAAGTCTCAAAATAATGGGCACTGTTTAAAAAACTTGTCCTCTATTAGATTTATTACATTGACTAAAGCACTTTTCCAGGAAACTCATTTATTTAGCAATTAAAATCTACATTCCTTTGTGATTGCATTAAT
Organism: Pteropus alecto; assembly: GCF_000325575.1. NCBI lineage: Eukaryota > Metazoa > Chordata > Mammalia > Chiroptera > Pteropodidae > Pteropus > Pteropus alecto. The sequence continues at coordinate 745,067 of NW_006436811.1, read as the reverse complement.
ATGTAAAAACAAAATAATTTGATTGTGCACATTAGAATTTTTTAGGTTTCATCTTGAAGATTGTCCCTAGCATAATTTGTTCACCAAAGAAAATTAATTATTAATGTAACGATGCTTTAAGGAAAGAGATGGGTCTCTGTTGTACACACTTTATTAAAGTGGTGCTGAACATACCTTAAATAGGAGGAATATTGACATTTTTAAGCTAGCCCACAAGTAAAAGTGATATTTACTTATTTCAGAAAAAAATAAAAGGATTTAAAACAATAACTATTACACATGTAATATTTATTATATCACATGCAAAAGATAGACAGCTTTTACCACAATATTGAGATTGTAAGAGCACATTAAACTTTAGAATCTATCCACAGCAGTTGTGTATAAGAAATCATACTTTTTATTAAGGCATTACAAATCACATATTGATGACAGGAACTCTATTACTTTTTACAGTAAATTAAAGTGTTTTCAAACCAAAAGATATAAACTTATAAAGAATTTCCTAAGTGTACAATAGACAATTCAATTCATTCCAAATGTTTTAATGGGTACTGCTTGTTTGATTTTTTGCTTTTCTTTCCAAGAGGCAATCATTTCACAAGGTCAATCTCAAGGTTTGAAGACATTTTGCTTTCTGAGCGTATTGAATGAATTTTTTCTTTGTTTAGTTTGTATGCATATATATAATATATATATTATGATATATATATATTATGATATATATATTATGATATATATATTATGATAGAATAGCTACACTTGCTTACTTATTGTTCACACAGCATCATCACACCACTGGAGAAACTAGTCTCATTCAAAAATAAAGCTTTAGAATGCATCTGCCAACAAAAGAATAATTTTTTTTGTTTTGCTTTGTGTGTCACTTTTGCTTAAAAAACTTGATTGTGCCAGGATTCTAATTTCATTAGTTTGTTTCAATACTTTCAATTGCAAGTATGAGTGACCAGTTTTATCAAAGTTGCTTTTTTTATATTCAATCAAAGTAAAAATGATACTTATGTATCATACAAAATTTATTTACCCAACGAATAAGAAAACAGAATGTAAAATTATTATTTTACAAAGCTTCTGTCTTGTTAGCCAATTTTAGGACACTTGCTGCTGAATTCTTTTAAAAATCTGTGAATATTTTGTGACATCTCATTTAAAGAGGGTTTTGAATCACTAGGCTTACCTCAGAAATAGTCATCAAAACTTGTCATATAAATAATTATGGAAAAAGTATATTTAGAGAGTACACAATATAATCATTTGAAGGAAAGAACATCTTTTAGTTGATTTTATGAACTCATTACAACTAGGAAATCTCCGGAGTATCAGTTGTGTGACAAAAATGCAATATTCACTACATCGTCTAAGGCTTTTCCTAAATTTTGGTCAGGTAACTTAGAAGTCATGATTCAGTACAAACTAAAATTACTTACTTAAGCCAAATTATAAAGGAATGATTTAGAAGTTCTTCATTAACTATATTTTTTATTATATTATTTCAACACTCGAGAGGACTTTACTTGCCTATATATAATTATTACCTATTAGAATAGTGACCACAATTTTCAAAATATATTTATATGAATATTTGAATTATGTAAGTTTAGGCTTTTAAAATATATTTTCTCAACACAAACACAAATACACACACTATCAGAAGAATATATTTTTTTAAATGTAAAATCCATGCTCTAAACTGTTTCAACCAGGTCATCAAAAAGCTATTTTTAAAAAATGAAACCAGGTCTGACCTCTGGGGAATATTGCTCATTCAGGCTAATTCCAGATCTGTCATCACCATCTGTTTAACATTATCCTCCAATCAGTTGGGGGTTACTAAGACAGAAATTTGCCTAATCTTAACTTCCTAATTCTTCAGAATTTTCTGGTGATGTAATCAAAACTCTTCTTGAAGTCCATACAATTTTGAATAATTCCTACCTATAATTTTATCTTTGAATTAAAATTTTAGTCTAATTTTTTTTCGCAAAGCTTATTTATTTTTACACAAAAATTCTTGCCATTGAATTTGATTGCAAATGAATAAAATGAAATAATGTTTTATTTTTCAAAACTGTTAGTTGCACATTTTATTTTCTAGTTTTATTTTGTTAATATTTTGTTTTGTTCTTAAATATATGGTTTACAAAATATCTCACCTACAAGTATTTTCAATATTTTAAGGTACACATTATAAGTTATTTTAATTTAAAGAACAATTCAAAATCTTACGTCTTGGATATTTATCTTTCTAAATATTGCTTGTCATTAAAGTCCAAACTTTGAGTTTACTCCTCCTTGCCACCTTACAAGGCTACATACCTTTTAGTTTTTCTGATATTAACCTCTATACAATTTGCTGATTTTTATCTGGCACTCCTTATATCCTTATAGTCTAGTCTGTGTTAAGTGTTTTGTTCATTCATTATAAATGAAAATCTTCTCATAAATTGAACACAGAAAAAGATTTTAATACTTCGTTGTCAGCTTTTATGATAAAAGGTAGAAATTATTTTCTTAATCAGCATTTTAGAATTCATTTTTAAGAACAACATGGCAAACGTAAATTTATTTTGTTACTGACTTTAACAGTGATAGTAAAATTGCAACAGAATCTCACTTAATTATATAAAATTGTTTTCAGTTCTATATTTCCTTTTCATGTATTATGTCATTTAGACTTAATGTATTGGTGAAGCGAATTCTGGTTATCCTAAAATGGTAGTTATAGTAGATATCTTTTATTTGAATTGGGCATAATGACCCCCTTTCTTCTGAGAAAGAATATTAGGACTTTTTTCCTTGAGATATTTTCCTTCCCCAATTCCAATTATATGGTAGTTAGTGAGAAATTCAAGTTATTCTTCTCTTTTTTTGTCTAGTCAGAGAGATTGGTTTAGTGGTTGTCATTAGTTTCTAAATAGGTTAATCAATGTAGTGCTTCCTCCTGGCTATAGTTGACTACTCCAATAATAGGTATGTTGCTTTAGTGGAGATAATTAGATTTTTTCCACATTTTTTCCTCATAATTGGAATGGGAAACAAAAAGATATATTTTCAGATGTGAAATTTGAGAAATGTTGACTACCAAATCACCTTCCATGTACAGGAGGATGACGTGCAGTAAGCAAGGCTGGAACACATATTCAGAAGAAAGTAGAAATAAGAAAGAGAGAGGAGGTCCCAATGTTTTCATTTTTGGTTCCAATCATTTCTGAGGCTCAGATACATTGTAGATGTCTCCATGGATATCTGAGACTTCCAAAGTTTTCTTTTTAATTCAGTTTATTTAGGCATATTTTCACAGCAAATAAGAGATTATAATAAATGCAATAATCATTTTCTGAGAGTGTCTGAAAAAGTAGCACAGGTTGGCCCTAGGTTTTAGCCACCTGTAATCTCTATCGGTAGATGAAACCACTCGAAATAACAAAGAATTAATACTATTGTTTAATATTGAGTGTTGATGTTTTCTTAATATCAAAATAGTATGCATAAAAATAGCTTTAGAAAATCTGCTGTTTTAATTTTAATTAATCTGCAACTATTTATGTAAGTACTGCCTGCTATGAGAAGCCTACTTTAAGACATGTCCCTAAGATTCCATCCAACCTGTCATACTACTGACAACTTGAAGTCCTTTATGTACAGAGTTTCTAAATCTCTCTCTGCCAAGCAATATTAACCAAAAATGGGAATCTAAAAAAGCAGGTAGAGATGATTATCTGAGATCACTCAGGTGTGACTGTTCACTGGATGAAATATTTATCTAATATTTGTTTTTGGCAGGAAAAAGTTGAAGATTTACTCACATTGGACATAAACTTAGCACATAACTCACAAAATAACTCTAATGTTTAAATAAAAATAAAGACTGGTAGTTTTTTTCTGGCAGTGATAAAGTGTCCCAGATAATGTTGTGATTTGCCACTGAGGCCTCATACTTGAAGAGGGAAATTAACTTGAATTAAAAAAAAAATGAAATGAAAACATATTTCAAGAAATAATGATGGAAAACTTCCTTAACCTAGTGAAGAAAATAAACATAAAAGCCCAGGAAGTGCAGAGTCTCATGCAGGATGAACCCAAAGAGGCCCACACCAAGACACATAATAATTAAAATGCCAAAGTTTAATGACAAAGAGAATCTTAAAAGCAGCAAAAGAAAAGCAGTTAGTTACTTACAAGGGTGCTCCTCCCCTCCTTATGACTGTCAGCTGATTTCTCAAAAGAATCTTCTGGCCAGAAGGGATTGGCATGAAATGTTCAAAGTGATTAAAAGCAAGGACCAATGACCAAGATTATGCTACCCAGCAAAGCCATCATTTAGAATCAAAGGACAGATAAAGAGCTTCCCAGACAAGAAAAAGCTAAAGAAGTTCATCATCATCAAGCCAGCATTACAGGAGATGTTAGAGGAATTTATTTAAGAAGAAAAAAGAAAAAGATAAAAAATATAAATAACAACATAGCTATAACTACATATCTAGCAACAATTATTTTAAATGTAAATGGATTAAATGCTCCAATCAAAAAATAAGTTGGCTGAATGGATAAGAAAACAAGACCCTTATATATGCTGCCTATAAGAGATTCACTTCAGATTGAAAGACACACACAGATGGAAAGTAAAGGTGTGAAAAAAGATGTTTCATGAAAATGGAAACAAACAAAAAGCTAGGGTAACCATACTTATACTACATAAAATAACTTTAAAACAAACTCTATAACAAGAGACAAAGCAGGATCCAGTTTTCCCACGCATGGGTATTTATCTGGAGAAATCCAAACCACTACTTTGAAGGGATGTGTAAATTCATAGGTTCATTGCAGCATTATTTATAGTAGCCAAGATATGGTGGCATCCTGGGTGTCCATCAATGGATGATTGGATATTATTGGATATGTATATGTGTGTGTGTGTGTGTGTGTGTGTGTGTGTGTGTGTGTACTATTACTCAGTCATAAAAGGAATGAAATCTTGCCATCTACAACAACATGGACCTAGAGTGTATTGTGCTGAGTGCAGTAGGTCAGACAGAGAAAGACAGATGTCATATGTGGAATCTAGAGAACAGATAAACAAAAAACAACATAAACAAGCTCATAGATACAGAGGGCATACTGACGGTTGTCATATTGGGAGTGGGGGGATTAGGGGGGAGAAGATTAAGGTATAATTTTGTAGTTATAAAATAGTCATAGAGATACAGAGTATAGCATGGGGAAAATAGTGGTATTATAATAGCTATTTTTGGTGTCAGATGGGTACTAGATTTATCAAGGTGATCACTTCAAAAGTTATGTAAATGTCTAACCACTGTATTGTATACCTGAAACTAATATAATATTATATGTCGACTATAATTGAAAAAAATATAAAAATTAAATAAGAAAATAGATTTAAAAATACATGGTTTTTTTTATTGAGATATAACTAACCTAAAACATTATATTAATTTCAGGTGTACAACATAATAAATCAATATTTGTACATATTGTGAAATGTTCACCGCAATAAGTTTAGTTAACATTCATCACCGCACATAGTTACAAATTTTTTTGGTGCCGAAAACTTACAATATACAACTTTCAAATATATACTACAGTATTATTAACTATTGTCACCACACTGTACATTACATCCCATTGATTTATTCATTCTACAACTGGAAGTTTATAACTTTGTCCTTTTTGATTACCTTCATCCATGTCATTCTCCATCCTCCATCTCTGGTAACCAAAAATCTGTACTCTGTATCTATGAGTTCTCTCTCTCTCTTTCTCTCTCTCTTTTTCTCTCTCTCTCTTTTGATTCTGCCTATAAGTGAGATCATTTGGTGTTTGTCAAAAAAAAAAAAAAAAGACTTGCTTTCTTGAAGAAGAAGAACCCCATTTAAACCTGGACATTAGAGGAAAAATGGCACAGATATGCAGAGGAGTTGGTGAATGCTGAGTGTATATGGATGACTTGGAGGTAAGAGTTTCTTCTTCAAACAATGACTAAAGCAGGATTCATTATGTTCAAGGCTGTCGTAGACTAAAAATGGGGCAGCCTTTTTTTTAAAAAAAATGAAGGGAAACTGCAGCAAGATTACATGAACAATAAGGGCAATCACTCAGGGTTAGATACAGTTCTGTGAAAAACTTGCAAAGGAACTGTTCTTTTGTTGACTGGTCAGAGAAATTATTCTCTATTTTGCAAAACATATGGATTGTTTATGTCTTACCTCATTCCAGAAATAATTTAAGATAAAGTGTTTAAAGCTGGTAGTGCTGCTCATAAATTATGAGCATATTTCACATTTTCCTGTTAGGATTTCTGGATTCAATAAAAAACCCTTATATCACCTAAAATAAATCAATACCATGTGTATTTCTTTTTCTTATGTTCCTTATTGAAAGCGGCAAATCATATAGGCAAAATTATTGTTCAAATGAGTCAAACATTTAAATGATGAGATTTAGGAGTAACAGGAAATACTCACTCTCAAAATATATCTCCCAGTTGACCCGATATTAAATACCAAAATTTAAAAAAATATTAGAAATTCGCCCCCTTGATTTGTGTTAATTTGGCATTCAGGTTTTCCTTGTGTATACAATAGATAAAGCTGGATATTATAGCATATTAAGCTTCTTGCACCTGGCATTAATATTACATATTCCTGCCCAACAATAGGATTCTGAAAGATTGAGACAAGTGTATACTTAAAGAACAGATGTGGGAAGCAGAGAAGGATGTGCAATACCAAAGTAGAAAACAAATAAAAATAACTATTTCTTTGGGATTTTATTTTCCTCTCTAGGCTTCTGTGACACTATTCTTTCTTTATTCTCCTTTCTTTCTACATGCTCCCTTTCGCCAATTTCTTGGCTTCAACTATTATTTTCAATAAGAAGGGCTTCCAAAATGTTTTCTCTTCATTTGTCACTGCTCTGTTGATCTGTAGCCCTTCATTCACAACTGCTTCATAGAGAACTATACCCATTAACACATAATTTGTTTCTCTCTGTATATATCACTCCCTCTCAAACCTACACATTCTGTTGTCAAAAATTTTACTTTTATGAGCCATTAAAACCGAAATATTGAGTCTTCTATCTTCCTCGCCATACCAATATTACAAAATATTACTACAAATGCTGCCTCCTTTCTCTTTCATCCTCTGCTATCTAGAAGAGACAACCAGAGCCTTTGGCAGAGTGGCCCATCAGGAGTGATGGGACCTAGATCTAAATCTATGTGATGCCACGGTAAGCCATATGAAGTTGTTAGATTGTAAGTGCTAATACTATGCCATACATTAACTCAGATATATTTGTTGACTCGAATAAAATGTTAGATGAATGATTTAACTTTTCTCTCCATTATTATTATTATTATTATTATTATTAACTTATTTTTATAGTGTAATAATTCTTGCCTACCTAACCTGTTGTTGGCAAGTAACTAAATATGAATCACAAGGCAATACCACTCCACGTTCATCAAAATGACAATATTTTTAAGATAACAATAGCAGGGTAGCAGGGGCAGGTGAGATTGGAAAGCAGTATGAACTCTGACATACCGTTAGAGTGTAAATGTATATAATCATTTTGGAAGACAGTTTACAATTTCTAGTAAGTTTATAACACAGTGATCTCACCCTCGAGAAACTCTAAAATCACTTAAGAGTTCATTGTATTAGCCAGTGTTCTCCAGGGAAACAGAGCCATCAGATGGAGCTAGTGAGAGACTTTTTTAAGGAATTGGTTTATGTGATTATAAAGGCTGACAAGTCCAAAATTCATAGAGTGAGCCAACAGCCTGGAAATACAGTAAGAATTGATGTTGCAATCTTATCTCTAAAATCTGCAAGACAAGCCAGCATGCTACAAACTCAGGCAGATTTTCTATGTTTCAGTCTTGAGACAGAATAGCTTCTTCAAGAAATATCAGTCTTTGTTCTTAAGACCTTCAACTGATTGGATAAGGCCCATTCACATAAAGAGTAATCTGCTTTACTTAAAGTCAACTATAAACAAATACTTTCACAGCAACATGTAGACTAAACATTTGACCAAATAGCTGGGCACCATAGCCTAGCTATACTGATGAACAAAATTAACTATCATAATTCATATTTTTAAAAAGTGAAATATTTCATTCAAAAATTAACTTATTGAATTACTAAACTTTTGGGTTTTAATAGGTAGTCCAAACATCAGACATCACATATAAAGAATGTTCTTACTGATGAAAGTTAAATTATAATTTCGACTACTAAATAAAATATAAAACTTACAAGATGATGAAATTAAGGTAGTTTCAGTATAACATAGTTTATATACTGCATGTGTTTTATGCCTATGGGATATTTGTTTGGAGGTAGTTTAACAGATATTTATTTTGTTCTAAAGATTAAGATCTACTGTTAGCAATTCCCTAAATGTAGTACAGTTATTTTAACTACAATCTACCTTTCATCATTATCAATTGGATTCTCGTTACATGGCAGAAAAACACCAAAAATAGTCCTGCAGATGTAGATGACACTCTTGATGAGAACTGACACATGCTGATTGCAGTGTGAAAATATGAATGTTCTGGCCAAATTCACAAAGGCTAATTCTTTGGACCTACCAAACGATTCAAACTAAATGTTAATTATTTTTTCCTCTAAATTTATCTTGCATGTCTCATCTCTAAAATAAAGGGCTATTTCAAGTACAAGGTCAAAATAGCCCCACTATTAATATTTATCTAAAATGTGTTGATATTTAATTAACAAAATGAATCTGGGGGGAATATAGCAGAGCCACTCTTGAGAACAGAAAGGAATATGCACATATGGACAGATGTATTTTAGGTTAATTTTAATGAAAATAACTAACAAATATACATTCTCTTGGGCTATGAACAAATTCTGGTTTTGCTTCAACACGAGTTCAGTAGTTGCAATTCCACTTTCACAGTTTAGAAAATAAAACTAATAATATTGTGGTGTAGTTAATAATCACCCTTCCATTTTGTTTTCATACACAAGTAGCTAGCACAATGACTGAAAATTAAAAAAAAATAATAATTTAGATATTCTAAGTAACTTATATACTTTTGTAACACCCATCCCACATGAGAGTAAGCCTTGATATAAAAGAATTTGATTGCATATTGGTGGAGATAGTTTTGCAATTGTCATGACTCACTGTTTTCTAGTAAATGCAGAAATAGCTCTGAGGTTAATCTCCCATATCAAAATAAAATGAGCAGCCACCTGCTCTAATGGCTTCTCACTGCTCAGAATGGGCTGACGAGCCAGAAGAGCAGCTGGAGGAGAAAACGCCTTATGATGCCAGTGGTTTGTTTACCTAATTCTATTTCAACTCATTTTACTTTATTTTTCAAATGGTATTTATGTTTTTTTTTCTGTTTATAAAAGTAACGTATTTTCATTGAGACTGTTCAGAGCATTTACCTCCATTTCAAACATTTAGAAATGTAGTAATTAATTTTCTAATATTTTAGTGCATATGTATTTTAGAATTTAAAAAATGAAATATCATGTATACAACTTTTCATCATATCTTATTTAACAAAATATTGACTATATTAAAATATTTTTAAATATACTTTACTCATGCCATAATATTTCTGCTTTTGTAAATACAGTATTTATCTAACCAGTCTATCACTGTTCAAAACTTAACATAAATAGTATTTTGATGAACCCACTTAGGTATCCATATTAGTGCATATTTCCAAATATTATATAGGAATTTAACCTATGGGTTATGTTTTTTGCATAAATATTTTTGAAAAATCCAAAGTTTGAAATACACATTGCCAACTTGGTTTCCAGAAATTTTAATCAATTTATACTCCCAGCAATACAAGATGAAACAATCGATTTAAGTGCATCATTATTAATATTAAATTAGCTACTAATTTCTACCTTTTCCAAGGTAGTAAGGAGGAAATCATATCACATTATTGTTATTATTTGTCTGTCTTGACTTTTTGTGTGGTCATAATATTATCACTTTTTTTTTTTTGTAATTTGTATGTCATCATTTGGCAATTGCTTTCCCTTTTTCTTTGCTATTATTTTAGGGAGTGCACCATATTACTAAAACAAAACAAAACAAATTAAAAACTGTATACAGGAAACATCTACCTTTTTCTGTCAGATTTGTCTTCATTTGAAGTCCTAAGGTTATCATGATTGTTGACATTTTTTTCCATCAAAAATCTTTCTTCAGCTATTTGTGATACATCATCTTCCTATTTGCTTTCCCTCTGAGAGTCAACATGAAGCTTTCCTTACCTTTGTTCTTCATTTTTTTCCCCACACACAAACTGTATTTTAAGTCATTCTCAAATGAAATGAGATTTATCCAGATTCTATATTTGTCAATAGCATCGACAAATAGCACCTACACAATATTTGAACTTCCTTTAGAGACATTATGGTTTGGGAATGATGTGATGTCTGGGGCTAGCTTTCTCGATTCCATAATCTGAACTTCATCACTTTATCAGCAGCACTTTGAAATGATGGAATCGATAAAAATTAGAACTTAGAACTCGTGGTATAAACTGTTACTGTAAATTATCCTTTCCTCAATGGGCTAGATTCCTTACGAAATTCTATCAGATTTAGTTTTTGAAGTTTTATCGACTTTTATCTTTCTCAAAATTTTAAATGGAAATTTTAGTCCGTTGTGGCCAGATACTTTTTAGAAAAGAAATATACTGAATTTTCCTTTAGATTAAAATATTGTAGAAAACCAAAATGTAAAACACGAAAGCAAAACCACCGAATGCTCTGTTTATGTGTGCGTATGGGGGGTGTTGAGTGGGCATGGAAGGGAGAACTAGCATTACAATCTGGTTGCCTTAATATTCAACTCTTGTGTTTCTCTGCCATCTCCTTATGATAGCAACAAGTGAAGAGTTTCTAAGGAACACTGCTCTGTAAAAAAAAACAGCGTGAAATAGTAAACTTTAATCTTAGATAAATTAGTGCAAAAATTATCCAATGTTTATAAAAGATGAAACTCACCATGCTAGTCCTCAATTCTAATCATCCAAACCACAGAATGTGATTATATCTTTTCTAGCATAAAGAGACAGAGTATAGGACCAGAAGAGTGAAGAAAGTCCTTAATAATCTAAGTACTGCATTTCTGAATGCAGATTACAGGAAGTAAAACCAAAATATGCATAGCCCACTCATTACAAACCTGAAAGATAGCACAATGAAGTAGTAAAACAGCTCTAGCTTTGAACATTTTGGTTTTCAGTGTCAGCATAGCCACTTGGTATCTCCCTGATATGTGACACGGTGTTAAACCCTGATCCTCCCTCGTCTGAAAAATCAAGGTAGGAATATTGTGTGAGGGTTAGACATAATCTAGATGTACAAAATCTGACATAACATTTGGCTCAAAGTAAGTGAATAAGTAATTTGAGTCATTACTATTTCTTGGTGTACAGCCATATTCTGGACACAACCTTAAATTTTCCTCTGATGTTCAGCTTCCAGATATTTTTAAAATTCTTGATGAATGTGACAACTCTAGTAATCATTATCAGTTAAATTTCATGAATTAAATTATTAAAATTTTACTTTTAAGAAAGAATAAACACTGTACCTAAATAACAAGTTTAGTTCTAATTAAGTGGGCATAATATTTATTATGATTATGACCAAAAATAACTGTAGTAATTTAAGTGCAATACAAACATAACAGGGATTTGTGGAAGAATATGGTTAGAGAAATAAATATTTTGACAAACGCAATTTTTATCCATGCATGTGAATATGATTTGCATTATATAATTCTCGGTTTTCTAAATATATGCCAAAAAAAGAAGTTTTGAAAAGTTAGAGGTTATGAGAAATAGTATTCACTTTCTATTTTTAAAAAATTTGAATATTTAATATAATAATGGTAATAAATTATATTCATAAAAAATATATTATACCATTGGTCCCCACCCTTTCTGTCACCAGAGACCGGTGCTCCTATGAGAATCTAATGCCTGATGATCTGAGGTGGAGCTGAGGTGCTGATTCTAGCACTTGGGACAGGCTGCAAATACACATAAAGCTTCCCTAGCTGGCCAACTCTCACCAGCCTGTTCCTAACAGGTCACAGATTAGTACCCTCTGCAGCCAAGGGGTTGAGGATCCCTATATTATACAATAAAATGGTAAATTAAATTTTTTATTTTAATTGTTAGCATCTTTAAAGCTTCTGTGGTATGGGGATTGTGTTCATTAGAATTGCTTTTTAATTATTTTATTACATGAATCAACATATTGATCAAATGTCCTTTCTCTAATATTGACATTCCATTGAAACAAAACTAGTTCTTATAACTATACTACCCTCAAAGATATTTTTAAAAATTTCATTTACAAATGTTTTCCATCTTTAACAGCCATGTATGACTGAAAGCATACTGTACAACTCCACCCCCGCCTTCCATGGATTGTTTTCTCTTGAATACATGACATCAAACTCATTACTAAATTGTTTTATTGTCATTTAACCATAATTGTGTTGCTTCAATAATTTAGCTTTTTAGTAAAAATCTCTTTCAAATGTTTAGAGCCACTCTTAATATATTATAAAAAACCAGACATAAAAACTGAATCATTAAAGAAACAGCCATAGAAGCCATTTCAACAACATTTTGAATCAGTTTGCATTCTGTTAATAATAGTTTTTGTGAAGCACAATAAGTATATGTATTTATATATATATATTTGTATACTGATATACATCTCTAAGATGTATATGTTCACATTAGTTATGTTCTAGGCACATTTATTGAAATTTAATTTATTGTGAGACTAGTAGGAGTCAATATCTAAAAGGACAAACTCTAATAAATTCTTGGTATAAAACTGCAGTGTTAGAAATATGAGTAAAGTGTTACAGAAAAAGCTGGTAGCGATAAATTCTTTGTCAAGGATATCATATTTTCTCAAAGTTTGGGTTTTATGGAAAAATGGCGTTCTACCAGAGTTAGAAGTGGTAATAAGCATGAAAGGCATTTCAGGGAGGGGGAATATGCATGGCTAAAGGTAAGGTGGCAATGAAAGGGTGTGTGTTTTAGAAATGGTTTTTAATTTGCTGTGCCTGGAGTATAGGCTTAATTGAGTTTCAGAGGAGGGGCAGTTGTAGAAGATTAAACTAGAAAGATAGATTGAAACATATTATGAAGAGTTTTAAATACCAAGCTAAGAACTTCAAATGTTCTCCACACCAAGGGGAGTTCTCTATTACAGTGATTTCGTGATTGTTTTTGACAAAGGAAATTCTGGCTAAGATACAGAGGACACATTTAAAGATGAATTAAGGAAGTTGCCAGTGTAGACACATAGAAAGTTATTGCATTATGTCATTTAAAAAAAAAAAAGGCTTTCAAAATAAAAGCTATGAGATTACCATAGGAGTAGATAGGGTGTTGTGAAAGCCATTTCATAAGCTGTATCAGTGGGACTTGTGGAAAAAATAAACTCAGAGTGTCCATATAATTATTTTTTTTCTCTCGTGTATACACATTTTTACAAAGGTCCTGAGTATTTAAATAGTATGCTTTGGTACACTAGGGCTTCTGTGGAACTTCAGAAATCACCCAAAGGTTGAGAAGGAAATCTAAGCAGATGGGAAGATGGAATTCTCCTTATTCTACCTCTCTGTTTCTCCTAGTGCTGCTACATGCACATATATACACGTGTACATACTTACGCAAATGCATATATATAGTTACATACTTATACATTTACAAAATGTGCTTCAAAGATTCATTTTCTTAAATAATCTTAATGTAGTCCGTTGAGGCAATCTTTTTATCATTGCTGCTTATTGGGTTGCAACTCTTCTCATAAAGAATAGTCATTCTATTATTCATTTAAAGTTTTTCATGTATTTCATTTTTCCATAAGCACATGTAACCATTCTGTTTGTCACTCTGTGGCAAACTGCTGTTGTAGTTAGTGAGAGGAAAAGAACACTCTCAATGATGATACGAATGCAAAGTTAAATCCCAGAGTGCTTTTCTCAAATGGTAGAATTTGATCTGATGCTTACGGAATGGGATAAAGTCAAAAACCCATAGAGAGCACAAAGGTATTTCAGGCTGAGAATAATAGCTATATGATTGTTAACTGTATATGTTGCTGTGAATATTTCTAAATTAAAACTCAAATATGTCAGAATCATATACTTAATATCGTATTTTATTTTTATATTTATTATAAATGCAAATAGCAACAATTAACAGAAATTTGGGTGTTAAATGAACCTAAAAAGGAAAGAAATAACACACCAATCTAAAGACTCATATACAATCATACTTGCTGTTAAACTCTATTGTTCTTGTTTTCATAGTTGTGATTATACAAAATGAACCAAGTTATACTCAGCTTTTTAACATAACATCTTAAAATACACTAAAAAATGCATAATCTATTTCCAGAATCCCTTTCCAGTATTTTTCTTCAGAATTCATATTCACATAACAATAATTTGGATTTGGGGGGTGTTTTTTAATGTTCTGCATCATAACTCTGATATGTCCCTGTTATTGTCTTAAATTATTATACAGGCTTATTGAATCCTACTCATCCTCCAAGTCTTGGCTCATATTCCACATTCTAATCATAGCCTTCTGAAATACCAAC
>NW_006436811.1:706044-730335 GCF_000325575.1 Pteropus alecto | reverse complement strand
GGATTATTATGCTTTCCAAAATGTACTGCTTCTAATTTCTAAGACGTCTAGGCATAGTGTCTTGATCTGATTCTGGAAAAATGTTTTCACACTGGATATTCTCAATATGTCTCTTCTTTTGTCATTCCCTTAATATAATGGAATCCAGAGTGCAAGATAGAAACTGTAAATCTTCTATATATAAATTTATGTACACATGCACACATTAATATACCACATCATCCCTTAAATATATTTAAGAACAAATGATCACAGATTATGATCTATTTGACAAAATTTGAAATTCTCATCCTAAAACATTTTCATTGAAAAAAACAAATAAGATTTTTAGAAGAATTTGTTTCCTTATTTTTATTTTGTGATAACTACCCACTACTGTTAGTGACATGGGAAACTGAAGCATCATTATTGTTAGTCCTGCCTAGATAATTTGTTAAAGTGGATAATTCTGGTACCAACATTAAAATAATATTTGAAGATTATTTTTATTCTTTATTATTGCTTCTGTTTACTATGCTTTTGAGAATGAGGCTTCATAAACTCAAGCTTTCATTGGATTTCACATTACATTATTTTATTCACCCTACATGAACTCTGTCAACCCATTATTTGCAGAAAATACTTCACCTTCTAAAATCATCTTATTACCTTGACATAGTACATAATAGGTCTTCAGTAAATTTATGATAATCTAATATTATTTTTCAAAATCTGTCTTCATTGTAAATTTTTCTAAATATAAAGTCTTGCCCTACCTTGTAACAAGTACAAGATATCTTTTATGATTCCTCATTCCGAATTATCTGTGCGGGGAGTTGTTATAAGCAGAAAGTAAGAAATAACAAGTGTATGTGTTGGAGTATATGTCCCACTTAATGTCATTCACATTCAGGGAACTTCTATAGCAAAACAAGTTTAAATTATTACAGAAGATACTCTTAAAATGCCTGTTCCATTGTTCTGTTGTTTTTTCTGTTAGTTTTTTTTATAATAGTTTAATATCTTTATAGTAAAAAGAAAAGAAAAGTGAATAAACAAAGATAAAAACTCTTCTAGCAATATAGAATATTGCTATGCTACATAAGAACTGTGTTAGCGCCATTTTATAACTTTTTTCACATAAAGGAATACCTTTGAATTGAGGCCAAAAATGATAATAAAAACTCTCCAGAAAAATAGATGTTGTCAGGATTTTATAGTTGAAGGTACAACATAAATCGTTGAGGGCCCATTGTGATCCAAAGCAGTTACTGCAAGAGAGCACTGTTAGTGCATGTGTTAAGAATGGACTAGAGCAAAGCACTTTGAAATGACTTTGGAATGAACAAGTGCCATAATATGAATTGACGCCAACATTTGACAGTAATTAGCATAATAAATTTTTAATTATTGGCTATTATATCATCCAAATGACATGGTAATCACTATTGAAAATCAAAGGTCACAAGAAAAACAGTGAGTAGCTAAAAGCACCTTCACCACGTGTATTAACACCTACCACATTGTAAATGTTCAATGATTACTTGGTAAATGATAAAGTTAGCTTTGAAGACTTTCAAACATCTGTATGATCTAATTCTTTTTGAATATTTTTAAATGTTGAATATTTATCTTACAATTAATATTTCTAAGGGATAATTCTTGATTCTCACACCACCACTTCTACCCCGTTTCAGTAAATGACATGAGTAAGTGATCATTTTCTCATCCACAAACAAGCCCAAAACCAAACCAACAGACAAAAGTCACTCTTTATTACCTTCTTTTTCTTAATTCTCAACCAATTCTATGAGTTTTATCTAAAAATATATTCCGAAACTTTCATCTCTCATATATCCACTACCACCATCTTTGAAAAGCTTTATAATTTTTTTTCTTTCCTGGACCACCATAATCATCTCCAACATTGATCTTTTACTTGAAGTTTTTTATTCTCTGATCTCTAGATTGCAAATCATGTGACTTAAAACTGACTAAATAAGAAATGAATTAGACCGTTGACTCACCTGCTTAAAAATGTCTGTGCCTTCCAATGTCCTTCAGACACTTGGGTGATCGACTGGTTATTGTTATTCAGGTCTTACTGTGGAAGTCTCTCTTGAGAGAGTTTCTCTGACCACATGGTCTAAAACAGGCCACAGTTACTATCATAGTTCCCAAATTTATCTTATGCATAAGATATAACAATCAGATACACCCATATCTGTTATTTACTTATTGTCTAACACCCTACTCCATATAAGCTTCACAAAGCACATAAGTCTTATTTCACAACTTTAAAGAATGTATAAAACACAGAACAGAGTGAAAAAATGAATATTTAACGAAAAAGTGGACAGTAATAACAATAGCTCCAATACAGGTATTTCCTTTGAAAGCTGGTGTAGTGCCCACATCTGGGCAAGCTGAGAAGAAAGCTTACCCACTCCCTCCCTTTGCTGTTCTGGGGAGGGGGGCGTTGGAAGGGGAAATAACTGTAAAATGTTTAAGGCCCTGCCTTCTTGAGAGCACTCAGCCCACTCTCAACCAAAATAAAGACCATAGCCACTTACCCCTTCATCCTCTCAAGTCACTCCAGCCAATTTTGGACTACCGTAGGCACTGCCCTGCTTTTCTCAGAAAGTCCCATTAAGTGAGTAATAAACTTTTCATATCTCCTTGGCGTGTATCTGGGTTATTAGTGTTGATATCTGCACTATTTATTGGGAGGGTGTCCATCCATCTCCTTATGGTGACCATAACAGCTGTTCTTTTTCTTAATGAGAATTTTAACATCAAAATCAGGTTGTATCACTATAAGGCATTTTTCATTAATCCCTCAGGAAAATGTAAATAGTTAAAAATTATTTCTACCTTAATATATGCATAACTTCAGACAATGTCGTTGCTTGTTGAAAATTTTTGAGATTTTATTTTTTCACTTAAATTGTGCAGTTCTTAGATTATTATCAAATCTGATTGAGTTAATATTGAATTTGTAATATTAATATAAAGTTATCAAGATATATATTGCATTTATGGAATTAAAACCATGGCTTTCTAATTAGAGTGTATTTACCTGGTTGTTAAAATTAACATTTTGTGATGAAATGAATTAGTACTCATTATTAAACTGTGTAATCTAAACATTTGCTAAGAAATTAACAGATAATTATTTCTTACAAACTAAAGTGTGATTAAGAAGATGTCATGTGAAAATAATATTCTGTAATTTATCATAAGAAGAATAAAAGGTTGTCAAGATATGATTTGAAACTTCGATGTAATCACTTTGCTACAATTGCACCTGATGATTATGCATTTTTATTACAATAATTTCAACTTCATAATACAACCATAAAATCAGGTAGTAGTCACTCATCTTTATGGTTACTAAAGACTTCAGCGTATATTTATAAGGATGATCACAGACTAGACTTTTAAAAGACTGGCTTTAATCCAGATTGTGTTGATTAAAATTCATTAATGAAGTTGATAAAACAGTAGCATATACTCTAGTCCATATATTGAGTTAAGAAAAAGAAAGCATTGTCGTTGAGTCTTAGTTTCCATTCTCTAGGAAGGAATGAGTTTCTTAGAAGGAAGAGAAAAGCATCTGTATGTGCATTATTGACATAGTTGTGGAAGGCATGATTCTTTTTATTGTGGAATGTGCTGAGCTTCTGTTAAATTACTGAATCATTTAACAAGGATAGGGCCAGCATTGTTCAGTCTGTAACTTGTAAACACAGTCTTGACTTCAAGTATTATATTTTATATATTATGTATTATAATTACATATTGTTTTCTTCTGATTCAGTGCCGTCCCATTAAAAGACACTTTTTATTTTTTAATTCATCAACCACTTTTTAAAAAGACATCTATTGAGAGCTAACTATGTGTCAGACACTAGGCAATTTTATTTTTCTCATACTTAAACTTTTCTGTGCTGCTAACTTTTCATAGATAAATAATTTCCTTTCAGTGATATTCTGAGTAAAATTTATGCATATACTTTCCAAATGCCCTACTTGCTTTTACTCTATATTAATGGTTCTGCAGCTGTGATCTGGATATTTCGGCTGGACCGTTGACTTAAAAATCAAGCTGGGATCCTGTTTAAATATTATATTACAGGCTCCACCCACAAAAATTTGGTAGATGTGTGGTGACTCCCAGGAATTAACATTTTCCTGCCAACTTTGCTAATGATTTCTTTAGAATGCAATTTTTGACAATCAGAAAGTTGACTTTCATTTTACAGTGATCTAGAATTAAAAAAATAATAATATTGCTCCCTAATTTCAGAAAAGTCTCCATGCCAGTTTGCTAGCTAAACAATGGGATTCTTTGTTTTACTAATTTAGAATCCACATCTTTTATTTTAATTGACAACTCTGTAGAATTTTCTAATTTCTTTTTATGGATTATTTTTATGGAACATCATTTAGAAAGATTTCCTTTTTAAGGAAAACGAACATAAAACTTTACGATAAAGCATACTTAATTAATATATGCTGACGAAAATTTGGTTTTTTTTTTAATTCTTGTATTGACTTATTTATCAAGATAGTAGATTGTGATACTATACAGGTAAACTAAATTTATAATTTTTTTATTCAGTAAGAAAACAGTTAGCTAATACCAGTTACAGATAGGTTTTATTTATATTCTTTTGATTCTTTTAAAGAGATGCTTTAATAGGAACATGAAGTCTTGAAAATACTATCACCAGAGACTAGCTCTAATATTACTGATAGATTAGAATTCTGACAGAAATATATTCTGGAGTACTTGGCTTCATTTTTCTTAAGAAAACAGAAATATGTCTCTACATCTCTATCTATCTATCTATCTATCTATCTATCTATCTATCTATCTATCTATCTATCTAATCAAGAAAAAATGTATTTCTGTATTGCATGCTATTAAATGATGCTAGACTAATTCTTAGATGGAATCCACTAAAGCAAAGAGACAGTAAGTCAGACAGGTTGGAAAATATCTGCACATATATCACTCAACTAGCTACTGAAATGAAAAATCTTCCTCATGGCAGATGAACAGCCTGGAGGTTGTTCAGTTTGTCATAATGGATAAAGGCTTTTCTAGCATACTGTATTAATTTTTGCCAAGCAAAAGCAATGATGGATTAAGTATTTTGCACAAGCCCAGAGTACCATATATGTTTTTAATATTTAAACAATTATGTATTCATAGATTATTTTTGTCCTTTCCTCAATAATATCTTATATGATGTATTTAATAAGAGCATAATATTTACCAAATTTTCTAGTAAACATTATAGAAAAGGAATAGCCCATAGGAAAAGATATCAAGCATCATATGGCAGACAGGGTGATATATGAGTTCCTTGTGAGATGTCAAGTGCAAATATTGCTGAAAAAAAAAAGAAATCACAGTTACAGGGCTGTATAGTCCATCCTCCATCTTTATTCTAGTCCATAAAGGGAATTGTTCTCCAGGGGCATCTACTGAAAGCATGTACAAAAGAAATGAGGTTAGTTTTATTAATTTACTTTCTTCACAACTGAATAGCCATAGCTTTATTCTTTCATTCCCCTTGGCACTACTTTGTTCCTTTCTTTAATAACAGTAAATGTGAAAAATCAGGATTTGTTTTACTCAGCTTCATTTCACTGGGAGCGCTGTAGGGAGATGAGATTTGAAACTGTTCACCATAATGTATAGGGTATCTGGATTCACTTTACTGATGATGCGGTATCACTGAAAATGACTCACTTTGGGATGTGCGGCTTTATTAGAGCATTAAGTCTTGAACTCCTGACTCCTTTTGAGTGGCACCAGCAATTGCTTAGAAAGAATTGCTGAGATCTGTAAGTGGTATTCTTTTTTTCAGTGTTCTGTTGTCAGGGCAAACAGAGCTTGTTGGCAAACATAGTTACAGCAAAGAAAAGTAGAGCATTTGAGATAAGCTTTCTATCACGTATAAATGTATGTGTTCCTACAATAAGGCTAATTCTCATGATAACAGCAATCCCTAGATAGAATTTCTCAATCTGAGGCACCGTTTCTTCAATGCAGTTACTGAGAATAAAATCATTAAGAAATTGGTCAAGATATTTATTCAGATGTTGCTTATAGTGTAATATGAGAGACTAACAAAATATGTTATATAAATATAAATTTATATATCTACATGTAGATGTAGATATAAATTTCATGTTATGAAGAGAAGAAAGCAGTAGTATAAATATTGAAACATGCTTAATGATGATTGATTCGTGAGGTATTTTCTTGTGAAATAGAATTTAAGTTCAGACTTGCTATTTAGAACAAGTCAGCCTTTCAGAATAAAGGGAAAATCTTTTATATATAAGGTGCAACATTTGTAAAGACCCTGAATTTGGAAACCTGATTATTAACACAGAATTTAAGAGACACAAAGTATGAGAGTAATAAGTCACATATCTATGTTTTTATTCACTCTTATTTATGAATTATTTCCCAAAGTCCAGGTACTTTGATAGGCAGGAAAAATGTGTTAAATTAATGACCAAAACTTTATACTCATGGGCTCCCAGCATAGTGAGCAATAGGATAGATGTAAGAGGAACAATCAAAGAAGTAATTAGGGAGATATTAACATGAAAGGAAGTCCTTAAATTCTCTGTTCTTCAGTTTGCTCAAAATAAATGAAGTATTAATACCAGCTTGTGAAATTAACTCTACAATCAGTATAAAGACATGGTCATTTAAAAACTTATTTGGAAAATTATTTTATGTCTTTAATTTCAGTGTATCTTCAGAACTCCTATTAAGGTTTTATAAATCTCTTATAAGAACTGCAAAATGGACATTAAAAATTACCCTCTTGTTAGAAAAGCAGACTTTAAACTTTTAGCTTGAAACAAGCTCTTATAAGATTTTACTCTGCTGTAGTAACTTAGTTTTCAAAATAAGTAATTTATTTCTTCTGCTTGTATTTTACTATAAAAAATTGTATAATGTTGCTTATAAAGTATATTTAGATATTTAAAATAAATGTGTTTATAAAAGAAATGAACATAAACTTTTTTAAAAATATTAGCATATTACAGATAAGCTTAGAGTCTTTGGCCACTCTTCTAGTGTGTCTGCTTCTTTCTCTGATATTAGCCACTTAAACATTTTATCAGATGTATTTTAAACATAAATATTCATAAATATAAGCAATGTAATATTTTAGCTTTATATTATATATTATCTTGTGAATATTTGTTTAATGATGTGAATTTATCATGTGAAATCTTCATAATTTTTTAAGCATAATGTTATAAAATGAAAACACATTAGGCATGCTGAGGAAACAGGACCACGAAATCAAAGGTGAGAGGGGAAAGAGGCAGTAGAAAAAGATTCATGATGGTCCAGATATTTGAATGAGCTGATAAGGATTTTAATGAAATTTGCAGTTAACATATTACAGAAAATAGATGAAAAGATGGACAATTTCACTACAGAATTAGAATTCATTAACCAATTTTGATTCTAGAATGCAAAACATAAAGTCTAAAATTAAGAGCTCAGATGGAACTAAAATTAGTTAAGGCACACTCAAAGAAAGAATTATAGAACTGGAAAATGGTCAATAGAAAATTTTTGAAACAATGTACTGAAAGGAAAAAAATAAGAATGAAAAATATAGAAAAGAGCGAATGAGACACATGGGTATCAATAAAATGTTTAATATTCATATAATTGCATCCCAGAAGAAAAGGACAGGAAAAAAGGAAAGAATAGGTACTAAGAATAAAATGATTACGATATTGGCTATTAAAAAATATTTTAAAAGCAATATTTAAAAAGATAATGGTTGTTTTTTCAAAATCTGGTGAAATACATCAACTCAGATTCAAAAAGGTTGGCAAAATAAAAACAATATGTTAAGATTGTTGAAAAGTAGATCTCTAGAGAAAACTTGAAAGCAAAAAGGAAAATAAATCATTTTAAGGGTCAATAGTAACAATAGGTAACTTCTCAACAGTAGGATGGCATTTGGAAAATACCTGCTTTATTTAAAATTCTCGTTAGTCTACATATAAGTCTATACCTAGCAAGAATATTATTCAAAAATGAAGTGAAGAAAATAAGTTTTCAACCAAGTAAAACAATTTGTCATTAGAAAACTTTATCTAAAAGAAAAACTAAAGGAAATATTCTTAGAATGAATATTCTGGGAAAGTGTGAAGAGCAATGAAAAGGCAAATGTGGACATAAATTTAAAAGACACTTTGAATATTGACTCTTTAAAACAGTAGTAGTAATATATAGCAGGGTTTAAAATATATGTAAAAATTGTAATGCCTTATAAAAACAACACAAGAAAATGGTGTAACCAAGCTTTATAGTTCTAGCGTTATCAGGAAAGTAGAAATTCATGATATTTATTAAATTGTATAAAGTTAAAAATAAATGTTACAATCAAAAGGGGAGTCATTAAAAATGAGAGGAAATAAACATGAAAGCAAATTTAAACCACAATGCAATATACTACACACCACAGGAGTGACTGAATGAAAGTGATTGAAAATACTGTGTTCATAAGGATGGATATTAAAGGCTCTACACTTCTGCTTTACTACCAGTTTAGAACATTGTTTGGCATGATATATACCTAGGAATACAGCCAGGAAGTGAATACATTATCATAACTAGTCATAACAGCCAAATATTGGGATAGTAAACTGGGATACATTTATAAAATTGAACACTGAGCAATAATGAACATGAGTTTACTACAATTGTTCACATTGAGGATAACTCTTACAAATACATATTTGATCAAAAGAAGCCAGAAACAAATTTTACATATTGCATGATAGTGTTTATATAATGTTTCAAAAGTAACAATACCAATTCATGACTTTGTTAGTCAATATACTGGTTACTTTTTTTGGAGTGGGTAGCTACTGAAGATAGCTTTCTGGGGTTCTGATAATATTCTTATCATTTCTTGAAAATATATTGGTGTTTTTTGTATGTATGGTGTAGTTTAAGATGTACAATTCTAAAGAAAGAACACTTACACTATTTTTATGTTCCATGTTCTTCTCAAGTAAACACTGTTCCTATCTGCTTCATGTTAGAGTTATTTATAGTTCAGTTTGCTTGTTGTAGGTCATGAATATCAGTTAAATTATACTAAAAGTATTTGTATTTATTACTGAGATGATATCAATTTTCTTCTTTAATTTAATTCAAATTGATTGAATTTCTGTACTATATTTCTAATTATATAGTGGAAAATAATGAGTTTTTAAAATGTTAAAACTTTTTGAATGTCTGTAAAACACTATTTTTATAACTACTGTGTTTGACTTTCTTATATCTAATATTTTTATATCTATGTTTTAGTCCTTTTGGCAATAGAGTTCGTACCAGACACATAATATACACAGTGCAACTTTCATTTTTTTTTGTTTCCAGAGTATATTGTATAAAATCATGATAACTTTTTTGAAGGCTTGGTAGAATTCACGTTGTAAAATTGCTGATTCTGTTTTTTTTGTTTGCTTGTTTTGTTTTTTTGTGAGTGGAATTTTAATTATTTCAAAGGCTTCTATTCTAGATGATTAGTGAACTTTATATTCTTTTCAGCCAGACTAGCATTACTTCTAAATTTTACGTAAATTTAAAATTGATTTTTCCCTTTTTTCATTATTAAAATTTTTGGGGTGGCATTAGTTAATAAAATCAAATAGACTTCAAGTGTACAATTCCATATGTCATACACATATTGCATTGTGTGCTCACCACCCAAAGTTAAATTTCCTTCCGTCACCAAATATTTGACCCCCTTTTCCTTATCTACCTTTACCCTCCCCCCTTCCTTCTAGTAACCACTAATCCACTGTTGGTTTTCATGAGTCTCTGTCATTTTTTGTTGCTTTCAGTTTTATATCCCACATATGAGTAAAGTCATATGGATCTCAACTTTTTCTGTCTGACTTATTTCCCTTAGCATGAGAATCTCAAAATTCGTCCATGTTGTCACAAATGGCAGTATTTTATCTTTTCTTATGGCTGAGTAATATTCCATTGTATATATGTACCTCATCTTCTTTATTCAGTAATCTATTGAAGGACACTTTGGTTGTTTTCATGTCTTGGCCACTGTAAATAGTGTGTGATGAACATCAAGATGCATCTATCTTTACAAATAAATATTTTCAACTTTTTTGGCTAAATATCCAGAAGAGTGATTACTGAGTCATATGATCATTCTATTCTTAGTTTTTTGAGGAACCATCATACTGTTTTATAGTGGCTACCGACTAACATTCCTACCAGCAGTGTATGTGGGTTCCTTTTTCTCTGCATCCTCTCCAACACTTGTTATTACTTGTTCTATTGAAAACAGCCATTCTAACAGATGTGAGGTGAAATCTCATTGTGGTTTTGATTTGCATTTCCCTAATATATAGTGAAGTTGAGCATCTTTTCATATGTCTGTTGGCCATTTGTATGTCTTCTTGGGGAAGTGTCTATTAGGTCCTCTGCCCATTTTTAATTGGATTGTTTGTTTGCTTTTTTATTGTTGAGTTGTATAAGTTCTTTATATATTTTGGATATTAGGCCTTTATCAGAGGCATTATTTGAAAATATATTCTCTGGTTTGGATGGTTGCTTCTTTGTCTTGTTGATGGTCCTTTTGCTGTGCAGAAGCTTTTTAGTTTGATATAGACTCATTCATTTATTTTTTGCTTTTTTTTCCCTTGCCTTGAAGGTCAAATTCATTAAATCCTATCTAAATCAAAGGTCAATGAGTTTAATATCTATGTTTTCTTCTATGCAATTTATTGTTTCAGGTTTTATATTCAGGTCCTTGATCCATTTTGAGTTAATTTTGGTGTATGGTGATAGATAGCAGTCTACCTTCGTTCTTTTCTGTATGGCTTTCCAATTTTCCCCACATCATTTATTGAAGAGGCTTTCCTTTTTGCATGGTATTAAAATGTGTTATGTCCTCTTGCTTTATGGTTACCTTTATCATCATGAAGTGTCCGTCATTGTTTTTCTTTACCACTTTTATCTTGAAGTTTGTTTTACAGGTATAAGTACGGCTACACCTGCTTTTCTGTGGATGCCATTTCCTTGCACTATTGTTTTCTACCCTTTCACTTTGAATCTGTATTTGCTCTTGTAGCTGAGATGTGTCTCTTGAAGATACTATATGCTTGGATTTTATATTTTGATCTAATCTGCTACTTTGTGCTCTTATATCAGTGACTTCAGTCCCTCTACATTTAGCGTGATTATTGAAATATGAGGTTTTCTTATAGCCATTTTATCTTTTGTTTTCTGGTAGCTCAGTGTCTCCATTGTTTCTTTGCCCTTGTATTCTGTTTTTTAGTTTGGTGGTATTCTGTGATATTTTCCCTCTTTTTCTGACCTTTAAACATTATGTAATATTAAAGCTTATAATAACTTGTTCTTAATAAAGGTTTCAATACCCCATTTTAATCTGCCTGTTAGCCTTCTTACTCAGACTTATGTATTTTTTTGTTCTTTTTTTTTTTTTTTTTCAGGTAGAATGACCCCCTTTAGTATTTCCTGTAATGCAGGCCTTGTGGTGGAAAATTCTCTCAGCTTTTATATATCTGAAAAGGTCTTTATTTATTCTTCATATCTAAAGAAGAACTTTGCTGGATATATTATTCTTGGCTGATAATTTATCTCTTTCAGTAGTTTGAATATTTGGTTTCATTTCCTCAAAGCTTATAAGATTTGTGCTAAAAAGTCCAATGATAATCCAGTGGTTTTTCCTTTATAAGTTACCATTTTCTTTTCCCTGGCTGCCTTGAGAAGTCTTTTTTTGTCATTATGTGACTTGGAGGTCTTTTTTGGGTTGAGAAAATTAGGGATTCTGTATGCTTCTTGCCTCAAAGATTTTTCCATAGAGTTGAGAAATTCTTGTCGACTATTTGTTTGAATATGCTCTCTGATCCCTTCTTCCTCTCTGCTCCTTCTGGTAGACCCATCATTCTTATATTGCTTTTTCTCTAATGGTCAGATAGTTCTCATAGAATTTTTGCATTTTTTTCATTCTCAAGTCTGTTTTTTCCATCTGCGTCATTTTCTGATTTCTGTTTTCATTATCGCCATTTTTTTTCCTCCATCTGGTCAGCTCTATTTCCTAAGCTTGCTTTTTCATTCTTCATATCTTTTAATGTGTTCTTCATCTCAGGTTCTATTTTATTCTTTTTTTAGAGTTTCAATCTCCTTGGTAAAGTAGTCTTGTTATTCATTGATTTTGTTTCTAAGTTCTATGAATTATCAATATGAATTTTCTTGCATCTCGTTGAGTTTCTTCAGAAGTATAGTCTTGAATTCTCTTTCATTTAAACCGCATATTTCTGTATCTTTAAGCTTATTTTCTGGAAAGTTTTCATTTTCTTTCTGCACTGCCTTGTCACCTTGGTTCACATGGTGTGATGGACTATTTCTCCACCTAGGCATTAATGGGAACGGTTTTTTTTCCTCTCTCTTTTTTTTTTAAGAAAATTTATTATATAGTGATCTTTCTTTAGCAGGTTAAGAAGAGGTTTCTTTCTTTCTGATTTCCAGTAGGTGGCACCCAAGCCTCCTGAATTGCTCAAATTTCCTGGATCTCTGCTTTGAGATTAAAAATGCCCTTTATTCTCTGGGGAGGTGTGTGTCTGCACTGTAACCAGGTTGTCCCAGGTCCCCATGGGTGAAGGACGATGGGAGTCCGAATCTCTGAAAAAGCTCTGACTGAGGGGATGGGGTGGATTGAGAGAGGGTAGTGGGGTGTGTGTGGCTCTTTTCCTTGGGAAAATGCTGGCCCTCAGGCTTTAGCTACCTTACATCTATATTTCTACCCCTGTCACTGGGACCGGCTATAGAGTATGTTTCAGTTCTGATTATGCAAATTATCCTGGGCGTCGGTGCTACCTCTGGGAGGGTACAGAGGAGAAGGAGGCAGGGCGAGTTCTGTGATGGTGGCAGGAGATTGCCAGGCTCTGTAACTCAGCTTTCTGCCTGGCAATGGCGGTTGATAAAACATAGCTATCGCCCCTCTGTACTAGGTCTCTGTTCTGCTCTCTGCCCTGATCACTGGGCTCCAATGCATGGAATATGCTGATCACTCAGGCAGGACCGTTCTGGGCTCCAAAGAGCCAAAAAACCGCCACATAATTCCCTCTTCCCCCTATTATGCAGAGAGCTCCAGGCTGCATTGTGCAGGCCTTGTCTTTGTTCCTCTCTCTCTTTCCACCCATTTGTCTCTTGCAATTGGCTCACCTTCCGAGGCTCTGATGCACAGATCTCTCAGCCGTCTTTGTGCGTCGATTGAGTGTTATTTGTTGGATCCTAGGTGTTCAGCTTGTAATTTTAAAGGAAGAGATCAGGAAAGATTCCTAATGTCGCCATGCTTCTGACGTCACTCTTTGACGTTTTCTTAAACATATGCATTTAAAAGTGCGTTTGTGTTTTCTCACTATTGGATGATTTTTAACGTTAGCTTTATATTATTGATACCAAATTTTATTAAATATGTTTTATGAGAATATGTCAACTTTTTCAAATATTTCTAGATTTTTTTCCCTTTTGTCACTTTTCATGGTCCATATTTATTTGAAAAACATATGTACTGTCTATTGCGATTAACTTGAAACAATATTTTTCTCAACATTGTCTTGAATTATAATTTAGCTGAGTGTAAAATGTTGGTTTGAAGATATATTTTCTCTCATAGAATTTCCTATCCTTTGGCTTTCATAATTTTAATTAAAGAGTATACTCAGATCAAATTGTTTTACTTATGCAAGTAATATATCTTTAAATCCTGGCTTTTTAAAAGATATTTTCTGTATAATTGACACTGTAGTTTTATTAAAATATGCTTATGTGATACATTTTATATACCTTTACGGTCATTCACTATGGTTTTTAAATATTTGCATTGAAAACAATTACAGAAAATTTCTTCAGGTTATCATCTAATTTACTAATTCTCTCTTCATCTGTCTATTTGATCTTATTTCATTTATCTGGTTTTGTGATTGAACAGTTTTGTGAGTGAAAATGATTGTAATTTTTATTTCTAAAAATTGTTTTCCCCTTTAAATATTCCTGGTCCTTTTTTTTAAATAGTCATTTGGTCTTTATTTTTCTTTTTAATTTTAATTTTTGTTTATCTCATGTTCTGGTTCTGAGATAAAATTGTAGTATCTAAAATTATTGCTATTTTTTTCTTCTGATTTAATTTATTTATCTATGTAGTCTATTTATCTATGTAGTTATTTTATATTATTGATTTATATTTGGCTTAACTTCTGAAGTGGGAATCCTAATGGACCCTTGCTTTATAGTTTATTGGCTTGAGATTCCTGGATCACAAAGGAGGATTTTATATGACTATATTTTTTTCATAAGAATTAGATTGGCAATTCCTTTTGTTTTTGTGTTTTGTTTTATGATTTTTGCAGTATCATAATAGGTTTAATGATTGAGCCACCTTTTTTAGTATGATTCCTTATTATTTACACATTTCTCATTTGTTTCATAAATATTCATTGAGCATCAGATACTAAGGAATATGTTTAGTTATTAAATATTTATTGATTTCCTAATACATGTGAGTCTGTCAGTGTTTTGGCCTTGTGAGTATAGAAATTAATAATACAGTCATGATTTCAGTTCTGATGAAGGTGGTGACTAAGACACATACTAAGCCAATAATCGAAGATTTTTATTGTCTGTAATTGTAATCCTTACTACAAGAGGGGAATACAAGGATGCCAAAATAGAACAACTTGACCAGAGAGAGAGAGAAGTCTGATCAGGAAACATTTTCTTAATGAAAAGAAAATTAAGATCAACTTCTGTGAGTAAAAGGAGGATTCAAAACAGCAAGTAAAGCATTTCTATATATCTTTAGTGTAATATGTTTGAAGAAAAGAAAGAGAGCCATTGTCGCTGTAATACTAGGAATGAATATCTACAGAATGAGTGATGTTGAGTCTGATTCAAGATAAAACACAGGAAGCAATAGGCATCTTTGTGGACTGTATTTAGACTTTATACGTTTTTCTATGATAAATGAGTCAAACTTGAAGTGCTTAACTAAGGAACTAATATTTATATTTTAAAATGTCCCTCTTAATGTATAATGAAAATTATATATACACATGTATCATTTATTATATATATACACATATATTTTTGAATGTAATAAGCACAAAATTACTTCTAATATCAAGAAGCTCCCTATCCACAGTAGATGAAATATGCCCTGGATATTTTCTTAGAGCTTCATGTGTCAGGAAAATTTTGAAATATACTTATGATAATTTTTACATATACTTGTGGGTCTGTGTGTTTGTGTGCATTTTGAGTGAGAAAAGAATAGTTAAGATAAGGCTGAGTACACAAGTCAGCAGATTTACCTTTAGCAGGTTAAGTTTTGTTGATAACAAAGAATGATATTAAGTAAACTTTGACTTCAGTAATGCAATGCTTAAATAAATCAACATTTAATTCCCATCATTACATTGGTTGATAACTCAGAAATCCTATCAACTTTCTCAATATTTTGGAATATACAAGTATCTGTCGATAGTACACTGAATTTTTTGGATGGTTTGACATATTTTTCTATTTTATTTTATATTTTCGCTTTCTGATTATAATCTAAAGCTTCTTTTAGGACTTGTAGATTTCTCTGTATTTTGACATATAGATATGGATTCATTTTTTTTCGAGGAAAATGAAAGTTCAAAATGTCCTAACTCTGATATTTATGCATTTCCTGCCAACCTTACCTTTCCTCTATGTTTTCCTTTTATACATGAAAATTAAACAGACTTTCATTTCATAAAACATTTTTTAATATCTATATAACTAGGACATATTATATACCCAATCGACAGTCTAGTTATTTATATCTATGTTAGTAATATTAACTATCTCATAGTGTTCATTAGGCAATATTACCTTTTTTTTCCTTCTGTTTCTTCGATGTCAGCATTTATTGTAACTACCATTCTCTTTTTTGAGAGATGACAAATATTCAGATATTGCACATGGTAAGAAAATTCTTATAAACATAGCATTTTTTACTTGACTATATCTTAACAGTTTTGTTTTGGCATAGGAAAATTAAATAAAAATAGATCAGGATAAAACTACACTTTGTAAATTATTGAAAACTAGTTGAAATCTGGCCATTTAGAGCAATGAAGAAATGAAAGAGAAAGTAGAAATCAGCGAAAATCAAGCTGAATTGTTATATTTGACCAAATTAATATGCTTATATACACCTGTCCCTTGATTTAAGCAGATTATTCATTTAACAAGTCTTTTTTTTTTTTGCGTAGAAGAAAATCACGTGAAAAGAGCCCACCAGTATGAAAAAAAAAGTACTAAAGAAATAGGCTAATAAAAGTCAAAAATATTTATTTGACATATTTTTACAAAAATATGCTAATGAAAATTCATAAAAACAAAACTTTTATTCACTGTTGGTATCTGTACTGTAATCTAAAGCAATCAACCTCTTTTTAATCCATACAAAGTCACTATCTTCATCACTCAGAATAATTGGAAGTACTACTTCAGTTTCATTATTTATATTTATGTTTTTGAATGATTTTTTTCCAATCCCATCTTTTGCTAAGTTTTCATAAATTCCTCGATATTTACTGCAACATTTTAAAAAATCTTTTCAAAATTATAAGGCTCGTTGGATGTTTGGCTCAATATCTAGAATTGCAGTTTCTAATTTTGAGGCCTTTTGAAGAGCTTTATAAATATTTCCCGCAGTGAATGAAACTGATTCAAGGTCACTGCTGTGTTCATCAGCAGGATGGCCTTCAGATCATAAATGAATTAATTAATTATCAGTTAATTTGTGATCAGCCAGTAATTTGTTAATATCATCTTCAAATTGTCAGAGCCTTCTTCTTGAAATTTGTTTAATAAATTAATAATGCCAGTTAATCCCTCTTAAGTTGTTGGAATCATATTCCCTGGTACAACCAATCCTGTCTGTATTGCTTTCCAGCAAGCATTTCAAGTTGATGACTTTATATCACTCAAAGCTAAGGCAATATTCTTGCTACAATTTAAAATTGTGTATTTACTCTAAGTTTCTGTAACTGTGATTCGTTATCTTCAAGTTTATTAAAATTATCATTAAAACTCCATTTAATATAATTAATCTTAAAGGCAGAAATAAATCCAACCTTGATTTAAAGGTTGGATCAAGAAAGTTGTATTTGGTGGCAAATACACAACTTTTATAATTGGATGTTCTAAATTGTGTGGATGACCAGGTACATTATTTAAAAGTAGAAGTATTTTAAAAGCAGGACATTTTTCCTTTATATAATTTTCAGCTTCTGAAGCAAAACATTTGTAAAACCAACCCTGAAAAATATCGGTAGTCACCCATGCTTTTTTATATGCCATCCAATGAATGAGATGATCATTAATAATTTTGTTAGTATTATTTCTTTGTTGCTGAGTTAAGCTATTGCTTTTTAGAAAGAGTAATCACCAATAATGGAAATGAAAAAGAACCAGATAAAATGAGACTGCATAAACAGAGACCATATATAAAAAATCCATGTAAATGATAGAGGGGTGGTCCTTACTGTGTATAAAAATACTTGCGTAAAAAAATACCGCATAAATTGAGGGATGGGTATATATATATTTTTAATATATCAAATGGCACGAATTGTTTTCAAAATTGATTTATGATGATCTCTAATTTAGCTTATAATGATTGTTCTCTTAAATTTCACAATAATGTGGTTAAATTGTATTAAATATATTTCAATGTTTTGTGTCTAAATATTACATTTTAACATCAAATGAATAAACCTTGATTTTATAGATTTTCAGCATTTCTCAAAATTAACTTTGACTAAAGTCAAGATTGATCTGTCATTAAAATATAATAATAATGAATAAACTAAGGAGATCTATATTTACATGTTCTTATAAATACCCAGAGTATGGTTACTTAGTACACATTAACATTTATAGATGTGTGCAAGAAAGCACTAACATATTTCATCTCTGCCCAAGATGTCAGTTAAGCAAATTGTTGATTTTGTTTTATGTGAGAATTAAAAAAAAGAGTTACAAAACTATTTTTTCAATAAATTACTTTCGGTGAAACTAAAATTCTTGACCAATTTACTTAATAAAGAACTTTTGTAAGACATCTTGCTTTTATGTAGGACTCCATGTGGCAATGTTATTTACTCAAGATAATTTTTGATATGCGGGAACTCTACAAGCATCACCCTTCCAGCAGTCTCTGTGGTTCTATAGAATTAGCTTTTTCTTACAGAATCCTCAGTGGGGTACCTCAGACCCAATTAATCAGCCTAAGAGTTAAAATATCTTACTAGGTATAAGCTGACGTACGGTAATTACTTTTGCTTCTTATACTTTATAAAAGAAAGCTCACTATAAAATTGCACAAATAGTACTTTTCGGTGATGGCCAATAATGAAACTTGTTTTCTTAATAAAATACACTCTCGAATAATAAAAATTAAGCTTGTTAGCCATAACTGTAAATGAAGTATATAAATATAGAAACACAAATTTGGGGTTCTGACCTTCCTATTCTTACCAAGGGTCTCAGACAAGAGCCACTTTCAATATGCTACCACCAGGCAACCATGTGGTACCTTTTGGTTATCCATGATTTTTTTCCCAGGAGTCATAATCACTGCTGGTGGTATGGTGTGATTTCTCTGGGGGAATGCTCTATGGTGCATGGCTGCCAAAGCTAAGGAACACTTACTGTATCAGAATGACACTATAGAGTACTGATTTTCAGCAAGTACTACTTTCAGACTAACCTACCACTTAGAAAAAACAGAAAAACTACACTGGAAAATTCCACAACTTAAAGGTAATGATGAATGGGGACCAGACTGTGCCTCTCAGAAACTGAAACGCAGCTTCAAATCTTATCAGTTGACCATTGACTAAATTTTATTTAGAATTGCTTGTGACACAGTGTTCTTAATGATGTCTTTTGAAAATCAAACTTTTCCTTTAATTTTTGAGGAAGTTTGATTAGATTTTTTTCTCTTTTATGACTCATGCTTCTACTCTGCTATCTAAGAAAACTGTCTAACACAAGGTCACAAAGATTTTCTACTTTGTTTTTTTCTGGAAATTTTATAGACAACTCTTTTATTTAAGTCTATACTCGTTTTGAGTTAAATTTTTGTATGTGTGAAGTAAGAATCTAAGTTCTTTTTTTTGTATGTAGATACCCAAACTCAGCACCATGTTACAAGGACTATGTTTTTCCCATTAAATTTCCCCAACGTCTTGTTAAAAATCATTTGATCATATATTTACGGATATATCTTTATATCCTATGGTGTTGCTTTATTTATCTCTCATGACATCAGTAACACACTACTCAATTGTAGCTTTATAAATATTGAAATCAGATAGTATAAGCACACCAACTTTGTTCTTTATCAAAGTTATTTTGGCTGTGGTGGGTTCTTTAAATTTTTACATTAATTTTAGGATTGGCTTAGCAATTTTTTCAAAAAAAGGACTGCTGGAGTTTGAGGGGGATTCAATCAATAGGTCATGTAGTGGGTAATTAGTATGTAAACAATATTGAGTTTTTTTATTCTTGAACATAGTACTGCCTTGATTTATTTGTAACTTCTTTAATTTTTCTCAGAAATGTTTTGTATTTTTCAGTTTAAAGACCTGTTCTTCTTTTGTTAGATGTATCTGGCTCCAATTTTGTTTACTATGTTAGTTACAGGCTGGGACTGTTAGCTGAAAAGCTGCTGGCACCAAACAACATTTTACACATCCAACTGCTTTAAATATAGCCCAAATAACCATATATTAGTCATTTAGAGCTTGCCTGCTTTGCATACTCTGCAAAGTTGCACTCCACAGATGCTAGAGATTGATAAGACAAATGCTGAGGCTATAAAAGACCCTATGTTGCTGCTGCCCTTTGGAGCTCTCTGACCAAGGTCTCCCTGCTGTATTGCTTGAGTGTCATCCCCCTACACACATAAGCCCCCTCTCTGATTTATCTTTCCCCTGAGAGTTCCCTTGTTTCCCTACCCCTCTGGGTGGTGGCCTCGCACCACTAGCTCTGGAAAGTCTCCTTCTGTGAGGGAATTCCCTTGTTACGCAACCTGCCTAAAAAAATCTTGTGTGCAGCCGTCACCTCGGATTCATAACATTTTCATTGATCAGGTCCAAAGAACTTGAATTCAAGAAATATAGAAATAGAGTTGTATCCTTTGACCTTACTAAATGTCTTTATCTGTTCAAGTAATGTGTGTGTGTGAAGTATGTATGTATTCCTTAGGATTTTCTATGTGAAAGATCATGTTATCTTCTATTTGAGATAATTTTACTTTTTACTTTTGAATCTGTATGATTTTAATTTCTTTATTTTATTTTATTTAACTATTACTTCCAGTATAATTTTGATGATTAAGCTTGTTCCTTTTTCAGTTTGTCATATGAGACCCCACCCTCCATGTCACAGATGTAAAAAAGGGATGAAACACTACTGCAAGTGTGATGTAGAGATTACTTATGCCATCTTTTTCAAGTGGCATGAGATATTTAATAATCATACCACATACATATTATAGGATATACATAAAGCCAGCTCCACTATGAAGTTAAACACAACAGTGATAGCAAAATGTAATTAGAAAATCCTCATAGATTTGAAAATAACCAACACACTTTTAAATAAGTCATGGATCAACTAAGAAATAGTATTGGGAATTATGCCAATTAGCAAAAGCTAAACAACCTATTCATAATAATTTGCATGAGATTTGAACAGATCTTGTCAAAAAGATACCCTAATGACCAAAGGAAATCCTGGTGCTTCTAAAATGAGGAGGAAAAAAATTAAATTAAACTCTTAGAGACTATTTTGAACATATACTGTTACACCCTGCAGATGGTATTAATGCAGTCTGTTATACTGGCATTAACACAGAATTTATACCAGTATTTCAGCATCATACACATTTCGGAATGTTCTCTCTGTAGTTAACTATGTAACAGTATTATGTGGTTGGTGTCTTCCTTTGTGGTTTTGGCTACTCTCAAACTAAATGAGACCTCTTAGACTGAATTTTTAAAACTTGAGACCTATGAACATATCAGACTTCTGCCTTTTACTAGGTCCATGACAAATATATGAATAATCAAATAAAGTATAATAGTCAACTTGGATTTGTGTTTTAAGACACATGAAGATTCTACTTATTTTTAAAAGGACAGGATAGTGTCAAGGTGGCAGAAGGAATCTAACTGAAATCAAAGCAACCATGATAATGGAGATTGTCTGTGAACTTAACCTTGCTTATTTTAAAAGCTTCATATTCATAAAAGTGTTTCCCATCTTTAACATATTAATTATAGTGAATTATTTTAAAATTTTACTTACAATCTTGGTTTGTGTAAGTTAACTCTCCTGTAAATATATTGTTTTTATGAAGAAGTCATTTTGATTTTGTTAAAGCTAGCATTTTTAAGACCTTATGAACGTTTTTATTTTCTTATGCAAGTAGCATTAGTAGACTTCCTTGTTAGTAGGTGAATTTGGTACTAGGATAGTTCCCGAATTTGTCTGTAAGATTGAAATCTTTTCAATCAAAATATATACATTTTTTTTCTAAAAATGTAAAATATTCTTAATTGTCATGTATAACAAATCATGATAAAAGAGAGAAAGCAATCAGGTGCATCATTTCATAAACTATATAAATGTCTAACCAACATATTAAGTGCTTGAAACTAATAATAAAACAATTTTTTAAAAATCAAATGAAGTGATTATCATTGAAACTTGGAAATTACTTTTAATATAACAAATGCTAGTGCATTTGCTTTCAACTCAGTTGTTAATTGGATGACTGATAAATATGTCTTAATTTATGTTTTTCATGTCTTAGTATATGGGGGTTGTGGTGCTGAGCCCCTGAACTGTAGAAAATTTGGGTGTAATTTTGGACTTCCTAAAAACTAAACTTTAGTTGTCTTCCCATATCTGTGGGGAATTTCTTCCAGGATCCACCACTCATACCAAAATCTGAAAATGCTCAAGTTTCTTATAAAATGGAATAGAACAATGCAACAGTCATCTCTCCCTCTATAACCACAGAATCCAAAACTCAGATCAAAAATAGTTTTTAAATCCATGATTGGTTGAATGCACTTATTTGAAATGGGGATACAGAGGGCCAATGTGTATTATTGAAAAAAATTCATGTATAAGCGGACCTGTGCAGTTCAAACCCATGTTATTCAAGGGTCAACTGTATAAGACTTCGACAAAGTAGGAATAAAATGAGAAAATAAAATAGAAATATTTTTCAACTATATTGAAAATATTTGGCAAGGCATAGAATGTCCTGTAAAGGTTTCTTTCACTTTGTCTCATTGAATTGTCACACATAATAACTATTTTCTATTAGTCATAGTTTAAGTAGCTACTCATCCTTTCTAAGAGTAATCCAGATAAGTAAGTGCATTCAGCATAAACAAGATTATTAAAAATGTGAAAGGATAGCACTACCTCTCAGCAAAAATCATCAACCTCAAATCATTACATTGTCATGAAGGAAAAACTGAAGTGTCATTGAGCAACTATTCAAACTACAGATAATTTTAAAATGTCTCATTTAAATTTGTATTATAAACTCATACTATGACACTCAAACAAAAACTGGCAGCTATCAGTTCAATAGCAGAGTGGATTAAAATACAACCTGTTTATGTAATCACCATGAAATTAAATTGAAGCACACACAGAATTAAGCAATTGCTTAGAAATTATTCAAGTACAAATCTGTTTGTAAAACAATCCCATTTGCAATTGCATCCAGAAGCAAAAGATACCTAGGAATAAATTTAACTAAAGATACAAAAGACCTGTTTTCTGAAAAATATAAGACATTGAAGAAAGAAATTGAAGAAAATACAAATAAATGGTAAGACATACCTCGGAAGGATTAGTATTGACA
Source organism: Pteropus alecto (assembly GCF_000325575.1). Taxonomy (NCBI): domain Eukaryota; kingdom Metazoa; phylum Chordata; class Mammalia; order Chiroptera; family Pteropodidae; genus Pteropus; species Pteropus alecto. The sequence goes on along the minus strand of NW_006436811.1, from coordinate 707,302 downwards.
AAATGCCCTTACTACCTAAAGCAATATAAAAATTCAATCCAAATCCTATTAAAATAGCAATGGAATTCTTTCCAGAATTATAACAACTAATCCAAAAATTTATTGGAACCACAAAAGACCTCAAGTAACCAAAGAAATTTTGAGAAAGAATAAAGTGAGAGGTATTTTATTCCTTGATTTAAAACTATACTACAAAGCTATCATAATCAAAACAGTATGCTACTGGCATAAAAGCAGATGTATAGATCAATGGAATAGAATAGAGAGCCCAGAAAGAAATCCTTGCTTATATAGTCAATAAATCTATGATAAAGGAGGCAAGGACATATAATGGGATGAAGATTGCCTCTTCAATAAGTGGTGTTGGGAAAACTGGACAGATACACGTAAAAAATGAAATTGGACCACTCTTACACTGTACACAAAAATAAACCCAAAGTGGATTAAAGATTTAAATGGAATACCTGAAACCATAAATCTTCTAGTAGAAAATGAAGATGGTAAGAACTCTTTGACATAGCTCTGAGCAATATCTTTTTTAGATTTGTCTCCTTGGGCAAGGGCAACAAAAGAAAAAATAAACAAATGAGACTACATCAAACTAAAAAGTGTTTGCATAGCAAAGGAAGCCACCAACAAAAGAAAAAAACAGCCTACTAAATGAGAGCAGTTAATTGCAAATGATCCATCCATTAAGAGGTTAATATCCAAAACATATAAGAAACTATTACAACTTAATCCCCTCTCCCTACCAAAAAAACAATATAATTAAAAGATGGGCAGAGGATCTGAGTACATGTTATCTAAAGAGGACATACAGATGGCCAACAGACATATAAAAAGATGTCTATCATTACTAATCATCAGGGAAATGCAAATTAAAACCACATTATATATTACTTCAAACTTATCAGAAAGGCTGTCATAAATAAAACAACAAATAGCAAGTGCTGATGTAGATGTGGGGAAAAGGGAACCCTTGCGCACTGTTTATGGGATTGTAAATTGATGCAGCCATTATGGACAATAGTATGGAGATTTGTCAAAAATTATAAATAGAATTACCATGTGATCCAGCAGTTCCACTTCTGGATATTGATCCAAAAAAAAAACCAACCAAATAAAAAAACCACCAGTTTGAAAAGATATATGTACTCCTATGTATACTGCAACATTACTATTAATAGCCAAGATATGGAAGCAACTCGACTGTCCGTCAGTAAATTTAATGGGTAAAGAAGATGTGGTGTATACTCAT
>NW_006436811.1:703383-706019 GCF_000325575.1 Pteropus alecto | reverse complement strand
GCACGCGCGCGCGCGCACACACACACACACACTGGAATTTTATTAAAGAAACGAAATCTTGTCATTTGTGACCACATGCATGGACCTAGAAGGGTATTATGCTAAGTGAACAAGTCAGGCAGAAAAAGACAAATACCAGATGATTTCACTTATATGTAGAATCTAAAACAATCAAACAAAAAAACAAATGAGTAAGCAAAACAGTAATAGATCCATAGATAAAGAGAACAGGCTCTTGGTTGCCAAAAGAAAGAGGTTAGAGGGATAGAGATAAAAAAATAATAATCACAAACAGGTAGTGCTAAAAAATTAAAAACAAAGTGTTAAAAAAAAACAAAAATACAAGAAAATAAATCTGTTCTCTTTTCAGTCCTGCTTTAATATAAGCTGATTTTAAAGAAATTGGTTTCAAGTATTTGCTCTGCCATGTAAACAAACCGCATGAAAAATCACAAGAGTATTTTAGGTAATATTTATGAAAATCCCCTGTCCATTGACAAAAGAATAATGTGTTAAATTTTCATGCTAATTAATAGCTTTAGAATTGTTACAGAAGATAACAGAAGATAAGGAACTTCTGAAAGTAAATAAGTACCAGTTTTTCAGTTGCTTATTTCTTTATATTATTTTGTATTGCTTTGAAGCAGAATCAATATATATCAATATATATTATATATAAAATTATATAATCTACATTCTGATTTACTGATATATGCCTCCAGTACTTGGTTTAATTCCTTCTTCATTGATTTACTCATCACAGTTAGTGTCTTCTTGCTTCAAGTTTAGTTATTTCTTTAAATGATATAATAGGGCTAAAATTTATAAATATTGTGCTCAAATTTGTAAAGAAAATATTGTATTTCTTATTTTCACTAACCTAAGAATCCTGAAAAAAAACCTTCTATTATTATTTTAATTTAGTAATTTGTAGTATTATACATTTTCTAGTTCAAATTGTCTCGTTGGATGACAGCATTGTTGGAGTACGTTCTCCCCCTTTACGTTGATTCTCTCTAAGTTAGTTTCTGAGTAAGAGAGAGAAATCAGAACTCTCATGATGACCGCTGTATTTTTGCACTTTTAAAGATTCTGGTCTGAACCTGTTATTGCTTTTTTTTCCAAAGATACTCTCATAAAGCTGACACCTACTGCATGTCCAGTGTATACCCACTGCACAGCTCTCCTGGAACATTCAGTAAGGCCGCTGGACCAACATGTTTACTTTCTTTAACCAGTCCCACAAGAATTCCTGATTTCTACATATTCCTCTTGTGTAGCCACTCCCTTCTGCCAGTGTAGTAGTTTAGCTTCCATGCCATGTTGGACATTGTTATAACAAGAGTTTTTCTATGGCTATGTCAACGCTAGTCTATGCCAATGGCAAATGATACAGACTCAGTGGTATTTTCTGGTTCTCACATTCCTATTTTGATATTTCTGCCGTGCTGTTTTCCCTTGATGGAATAACAGCAATTGCATGTGATCCCCTCCACACCAATCTCCATTTTGTTTCTCTTTTTCATAATTCTTTGAGGAAAGAAGATAGTAAAATTTCAGTTTTCTCTTTTAAGGAGGTTATTAAGTCTTTTTATATATATTTTTTTTCTTCAAGAGGCCAATAAGCTTCATGACCCTGGTTTAATATAATAAAGAATATCTTCTTTACTTTATGATATTTCTATGATTTGTGTCCTTCAGGCATGGCATGTGAGAGGAAGGTTACAAGAAGACTGATAAGTAGGAATTACCAAAGACAAAACTTGTTAATTTGATATCTTTAAAAAAATATGGCTACCATCAAAAGGGAATCAATCCAATCCTATTTTAATTCCCAAGATGTTTAGAATCAAGATAAAATTTCTTTTCATCCTATTTTGATTTTCTTCCTCAAATCTAATCAATGAGCATCAGTTTTGCCATATAACTAATCCAGAATTTTGTACACATATTGCAGTGGAGTTCCTGATTTGGAATTCTTAAAGTGTAGTGTTTTTTAATGACAAGTAATTAATATCATTAATCTGAGGTTCTAATTTGTATGTGGTTTCTGTAGCATTTTCAAAATGTGAATTCATTTTTTTTTTTTTTTGCTCTGTTACATGTAGGTTTTTAAACACCTAATCAGCAGCATGAAATATTACTATAGAAACATTGTCATATATGTTGTGGAATTATGCAACAATGGAAAATATGCATATAATAGTCTCTGAGATTAGTCTTGTGAATATCTCATTCTTAGCAATGTCCCTTCATATGTTTTTCTACTTAAAGGGTAGAGGGGACATGAATATTACCATTGCCACATAAAAATGAAGGAACCAAGGCTTAGAAAAGTTGAATGCCATCCGAGTTTAGGGGATAAAAATTAGAAATTGTAAAGTGTCTAGATTTTTTTCTTTTCCTAATAGAAAGCTGTTCCTGGACTTTACCATACGCATATAGCATTGTGATGACTACAGAAGAAATATTAGGCTGTCTCTCAGAATTTAAAAATCCAGGGTGTCAGTGAAGCATCCAGGCAGGTTATGACAAAGAAACAACTCAATAGTGTAAATTAAGTGCTAAATTCAATGATTTTGACAATGCCATAGAAATTTCAGAAAAATAAAGATTAAGAAACCTACGTAGGGAAA
>NW_006436811.1:685930-703371 GCF_000325575.1 Pteropus alecto | reverse complement strand
GGATTTTTGTTTGTTTTATTTTTAAGGATGGAAAACAAAAAAAAAAACTGCTCTAAATATTTAAATAGAGAAAATTTAACGCAACACATTGATACAAACAGAGATAGAATACAGGCAAACTTGCATTATTGCACTTTATTGTGCTTTACAGATACTGCATTTTTTAAAAAGCGAATTGAAGGCAAGACCCTCCACCAGCAAAAAGGTCATAACTCACTTTATAGTGATGCTTGCTTTATTGTGGTGGTCTGGAACTGAACCCGCATTGTCTGCAAGGTCTGCCTGTGTGAGAAAGCACAGAAGGGACTGTTGGACAACCCAGAGATCAGCAGCGGCATGAACTGCTAATTGCCCCAAGACTGGAATAAATGGAGTCAGAAGTTTTCTTGAAGTTCAGGTCCTGCAGTTATTTTGTAGAATTTGTGTGCATTAGAGAGAGCTGGAGACACAGAGGAAACGCAACAGTATCTGCCTAAGGCAGAGCAGGGGGAGAAGTTGCATGCCTTCACACTTTTTTGTCAGTGCTTCCCATTGGCTGAACCCCTATTAAGTAACTTGGCAGAAGAGCCTGGGAAACAGGGCCTGTAGAAGTCAAACTCTGTGACAGAGCAGAGCTAACAGTCAAGAGATTATGAGGGCAAAGAGGCCTACAGGAAATCAGTAAATAAAAACTTAGTAGTAAATGTGAATACTGGAGATCAACATAGGTATCTGAAGGCTGAAGGTGAGCTTTCATGTTATGTATCGTAAATGAGGAAGCTGGGAGGCATCTTCTAGGCAACATGAAGCAGTAAAGAAAAAGAGGAAGAAAGGAAGGTAGAAAGAAAGGAAAGAAGAGGAATGGAAAGGAAGAAAGGAACTGATGGAAGGATCAGTTAAGAATCTGTTATTAAATTAAAAGGGCTTGGAACTACATTGGCGGTTGCAGTGAGAATAGCACGGAAGGTGTGAAAACCATTTTATAGGTTTAATCAAGAGAGTATGTGGTTACTAATTGTTCATAGGGAATAAATCACTTGGTAATTATACAATTTCAATCCTGAGAGATAATACCTTGTTTCCTTAACGGATAAAACAACTGGGTGGAGCATCTCCTTTGCTCAAATATATTCAAAATATGGCAATCTTGTAGAGTAGTAATTAAGATAATGGATTCCAGAGACATAGTCTTCCCATGCCACTTACTAGGTTTGCGACTTTGGGCAAGTCGCTTAATCATTTTAAACTTTAACTTCTTAATATGCAAAATGAGAATAATAATACAATCTCCTACTCTGATTTTTATGAGAATTGAATGAATTAACACTTATGAAGCCTTCCTAACACCCGAGTGTTGTTAAATTGAAGTGGCATCTCTGTGGAATCTCTTATTCCATAAGAAATTATAGATTGTGCTTTAAAGAAGGATTACATATTGATCTCTATCTACACATGCACACATATTTATATTTGAATATCAGAAGAGAAGTGGAGAAATATATAAGAAAGTTTTTATCATATAGGGAAAGTTTATTCTGGAGAGAAATACTAATAGTCGTGGCAAGACAATTGAGTGAAAACAGGGAAAGAAAGAGGCGCAATTTGAAATATCAAAGAAAAAATTAGGTAATAACCGTAGAATTCACAAAAGTATAACATTTGAAGAATGCTGGAATGATGCCCAAGGTTAAATCTTGCAATGAGAATTGATTGACACAAGGTGATAACCTTTGTTAAAAGAGGATTTAAAAAAATAATAATAATTTGGAGTCCCAGTTCAGTCAGGAGATGGAGAATGGATGAAGACGACCTGAAGCAGAGATAGATAACTTTCATCAGTAATGCTTGACAAGATAAGGAGAATAATGAGTAAGAAATAAGGCATCCACTTGAATGTAAACACATCTTAAAAGTGATAAGCAAATTGCTTTAGATGACTGTAATATGCAAATTGAAAATCAAAATGTGACTCGATCATGTTTTCTTCTTCCTCTAGCAGATTTAAGAAATTTCTCTTGGCCCTCTATCATGTAAGTTATGCGGATAGGCTTATATGATTTGAAATTTAGCTGTCATCTAGTCTAATTTAGAAGTTCTTATTAAATTACCATGTCCACATTTACATAGTTGTGGAGAACATAAAATTCAAGTCTTAACCAAGAGACACTATGAAGAGTTTAACAGAATTTTTAGAACAGTACTAATATTTAAAAAATGAAATTAGAGAATTATAGTCTTAGGATTTAATGTTGGCTTAAAAGTCATCAAATGAAATACTCCATAAAACAGGGTAACCAGCTGTAGCTGAACTAATTCTAGTACAGAATTCTTATAGAAATATACTTTTCTTTTTTCCTTTTTTATAAGTTGTAATTTGCTTCAGTTGTAATTACACATATTTTTTAAATAAAAATTTGAAAAGGCTTATAAGTACATTATAAAAATAGTCTCTTTTCTCCGAGCTCCATTCTCAACATTTAAAAAAAAAACAACTTTCAACTCTGAGTTTCTTCTAGAATTTATCTTCCTAACCTACATATATAAGAACTACTATATTTTGAATTATAAATAATATTGTTAAATATGTTATATTAGATAAGGACTGCAGTGTTCTTACACCTCTTTCCTCCTTCTCACCATTTTTCAAACATAGCAATCCCACAACTTTTGTTTAAAAACATTATTTTGCTTATGAAAATATCGTTCTCCTCTGAGATAAGCAATGCACTTTAATTGCATTTCCATTTTTGTACAACTTTTTCTGTTACTCAAATAACCGATTGTACTTTTTCTTTGCATAACTTTCTTTGAAGTTATATGGTAAAATCTTTCCAATCTTCTAATAGCTCTGTAATATACTTATCTTAATTTTCCACATATTTAATCCTGTTACGTAATTGAACAGTTCATTTTCCTCATTGGACACACCCCTCCTGCAGCTATTCTTTCTCCTACACGGCTATCAATCTCGGTTTCCTTTTATCGTCATCATAGGACTCCTCCTATGTCCCCATGCCCTGTGCCACACATACGTATTTCTTCTTGTGTTCCGTCCGTAGCTTCAAGCATAAGCCTCGATTCCTGTTTTCCCTTTTTCCTTTTGTAACATCCTGAGAAAGAACACATGTCAGGTAAGCTTGTTGAGAGTGCTCTTCTGAGAATACTTTTTATTAACCTAACACATGATGAATGATTTGTCTGGGTGTCAAATTTTAAGTTGAAATGTATTTTACATTAAGGGATTGTACCACTCAATCCTAGCTTCAAACATTGATGTTCAGGAACTTGAAACAGTTATATTTCACATCTTATAAGGAGTTATCATTTCTTTTGTCCTGATTATATGACATTTTACCCTGACATGCCCTGATAGGGATTTGTTTCATTACTGAGTGAGCAACATATGATCGCTTCCATCCAGATACTTAAGTCATTCAATAATGATAAGTTTTATTTTAATATTTCTTTGAACATTTCCTTACTACTCCTCTTCCAGTCCTCCCCAAGCTCCATGAAGAACTTATTATTTATTTCTTTGGCTATCGAATTGCCTTGATTGTTCCTCTGATTGTCATATCCTTCATCCATTGTCCTTCTCTTTGTGTTTCTGTTCTAACTTCTGGAAGATTTATATAACTTCTACATTTTTATTTCTCTATCCTTTTTGATTTCATGTATCAAACTTTTAATATTCAAGATTTTAATGTCTTATGATTTTTCTTTTTATCATAGATACGAACTATTTCCTTACCTCTGAGAATAAGTGTCTGAGTTACTTCTTTCATCTTAGCGGTGTCCCCTAATTATATTACCAACATGATTATTTGAAAATGAGACATTAAAGTGCTGATTGGAACATCTCTGTGCATTGTAGACTTCCCTGTGTCAAATCAGGTAGCTGGCAAGCTTTTTTGAGAACTCAAAATGTCAGTACATGCAGGTAATTCAGCTACTTCAAAGAAGATTCCCTAATTCTTTGTTGAGGATACATTAAACTGGTTGTCAGAACTCTGGAGCTGTGGTGGAAGGTAAAAAGAGTTGGAAGTTGTGCTGTGAGCATCAAATGTGGCAGGCCTACAATTGACTGAGCTGTGTTACAGAAATAAGAAATGCACCCGGGTGGCTCTGATCCCTGGTCAAGGCACAAAACATTGATTAACTATGGGTCTGAGGTAAAGTCCTGGACAATTTGTACCAGCTTTTCAACATCATTTATTGATCGTAGTAATATTGGTGATTTGCAGCTGGTCTTGCTGAGATTGGAAGGTGGCTATGCCACTAGTTATATGTTAAGAGGAGGCCTATACAAACATCAGGGTAATAGAAACCACAGCTGAGATTCCAGTGTGGGCTTCTTTGTCCTGAGGTGTTCTGTGCATGTATTGGTGGTCCCTGATCTGAGATAGAAAGCATATCCTGTATGATCTCTACAGAGGGAGAACAATGGCAACTAGCAACGATGAGACTAATGCTGCTGCCATATTGTATCATTTTTTAGCAGCAACTTTAGATTTGATGCATTTTCATTTGGTGCATTTTCATTTTATTTAACAATTGGCCCTTATCTAAATGCCCCTATTAGTGTGAAAGTCTTTTCTTAAGTTATTCATATCACCTGATTCTCCAGTTTAATCCAATTCTGCTTCTAGACTTTTTGCTCTACTTTGGGTCCCTGTGTCTCTGGGACCCAGTGTCTGGCTCAGTATCTTCATAGAACATTCCTTTGTTTTTGTAGGAATTATTTAGTTTTGGGATCTAGTAATCAGTCAGGTTTCTCATACTGACTTTTACTCAGGTCCTTGTTTTTTGAACCTGTTGCTTTAATCCAGCTTTCTTCCACACATGCCTCTAATTTTTGACTGTCATAAATTTGACAGGGCAATCAGCTTAGTTTCCCTGGCTTATCTGAGAAGTCCTTTTGGATTTCTTATTTTACTTTCCAATTTTATTTATCATAGCACAGGATTCCAGGTGTCTCACAGTTTCATTTAAAATGGCATTTGTGCTTTCTGTTCTTTCTTCTGGATATGTGGGGGGAAATAGTGATTTCTGAAGGAAAGGCTTAGTATCTCAAAACTAGCAGACTCAGAGGTAGAGTTTTATTCTTATGCCAGAACCAAGCTAATCACAGAGGTAGAGATACCCCTTAGGGAACATGCCAGTTTTCTCTTAAACAGGCTTTTGTTTCAAACCCAAAGGCAAAATTCCCCACTGAGAGGGGGGGAAGAGAGAAAGAGAGAATGAGAGAGAGAGACAGAGAGAGACAGACCGAGAGAGAGATGGAGAGAGACAGAGAAAGAGAGAGAGAGACAGAAAGAGAGAGAGCGATACAAAGAGAGAGACACAGAAACAGAGAGAAAGAGAGAGAGAGGGAGTGTTGGGGTAAGGGAGTGTGTGGGCATTTGTGTTTTCCCCCAGTAGAAAGAGAGGGAGATGATGGCTATGCTTTCTTCCATGTGGCAGAATATCATGGCCAGCTGTAACAGTTTTATGCATCTGTTAAAGGAAACAAAAGAAAAAAATTTTCATACACATTGCCTTTTTAAACTAACGAGTCTCATCTACTAATCAATATGTCTCAGTCAGCAACCTGAACTCTAGCAGTATTCTTAAGTGTGACTCAATTCAGTAGAAGTAAACAGTAACGTTGGTAAGACTGGCAAAGAGCTTTCTTTCCCTCATTCTTTTCAAGGCAGCCTAAATGATTGTCATGGACTTGTACTTATGCCAAAATATGCTTTCTTGGAAATCTGACTCATGCATTCTAACTCTGACCTTTATAGTCTTCAACCTAAATTTAAACTTTCTTCCATAATAAAACAAATGTATTACCTAGTCTTTTCACAAGGCAAAATGCGCCATTAATTAGGTAATCTTTTTCTAAGATAATTGTTTATCCCCTGTTTTTTAAATCACTTTTTGGGGGTTTCTGCAAAATTATTGATGCCTTTTTAAATTCTGAAATATAGGCTATCTTATCAGCTGTTAGGTATCAAATATAGCCACAGTGGATTCTTATGTAATTGACGTTTGTTAAAGAAAGAATTAAGAGATCTATAACATATTTGCTTCCTCCTGGAGGATGTTTGAGGAAATGTTGATGGGACCAGACTTTCTTGTAAACATTTTTTGGAATTTACTAACAAGGTGACCAAAAAAGTCCTTATCTTAGATTGTTTTTAGGAAAATACCTGGTCTGCCTAGATTGCTTATTGAAAATAAGCCTGAGATATATGAAGTAATGGAGCACAACTGGCTAGAGAATGGAAGTTAGTCACTTAGATTTTCTTCCTACCTGAAAAAAAAAAAAGTTTCAAACCTAAAGAGCTTCTCAGAGCACCAAGTCCAGAGTTAGCACAGTTCTCATACTCAGAAACCAAAATGGATGCCAATTTAGATTAAATAATTTCGGGGGAGTAGCATCTTATAATTCAGGCCATTCCAGAGATGCTGCTATTGTTAAAGCTTACTTTTTTTGTTTGTGTATACAGATAATCATTAGCCGGTATTATCCAATGGTGCTGGATAAGATTTATGATTTGTGTGAAACTGACTGCTTTTCCAATTTACATCTTTTACCTATACCCAAGCAAAATCTTTATGAAATTATGTTTCCTTCATTCTGTAGTTGTTATGTTAATTCTGTATTTTGTGTTTGTGTTTTCTTTTATTGTGTGTGTTGGGAGAGTGATGGAATCCAAGTGTGATAGTTACGTTTTCTATTTGGGCATTTTTATTATATTAGATTTGATTCATTAGCTGGTAAATAGATTTAGTCATTATTTTGTACAAACTCATCAAATCATTACTTTTAAGTGTCAAAGGGATAGAGATGCGAACTAAATGTCTTCATGGGAACTCTTCTTGGAAGTTTTCTCTTCATCAGTGACTTCTCAATTTGATTTTTTAAATATTATAATGCTTCTCATTTAACTTTACTATCACATAGAATCTATTGTAATGTCTTACTTAGAAAACAAATTTTTGTCAAATTAACATTGCGAATGTTCAAGATACAAGAGTCCACACATAAGATTCTTTCTAAAACATCTTTGTTAAACATAAAATATGTTAGGTCAGTGGTATTTCTATAATATATTCCAATAAGCTTTCAAAATATGTTTAAATTTTCAGAATTTGTTTTAGCAATCTTGCTAGTTCCTAATGGGCATTTCTACCTATTTTAATTATTCATAAATCATGGATAGTTTTCAAAATTACTCATCACTATAGAGATATTTAGATATTTTAATCTATGAATAGTTTTTTAAGTGGCTACTAAAGAAATAGAAGATGCCTTTTTTCTCAAAGAATACCAAATCTATCTGATTAAGAATTTATAACACAGAAGACCATGTTATTTTTCTAATGACATTTTTCTACATCTAATATTTTCCATGTCTAATAATATATTTTTGTATCTAATAATAGAAATACCTAGGCTGTTATTAGCTTACATTTATATTATCATGCCTGCTATGAAAAGTTATGACATAATCATTCTTCAGTGTGTATTTCAAAATAAATTTTATAAATTCCCTATTAAATTTCCATAATTTGAATGTCATCCATTTTAATTTTTTCAAGCCTATTTACTTTTTATCAACTCCCAATTTTTTTCTATATTTTCAGAGTCCATTTGCCTAGAATATTACTGAAAACATGATTGATACCTTCAACTTATACTCGGATTAATTTACTTTATATCTTTATGAATTATCAATTGATTTCTATGTTGTCTCTTAGAATGTATAATCTTAACTGATTCACAAAACTTAGAAATCCCCTCTTCTGAACATGACAAATTTATAAAAATGTGTATAAATATAGAATATTCTAAACTAAACACATGTTGAAAATAAATTTAGTTCTCAAAGAGCTCAAGGCATATGATAAAAATTTTTAATTGAAGTATATTATGTTTAGTATTTACTCTCCTGTGTATTATTTAATGTAGAGGTGATTATCAAACCATTATTAAACAATAGGTTTAGATGACAATATTGGTATTCTACTTCAAGTTCTTAACTTTAATTTTATTCATGTAAGATTATTTGAGGTGATTTCCAATAGACAAAGGAAGTACACTTAAATTTGGAAAGAAATCCATTTGCTGATATAGATTTAAAAGACTATATAAGGAATTTTGCAGGTGCTATAACTAGTGCCTGCACAGGTAAACTGAACTGACTCAGAAATGAAAACTATATCAAAATTAAAAATAAATTAAAACCCTGATTTGTGGTATTTCCATGGTGTATACACTCCACCATAACTGAGGAAAGCTACTTCTTAATGAATGCCTTACAAAATTCCTGAATATTTAATAAACTTTCAGGGACTAATAGAGTCAACACACCGCTGATTCAAGGTTAAGCAAGGAATTATAAACTTTCAAGATGTCTTTAAAAAAATGGCTAAAATTTTTATTCCAGAAATTTATAAGGTCCTATACATTTACATTATTGTGATTTTGGAGGGGGCAGGGAGAGGAGGTGTGATTATTATTGCTCATTGCATAAAATAGTTCTCGACTTTCTTAAACACTTCGAACTTTGAAAAAAAATAGCCAGCACTTTTAGAACTTAAAAATCTTGCTTTTACTTTCACATGTGAGCACAGTGGCAACTAATTTAAGTCAGATAAATGTCTAATTATGGCTAACATTTGGCCACTTCCTACATGCCTAATGATAACTAATTTTGTCTCAATTGTATGTTTGCAGTTATCGAAATTATTTCTCATTCTGTACTTATTTTTATCAAAAGACATCTAAAGAACCAAAACTAAATATATCTACACCCATGTAAATATAACATTAATAACTATAAATGAGAATAAATGTGAAGTAATAATTAATATATACCAATACTTATAATTTTATTTAAATGCATAAACAAATCTAATATAAATATCGAATTATATGTGAGATATTTATCTTTCTTAAATGCTAAAGAATTGTTTTGACTTTTTAAAGTTTTATATAAGTTGTACCATACTGTTTTGGGGGGACATTTATTCAAGTGGCTGCATATAATTCTAGTTTATTTATTATATATATAGGTATCTACATAAATATCTATGATGTGTGTGATGTGCAATATATATTTTGTATTCATCCATTCTTTTTTCAGTGCACATGTAGACATGTTTTCCAATATTTCAGTTTTACAAGCAAGTTTTTATATCTGCTATGCACCTGGATAATTTTTTTTTAGGGAGTGATATCGAATTAGTTTGAATAATTAGGATTTACAGTTTGCATGTCTTTTACTTTCTTAGGTTTTTCCAAATTTTTCTCCAAATGGCATACACCAATTTATATTCCACCACCATGTATAAAAATGTCTTTTGCTCCACATCCTTGCTAATGTTTAAATTGTCAGATTAATTGTTTTTAACCTCATAGATATGAAATGGATTCTTCCTGTTTATTTTACTCCATCTTTCAATATTTATATTTCATGATAACCATTACTGCTTTTGACAATTATTTTACATTTTCTTTTTTTCCAGGCACATTGTAAGTCTTCATTTCCTGTTTTATTTGTGGTTACCAGGCTTCTATTATTGGCTGATAAATGCTTACAGCAAAAATGAACACGTGTCAGTTCTTTTCTAGATCATTTACTTGCCAGTGTAAGAAGCATCATTTCTGTTGGTGCAGCAAATGGAAACTCTTGATATGGTGATTGCTCCATTAGCTTGAGATTCTTTGTGACTATGATCAGTGTACCCCCTTTGCAAAGGAAGTGATTGAAAAATAAGTGTTCATTGTTTTAAGTCATTGAGATTTTGCAGTTGGTTACCATAAGAAAATCCCCTTTGAGAATACTAAGATGTTAATCAGAATGTCCATTATAGTTTACAAAAGTCTTTGACATATATTATCTTTATGTCTCCTAATAGAAAATTATTCTGATGGACATTATGTGAACACTGAGGCATGATGAGGGGAAGGCATTGTCTCAAAGCAACAGTGCAGTTTGCAACTGCGATTAGAAAACCAAACTTTTACATCCAAGTACTATTCTCTTTTGTTTTAAAATATGATGCTTTCCCCCCAAAATCAGTTATCTTAAAACCGAAAAGCCTTGTGAAGACTTTTAAAATAACTATGTTTTTTATATATTTCTTTTTAAATTTTATATAAAATAAGATGCTCTTTAATTATCAGTAACATTTTAATTTCCCCAGCATAAGTATACTCTTAAGGACTATTTGGAAAAGGTGTTTCATTCTGCTTTACAGTATTGTTAGATTTAAGACTAAAATACTAATAAAAGGGAAAAACTTCTATTTGAGACTAGGATATCAAGGAGGGTTTGGTGTCTCCCTGGTGTGTCAGTCAATATGAGAAATTCAAGTGTGGAGTTCCTATGATGGAAGGTGATATAAAACTCAGAAAGCAAATGCTAAAATTTTCTCTCAGGTTGTGTCTGCGGCATCAAGTGATAAAAATTAATTACAAATTAAATAAACTTTATGTGCTGCTCAAGTCACTGAGAGGATAAATATAGCGGCCCACAGTGTCATTTTCATGCTTATATTTCACACTATAACCACATATTGAAGGAAAAAACACAATTTTTAGCTACATAGCAACCTCTAAAGGCTTCTAGTTTTGTTAATTTTTTAAACAGGTGTAATATCTGAAAACCTGAGTTTGAGAATAAAAATTAGCTTGTAACACTTGTGAGAGCATTAAAATAAAACAAAAGTCATCATTTGCTCGATATGTAAGTTTTATAATTCTGTATTGTGAGAAAATTATTTTGAACCAACTAATATTTATTTGTCTTCCATCCATGCATTAGCTCATGAAAATAAAAAATATGTAATGCTAACTTTTTTTTAGTTCTGTTCTTTCCATGATAAAGGGTTACGTTTTTGATCACTTTCAAATTTCTATTGTTGAAACTGTTGTATAGGATTTTATTTCCTAACTTAACTCATGATTTGTTTCTATCCTTCTAAATTATGAATGCTATGTTCTCTCTCCCTGAGCCTGGAAAGCTAGATTAACTAACCTCTTTCCCCTTTCCCAGAGAAAAATAAATTTATTACATGTGATAGAAAAGATATTGTATTATTATTTTAGCAGCAATTACTATGCATTTTAACATTTTATTCCATGTATTTACATACATTTCTTTTAAAAAATTAAGACTATTTTTCAGTGTAGTTTAAGGTTCACAAAAAGTTGAGGACAAAGTACAGAGATTTCCCATATAATCCCTGCTGCCATGTTGTCTACCTTTCTTACCAGACCGATGCATTTATAACAAACGACGAACCTTCATTGATACATCATTATTACCTAAAGTCCATAGTTTACAATATGGTTCGCTTTTGGTCTTGTACATTCTATGGATTTGGACAAATGTATAAGAACATATATCCATCATTATAATATCATACAGAGAAGTTTCACTACCCTAAAAGTCTTTAGTATTCACCTATTTATCCCTCCCTCCACCTCAATGCCTGACAATCACTGATATTTTTACTGTCTCCATATTTTGCCTTTTCCAGAATGCCATATAGTTGGAATCAGACCGTATATAGCCTTTTCAGATTGGTTTCTTTTACTTAGTACTATACATTTAAGTTTCCTTCATGTTTTTTAGTGTTTTGATCATTTCTTTATAGTGCTGAATAATATTCCATTGTTTGGATGTAGTACAGTTTATCCATTCATTTCCTGGAGGAATCCAGGTGGCTTCCAGGGTCTAGCAGTTGTGAATAAAGCTGCTGTAAACATTACTGTGCAGGTTTTTGTATGAATGTAAATTTTGACTCCTTTGTATAAATGCCAATGAGCATAATTGCTGGATCTTATGGTAAAGGTTTGTGTACTTTTATAAGAAGTTGACAAACTGTCTTCCAAAGTAGCTGTACCATTTTGCATTCCACCAGCAAGTAAAGAGAGTTTCTGCTACCCTAAATCATTGTCAGTGGTTGGTGTGAGTGTTCCAGATTTCAGCCATTCTAATAGGTGTATAGTGACATCTCATTGTTGTTTTAATTTGCAGTGCTGTGATGACATATGTTGTCTAGAATCTTTTCACATATTTTCTTTGGTAAGATGTCTTTTAAGGATTCTAACCCATTTTGTTTTCTTATTGTTGAGTTTTAAGGGTTCTTTTTATATTTTGGCTAACTGTTCTTTATCAGATGTGTGTTTGGCAATTATTTTCACCCAGTCTGTGACTTGAATTCTTATTCTCTTGACATTATCTTTCATAGAGAAAAGTTTTTAATTTTAGTGATCCAGTTAATCAAATTATTTGTTTCGTGGACCATACCTTTGGTGTCATATCTAAAAATTCATCACCATATTCAGGGTATTCTAAGTTTTCTTTTATGTTATCTTCCAGAAATTTTATAGTTCTCTGTTTCACATTTAGATTTGTGATCCATTTGGAGTTAATTTTTGTGAAGAATCAGTCCTTCAGCTTTCTTCTTTTCCTTCAATATTGTGATGGCTCTTTTGTTTTTTTCACCTGCTGCTTCTTTTTTGATTATTCTTTGAAGCCAGTGAGATGATCTAGAACAAAGTTATTCATGTACTTTTAATGGATTACCTAAATTGACTGGAATTTTCTCATGACTCTCAGTTTACATGAAATATCAGAAAATTTGAAGTGTGAAAGGAAATTGATAACTTGAGTTATTATGGATGTGAATGTAAGCTTCATTTTCCAGAAAAATATAGGGCCAGGAAGAATAATTTAAATATTGCAAAATAATTAAGAAAATGTATGTGAAATCATTGGAATGCACAATTTTAATAGAAAATATTTAATTTTAAATAAATTTTAAAACATATTGTAAAATGTTTAGGACAATTTTAATGTCATTGTGTGCTTGTGCTCTCTTACTTTAAAATGTTAGTGATAATTTTTATGTTACCATTTACATTTAATGCTAAACTTAACTTTAACCATATTGAAACATGTAATATTTCAATTAATATTGCTCTGGAATTAGGATATTAAGAAATGAGCATATTAAAAGATTATTTTTGGTCACATATAAAATTCATTATAAAAGGAAACTTTGCTTACATTATTCAATGCTAAATAACCAACTAGTTCTGCCAGTGTAGTCAAGCTTGATATCATTCGATTAAAATATTTGATTAAATTGGTTGTTAAGATGACAAATATTCTTCAAAATGTTTGATAAGTTTATATAAGCATAATCTACATTTTTTATTCAGCTTGTTTTTATATTGTGCAAAACTGACAGAATTTAGAGCATAGATGAACTGCGTCAGACCAAAGTAAAATACATATAGATGAAAAGGCTAAGTTTCATACCTGAGGAGGTTCTATGTGGGAGTTATGAACACACACTACTACTATCATCACGTGGAACAAACATAAGTAAAGTTTATTTGTAAATAATAGATTGGAGGGTGCCTACTATTTTCCAGCTTCTCTCCTTCAATTGCAAAAGCCAGTCATAAATATTCTATATAAGTCATGGTCATTGTTCCAAGAGAGAATAAGCCCCACTGCATGCTAGGATAGGATACACTTACAGAAATATAGGTTAGTAAAAAAATTGGTTAGTAACATCTAGTTTTTCAAATTAACAAGAAATCTATCAAGGAATTATTGGGCTCAGGAATAATGCTAAAGAGTGTATATACTGAGAGACAAGGTAGACAGGCATACAAGGGCCCTGGAAAAAGAGCCTTGCTACTCAGAATGATGACATCTTGAGACATTCTCATCTCTCTACCAGCTGGCACAGTTCAGTTGAGCCATCTTTCAACTAAATTACCAAAAGGAAGATGAAAATGAACCTCTAGGGTTCTCCAGGTTTGTCTTTTAACAGGTGATAACCTAAGATTAGATACAATAATAGAGAGATTAGTGGTGGAGAAGATTGCTGTCCTTATGGTCAGTTGCAAAGATTACTGGGGACTATCAGTTATGCTAATCCTGGCCATAGAATAAGATATCATACGCAACGTGTATGCGTATTCATAGGAGTTTATTTAACAAAACTGAAAACAAACCAAAACCAAACCTAAAACAAAGCAAATAACTAATTGGTTTTTACATAAAGAAGGGAAAATCTGTTTTCTCTTCCTCCTTGGAATTTTCTTCATGGCCTTGTGGATTTACCCTGCTTGGGAGGTTTAATTTCGGAAGGAATATATTTATAGATTCTACGTTGCAGTTGTTATATGCGTGATGCCTGCAGCCTGCAGCGACACAAGGACAATTGTCTTCCTACAAAGAAAAATTATTCCTAACCATTTCTGTCCTCCTTTTTTACATAGATCACTCATTTAGATAATTGTACTACATAAGAAACAATATATTCAATCATAATCTATAGCAGTCTTCAACAAATCAAGCAAAATATCAATTCCATAGAATTATTCTGTACCCTCCCAAAATATAGAATTTATTTTGCTCAAATTAACTTTTCCTTACTGTCTTCTACTGCCATCATGAAGATCCCATTAAAATTTATAACGTGGATTAAATGCCAGTTTTACTATAAAGTGTTTCCTAATTCCCCACACAACAGAATAAATCTCTTTGTACTCTACAGCATGACACTGTATAAAAATGATACTTGAAGTCAGCCATACCTGGGTTTGTTTAACTTATGCTGCTGTTTTTGATATTTTAGTTGAAAAGATATTTTTTTTGTCTTTCTGTTTTTCCGTTCTTAATGTCTTGTTCATTCTCCATCTGGATGGCAAATAATATAGGGTCTTTATAACCACTGTCCAGCTCAGCACTGTATTTCAACTCCAGTTTCACAGCTGGAGTTTCACAGCTAAAAATGTATTAAAATATAGTAATACATATAATAATAAAATATTTTTAGAATACTTAGGTCATTATTTTTTTTGTATCTTTCCAGTGTGATTACTCTTTCACTTCCAAAACCTCACACATCTACATCTAAGCATTATATTTCTTTCTCTTTAAGTAAGGTGACATGAGAATTTTTATTAATATTTGTTATATATAATTTAAAACATTTGTGCTTTTTATATAATAATTTGAAGTTTAAAATTTTTTCTAACAATTTGAAGGTATTTGTCAAATACATATATATTTAAATATGTATATTTGAATATTCAAAAATGGAAGAAATTATGACATTGTATTGTGTTTTGTATAGGGAGGAAGAGAATTTTAATGTTAGTCCTTTGAGAATGCTAAATCAATTGCTTATTTTTCAAATGAACAAATTAAAATTTAAAGAGATTGTGGCTTTTCAAAATCCTACATAAATTTAGTGTTCCAATTTGTTGTATGTACCTGTTTACAATATCCTCTATTGAAATGTGACAAACAAGAAAGAAAATAAAAAGCACCATAATCTTTCTATTAATTAAAATATATTTCATAAAATATTATCAAACTTGGTACTATAATGAAATATGTAATTGAAAATTTATTAGACTATCAAAGTAAGTGTAAATTTATTTGGTCATCATTTCAGTTGGTAATTATAATAATTAATTATTAATTACTTTAGGCTAATAATTAGTAACTAAGCTAAAATAAATTCATATATAAATATTTTCTTTATAAAATATAAATTAAAGTTGATATCTATATGTTATAATATAGGACTTTATTTTGACTACACTATATTCTGTGCAAAACAATATTATCTTCCAAATTTTAGTATATATGTGTGTTTATAAATATACAACTTTTTAGAGTAAACAAAGTTATATATATAATTCAGTTTTTTTAATTTACAAAATGAGTACACAGTAAATATTAAGATTCCTTAAAATCTTTTCCATGAAGTATTAACTTAGAAAGTAAGAGTAGAGTTACTTTGATACACTGACATCAGTAGAAAGAACTAGCTTTAAAATAATTTAATCAAACTTTTGTATCTATTTTATTAACTATAATAATATCAGTCAATTCAAATAATGTCTAAATATAACTTGCCTTTTGTACTCAAACAATATATAGCTCACACCAATAAAAATATCTGTTTTAGACAGAATCATTAATTAAGAAGGTAATTTGTGATTACCTTCAACAGGGCAATATGGCAGGAACATTTCTGTGCTAAAGAAGCATTCTTATGTAAAATGCACTACTAATTCTAGTTTTCCAGGAACTGGTACTCTTGTGGGAAAAGATCCCTCACGGTTCTCTTTACATGGTTTTCTTATAAGTGAAATCAGAATGCAAATTTTAATACTAGTTGGAGTTACCCAGTCTTTGTTTCTATTACCAGAAAGCTCACTTCCGGCTCTGCTGAGCACTGAGAGATAAATACAAAGGTGAAGGTAAGTGGAGATTCAGGATACACTCGTGTGTAATATACAGGAGCTGGGGAAAATGAGCCATCGAATATTTTTGAGATTCATACAAACTACCTCATAAATGACAGAATTACCTACTCTATTGAAACTGTGGTGACTGTTTTTCATTTATGTTGATGGTGTTTGTATACACGCGTGGATGATGTTGCAAAGATTTTTCGGTATTTCCAGGCATAAGAAGGTTTACATTCTCTAACCTCTTGAAGTTAGGTCTAACAACTGACTGTTTATAAACAGCAAAATGCGAGTGATTGACATGATGAATATCACTTCTGCACTGAAGCATTTCACTAGTGGTCAACCAGTGGTCAGCTCAGGAGAATGGGTACTTCAAGCAGTATGGCTAACAGAAGAAGCATTGTCCGTACATGAATAACTAAGAGGAGCATATTCCCCTGTTGACCTGAATTAAATGTGTAACATGAATAAGAAGTAGGCCTTTGCCATTTTAAACCACTGAATTCAGGACATTGTGTTAGCCAACTCAGTATTAAATGGTTTCAATTGAATAATACAGACACCTAGCTATGTATTATGATTATTATATCAAATCCACATTAAAACTCCATGACCCTAATCCATCGTAGGAAATTTCGCATTTATATAAATGTCAGAATTTTACCTAACTGGATGTATGAGAATAGATAATTTAGAAAGTAGTTCATCTGAGACAACAATGGTTAGCAAAAAGACCTTATGTTAAAGAATGCGGTCCTTCCTTTACTGAATGGAAGAAATGCAAGAAGAGGTACCTGGGAACAAACTATTTCACTTTAATGCACAAATTTACTTATCCCATGCATAAGCCTAAAAATATCTAAAAAATTATTACACAGACATTTTGCTGATGATCAGTCATTTTTGCAACAGCTCTTTGAAAAGCAATATAAAACTAATTTCAGACAAATAACTAATGTTGTTGAAAACTTTGCAAGTAGAAAGATGACAATGGTGCTCATAATCCACTGGTCCTGGATTTCAGGAATTACCAGATTTTTTCCAACAGATTTTGAGTTAAACAGGTTTTAAAAAGTCTGCTTTTTCTGTGTGATTATTTCTGTTCTGCCTTACACGGAGTCATACAAGTATTAATAATCTATACCTATTTTTCTAAAGATTAAATAGGTTA